>NC_134696.1:25950872-26302747 GCF_050947455.1 Rhinoderma darwinii
TCTTACATATTTCAATACTTACTGAAGATAATACAGAACATCATTTTTTCTCTTAATTCTGGCTAAGAAACGATAAAGGAAATCAAGGCGATCCTGGTCCAGACACAACTCCTGGAAGGACGGATGCTTCGTAATACACACGCGCTCATCATTAAGCTGCGAGAGAAGTCCGGAAATCTCGTGGCAACATATAGACTCTTCCATAGTAGACATCACACAACAGTTGCCACATTTGCACCAGCTGGTGTTTGTTATGTCTCTTCTTTCTCGTGGTAATTCTGTTTTCTCATTCTTTACATCCTGATGTTTCGTAGGATTTAACGTAAAACCTGGCTGTGCTTGAAATGGTTTCACAATAGCTTCCAGGACCCGGAGACGCTATTCAAAAAAATATTAATATAAATGATCAGATGACATCTTTTAGGGACACTAAACCGTCAGTCTATCTTTCCTTTCATTACTTTACCGTTTAATGTTATCTATTGTCCCCTGTTATCAGCCATTTCAGGCAGGGGAGGGGTTGGCCCAACTGGATGAGTTACAGGAAATCCAGAAAAATATCTGCTCTCACGATCACTACTCTAGCTCACATATCTCCAGATCTGAACCTCCAGAAATATAAATATCCATATGTGTAAATAATTGTAGCATTTATTACCTATTCACAGGATAGGTGACAAATGTCTGACCGATGGGGGCCCCACCACGACGACCCTTCACTGGAATTGGGGTCCCAAGATGTCAATTCCTCACTTCATGACCGCAGTGAGGATTTAAAATGAAGCGGCGGTCAAGCATGAGATCTGCCGCTCCATTTAATATCTTTGGGGCTGACAGTGACAGCCGAGTACAGCGCTTGGATGTCTCCATCAGTCCCATTGACATTGAATGGAGCTGCAGCGTGGATGCTCGACCGCCGCTTCAACAAGGTGAGAAGGATCGGGAGTATCAGAACCCCCATTCTATTGATCGGTTGGGGGTCCCAGAGGTCAGATATTTATCACCAAGCCTGATGCAGGGAAAGCAGATGTGGAAAATCCACATTCTGCCCTGTCCTTTCAGGCTCCGTAGGGCCGTTACACCATTTTTTTGCAATATGGGATAGCATGGTAGACTACGCTCTTCCATAGAAAGGTATACAGTAAGAAAACATACCATGCGGTATATGTTTTTTACCATGATACCCTATAGGAGATGTATCCAACACTATACCGATACAATGGGATACGTTACAGCCTTCTATCGGAGGTATAAGTGAACAGGGCCTACGATATAAAACTTTTCTTCTCTTCCTTTTCCTCTGTTCTTTCTATTAGGCAACATTTTATCTGATCTCCACCTACCCTGGCTTCCCTTTCTTGTAAACTCAGAATATCACCATGAACTTGAGAACCAACTTTCCTCTTCTTAGGTCCCATTTCCAGCTAAAAATATAAAAAGAAATAGGAAGCGGAGTTAAGGACAAAATACATCAACAACAAAAAGTTTTAAAGGAACAATAAACCTACAAAAGATTGAGAAAATAAATAAGGGAAATCGAACACTTGCAAAAGGCTTCTGAATTTCTGCAGCGCTGTACATATTTTGACACCATTTAAGATCAGTCCCTGTTCTCAATAGTGGGACTCACAATCTAATTTCCTTATGTCAAAAACACAAACTGTCACCACATTATAAGTGCCCTGTCTCCTATATAAGGAGATGGGCGCTGTAATGTAGGTGACAGTAATGCTTTTTATTTAACAAAACGATCTTTTTTCACAACGTTAGGAGCGATTTTGGTTTATGCTAATGAGCTTTCTTAATGCCCAAGTGGGCGTATTTTTACTTTCGACCAAGTGGGCGTTGTACAGAGGAGTGTATGACGCTGACCAATCGGCATCATGCACTCCTCTCCATTCATTTACACTGCACTAGCGATATAGTTATATCACTATGTGCAGCCTCATACACAAGCCCTAACATTACTAGTGTCCTGATAATGATACACATGAAATCCAGCCTGGACGTCATGTGTACTCAGAATCCTGACACTTCTGACTCTTTTCTGTGAGATTTACAGCAACGGATACGAAATCTCGTTTACCTCGTAATCTCGCGAGATTTCGTATCCGTTTCTGGAATCTCACAGAAAAGATTCAGAAGTGTCAGGATTCTGAGTACACATGACGTCCAGGCTGGATTTCATGTGTATTCATTATCAGGACACTGTAGTAATGTTAGGGCTTGTGTACGAGGCTGCACATAGCGATATATCTATATCGCTAGTGCAGTGTAAATGAATGGAGAGGAGTGCATGATGCTGATTGGTCAGCGTCATGCACTCCTCTGTACAACGCCCACTTGGTCGAAAGTAAAAATACGCCCACTTGGGCATTAAGCAACTCATTAGCATAAACCAAAATCGCTCCGAACGTTGTGAAAATAGATATTTTTTTAAATAAAAAGCATTACTGTCACCTACATTACAGCGCCAATCTCCTTATATAGGAGACAGGGCACTTATAATGTGGTGACAGAGCCTCTTTAAGGGCCTTTTACACGGCTCAATTATCGGGCAAATATTATCGTTCTCGGCAGCACATCTTCCTGTGTAAACAGGGAGACGCGCTGCTGACATGATGGATATGCATGGGGATGAGCGATCGGATTAACAAGCGCTCGGCCCCATACATAGCTCCTTGTGGAAGAAATAAACGGGCGCGGATCAACGAGCTGTCTCGACGATGCCCATGTCCGACCTCTGGGACCTCCACTGATCCTGAGAATGACGGCACCACAACACTGATATAGCGATGCGTCCCCTTTACTGGTTTTCCCTGCCGCATCACGGCGACGTACTCTGCACAGCCACATTCAAGTGAATGCACAGCCGGGTGTCCGGGAGCGCTGCTGTGCAGGGAAAACTTAGAAGGGGGCGCTTCGCTAAAATCAGAGCTGCGGACTCTTCATTCTCAGGATTGATGGGGGTAAATGCCATCGTCATAAGATGGGAATGACTCTTTAAAAGAAATCTGTCAGCTGACCCCTCAACTGCTACAGCGTTATATAGGGGATGGTGAGAGCCAAGAAGGATGTCCCTGGCACTGCGAGGCAGTCCCTTCCCGCTCAGTGCTCCGGGCTCTCTGCACTGAATTCTACTCAGTCCATCTGCTTTGAAAGACAGCTCTAGCATCCAATCAGAAGATCACTAGAGCTGTTGCTCAGAACAGAGGGGAGTAGATGGCAGAATTCAGTGGAGAGAGCCCGGAGCACTGAACATGAAGCGGCCTCCTCTATAGCCCTTGCGATCGCGGCACCAGGAACATTAAAAAACTGATTTCTCCGTCATGCAACTTGCATAACCGTCACCCCAGGTATGCTTACACTGCTCTCCCCTTCCCCTATATAGCGCTGTCAGCAGTACTGAGGACTCAAAAGGATCATATGCAAGGACTATAGTTTGTGACATACCGATGTGGAAACTTCACTCCCCTGTTGATCACCACCATTGCCGTCTGACAAAATATAAGAGAAAAAGTGGTAAATGTAGGGACATGCAAATGTCTAACAAGTACAACCCTCTTCTCAAATGTAGCCCCCCCGCCATCAGCTGAGTACGGGGGCCGGCTGCTGCCTAAGGCCCCATGTACAAGACCGTGCCCGCAATCACGGCCCGCGATTGCGGGCACGGCCGGGCGCTGACTGACAGACGCATTTTCGGGCCGTCCTCCCATACAAAGTATGGGAGCACGGCCCGCAAAATGCAAAAGAACGGACATGTTCCATAATTCCCGGAACATTTCCACGGCACGGACACCCTTCCGTAGTGCTACGGAAAGGTGTCCGCGTTCAATGAAAGTGAATGGCTCAGTTTTTTACGGTCGTGTGCATGGGGCCTTAGGCAGAGTCCAAAAGCGTAAGAGCCACTCTGGATGGCAGGAATAGGCTCAGGCATGGGACCCCCTTCTATGACATCCAGATGCCATAACCCTGTAATTTTCAAAAAGGGAGGACCCTGGCAAGAAGACTATTGCAGTAAGTGTTGTCTGCTCTGTAACTCATCTAAACTGGTTAGAAACCTGATGACATCAGCGTGCAACAATTTTTTTCAATCTGTAACCGATTCACCTCAATTATAAAAGTGAGAAACATATCAGTGGGGTCTACCGGCAATCACATCTATGGGTCGGACAAGCTGGAGTTATACTTCTACTGGTCAGAGGTGGCGCTGTCACAAATGGAGGGTGTAATTGGTACATTCTGATACTGAAGCACAATATAAGGAAAAGCTTACCTGCCCTGTGAGGTCCACGCACCTCTACCTGCTGAACGCGAGCGCCACTCACGGGGCCAGACCCTTCTTGTTTGACGTTATCAGAAACTATTAGATAATAGAAACGGCTATAATACAAGATGCAAGACTTACTACATACGGACATCATGAGGGAGTCACAAACACATACATATATAATATTAATATATAATGTGCTGTGAATTATAAGAATATTACAAGTGACCAAAGATGTTGCTTACCGTATCAAATCACAAGGCCGCAGGGTGGGTACATTTATACAGGTCACAAAACTCTGAGGTGACTCCTAATATTCTTAATAATTTATACAGTAGGGGGAAGACATCATTCCTCATAATACACACCTCAGCAGCTGCAGAACTTATTTGAAAAGTAAAGGGGGTGGATTGCTGTCCACCATTAGTTAAAACATGGTTATAAAACACCATCCTTTGCAAAAACAGGGTCTGCAGCAGCTGAGTTGTGTATTATGATGTTGAGCAGCAGCTAAGATACAGTACTGTATAATACACACTGCAGCTGCAGAAGAACCTCTTAAAAAAAGCGAGAGACCTTTCCGGCTGGTAAGACTGGTCGCTCCTTCCTAGGTAGGTCATCCACCGACCCCATGTATTTTGCCCAGGTCCTCTTTTCTCCCTTTAACCTCCATCTGCCCCGATGATGTGCCCTCTACTCGCCGTATGTATGAATACGCCCAGTTAAAGCATTTTTAATGGAGCCGTTAATCGACGCGCACATCTCCACCGGTTGTTAACTGACTTTGAACGCCTATGTGTCTCCACCCAGCCCCCTACCCATGCCATCTCCACATTATATAAACTACTCCTTTCGCAGCGTTCCCAACAACTCCCCTCCTTCTGCGGGGCCTGGGAGAGAGAATTACATACTACATTTACGGATGCACAATGGAAGCGGTGTTTTTCCCTTTCTAAAAAAGCCTCTATAGCCATTAGGGCCCAGGAAACTTGTTACAAAATGGTCTCTAGATGGTACCGGGTTCCGGCTGCGCTTCATAAATGGTATCCGTCTGTGCCTGACAATTGTTGGCGTTGTGGTGCTGTGGGTGGTTCCATGTCTCATGTGTGGTGGAGTTGCCCCTCGTTGAGGAGTTTTTGGGATGCAGTACTTAAATTGATATTGGAGGTTACTGGAGTCTCTGTTCCCAATTCTCCGGAAGCAGCTCTTTTATTTATGTTCCCGATGCCAATACACGTTTATAAAAGTTCCCTAACTAGACACCTCCTTCAGGCGGCAAAATCAGTGATCCCACGGAGGTGGAAAACGGCAATACCCCCAACATTAGATGAGTGGTTTCGGGAGGTTGCCTTGATACAGCGCATGGAACACCTGGTGGCTCATTCCCCGGCCTATGGTCTCCATGGATAGTGTTCCTTTCTTCCTCTTCTTACCTCACGGCTGTAACCTGAGTCGGTCTATGCCCCTGTGAAGTGTACTGCGGCGCTTGTTCGCTGCTGTTTTCACTCATAATACCCCGGAACTGGAGTCCAGGATCCCCATTGTCCTCTCCCCTCCCTCCTATCCCTCCCTCTCTTGTGGCCTTTTTCTATTCTGTCTCTTCCCCGGTCTAGGGTAATGTGCCTCTCCTTCTCCGCTTGAATTCAGTGGCCTCATTGTATCTTTTGATGTTTTGCTTCTAGGCTCATTCATGCTGCTGACCTATACTGAACAATGTCCTTTGTATGGAGTTGTGATGCACATTTTTGATTTTTGTTTTTGTTGTTTTTGCTTTGGTCCTTGACCTTGTTCGTTGTTCTTCCTTTTACTGTGTGGAGGCCTTCCCTCCACTATGTCTTGTAACTTTGTGTACGGAAACTCAATAAAAACTTTGAATAAGAAAAAAAAGCGAGAGAGCACTACTTGTGAGTCAATCAGTGATGTGTGACAGACTGCTTGTACAGGAAGAGATAAGCAGCGCCTATGTAGCGCCCCTCATCTCCGTATAATCATCAGGTTCTGAAATCAGAATGCGATGTTTATACAATTATTATTTACGGATCTGAATGAAAACATTACCTATACCTTGAAAATCCCCCTCCGTGTCCGTTTCCTCCTCAGATTCATGTTTAACAAGGTCATCATCTGTGTAATACATAAATTAATTAAATCACAATTAAACTTATCAATCTTGGTGTGACATGTTTTTTGGAACTGCTATACATACATTTAACCCTCCATGGACACTTCCTTTGCATTTGCCTCCAGTACTGTGGGGCAGGGGTAAATTCAGAAAATTGACCAGGGATTTCCGATAATGCCAAATTACGCTGGGGCAAATAAAAGAATCAGACAGGAAAAATTCCATCCTGTAGGATCCCTGTTCCGCCTCATGCAAAAGCAATTGAGGCCGCTCCATAGGACAATAGGCAAATCTTAAATCCCTTTTACACTGGCCAATTATCGGGCAAATAAGCCTTCATATGAACGCTCGTTCCCGATAATTGCCCTGTGAAACAGGGCAACAACCTGCTGATGAACGAGCAAACGCTCATTCATTGGCTGATCGTATATTTTCTGCAGAACAAAATATTATCAGTGTCGGCAGCACATGATGGAAACGCGTGGGGACGAGCGATCATAGTAAGGAGCGCTGATGTCTCGTTGATCAGTGCTCGTTTTTACGGCCGATATCGACCGGTGTAAAAGAACCCTTACTGGCCGAGAGGGGTCATGTGATGGCTACTACCGCCCGCGCACACTCTTATAAAATGCACCATGCCTTCAAATAGCACCATAGTTTGGAGATATTAACCCCTAGAAGAAATGCCTGTGTATGAAAACAGAGCCATACAATGGTACAGTAGGGCCCCATAGACTTTATGGATGCCATATTACGGCCCCATACAATTCGGACGTTGAATGGAGCCGTGATACCACCATGTGCATATCTATAGTCAGCTGATCAAGCAAGAAGTAAATGGATGAAAGCTCAGTGCAATATTATTCTATACAGTGCTATCCCTGAAACAGTCAACTCAAATTCGATCACCCGAAAATGAATTCTTGAAAAGCGCAAGAATACATAAATAGGAACTCCACCAAATATCATGGGCTCTGTTGAAGAAAAAATGCTTTGGACAGAACCAACACGCTCACCTTTGGTAGGACAAGGCTGGTTATCCCCTCCTGCACTATTATAATCATCTATTGAATACGCATCTTCTTCTGTTTTTACAAAGAATGAATTATAATTTTTGGGCTTGGAGCCTGTCAAAAAAAAAATATCATAAAAAAATAGAGTCAAACATGTGAATTATAATTCAATCTTTCATTACCTATTCATTCAGTAAAATCAAATATATATTCATTATATATTTGTCTTCAATTTGTTTTCCTTCTGTGCCATGTGGAATTTAAAAAAAATCTGGAAACTGTCAGCAAGTGGCTGTCGGTGGATCTATTTTTCTTATAATGTGTCTCTATTCAGAACTTTGGGGGCGAAAATCTTGTCTTGTTGTGGATTGGCTGATGCAAATCAAACTATATGGAGGTTAAAATGTTCAAGGGATTCTCCGTTTTAGACAAACACTTTTTGTTAGAAAGGTCCCTAGAAAATAAGCAGATTACAACGCGCGCCACTGCTGGGTCCCCAACGATCATCTGTAATCTGCATGAAAACCTGGCAGCAATTGTACAATATAAAAAATGAGTTTCACTTTAAAGGCTATGTAAACCTTTGAATGCTTTTTTTTTTATGTATCACATTATTTTAAACAACTTTGTAATTGATTTTTATTAAAACATTTTTGCACTTTTTGACATACAGCTTCTATGTATCCTGGATACATAGAAGCTGCATCCTCTGTTCAAACCTGAATCCATCAGAAACAGGCCTTAAATGGTAACTAAACTTTAAAAAAAAAATTGACATTTCATAGTAACATGCCAGATGTTTTGATTGGTGGGGGTCCGATAATGGAGACCCTGACTGATCGCTAAAAGGAAGCAGCAGAAGCGCTCGGGTGAGCACTGTGCCGTTTCTGATCGGCTCTGCATGGCTTTCCTCGAAGCGCTGTACGGGTTCAATAGAAATTTATGAGTCCGTACACTGCTCGCTCGGCTATCCGGGAAAGCCGCTCAGGAATGAACCGGCACAGAGCTCACCGCTTCGTTTCAGCGATCGGTGGGGGTCTCAGCACTCGGATCAGCACTGATCAATACACTTTAAGGTCAGGGCCTGTTCTGAAGATCAGTATACTCACTAGTACGTGTCGGTCCATGAGCTGCATTCTCCTTTCTTACATTTAACGGAGAAGTCACAGCTGAAATGTAGAAATCAAGGTTGCAGGGCTGCAATAAAAAATGCTGAAAACCAATAACCAATAAATATATTTGGCTGGTAGTATGAAGACTCACATGTTGAAGGTTGAGCAACATTCCGCTTTTCCTCCATAACAAATATGGCTTCTCCTGGAGATTCGTTTTTTACCATCAGTAAAATATCAGGAAGATCTACAGAAAAAAACATGAAGCTGAATGTAATCTATTGTTCCCTGTTATCAACCATTACAGGCTGGGAAAAGGCTGCTCACTATTATCATCGGAGGGCAGGGTTACATTGACAGCTCTATCATACTGCTGGAAGCCTAGATAAGGTAGGACTACTACAGAGATGATATATTACATTGTAAAATAAAATGGGATGTGCCTAGAAAAGTCCCAACCTCATATTCTAAGAGCAGGCCCCTATAGTTTCTAGCAAGCGATGCAAAATACCGAAACAGCCGGGGTCCTCCCGTAAACTAGCAGTGACAGCCGGAGTTCCACCATAAACCCCTCACCTCCAATTACTGCATTCTTTTCCACAGACTGATCGTCAACGCGAACAAACGATTCATCCGGTTTCTTAACGTTGAACACAACATTCGGATTGATGATGGTGTAACCTACAAATATAATTGTATAAATAATATCATACTGTTTATTTCAAGTGTAAATAGGAGGTTACATCATGTGACCTTATGTTATGTGTGTTCCTATAGGGTCATGTTATACCAGGTTATAGGGTATCCCAATGACTGGATCAAGTACATGTCAAAAAAATCATATCAGAGTCCCAGAAGATGTCCCCATATGTCCAGGACTTCGTGCTTGTTTGCAATAAGTAAGGCCGCCTCTCCCTTTAAGTAACGGGCATTACAGAAACCTTCAAGTTCCACTATCTAAGGCTATGTTCACACGGAGTATTTTGGGGGAGGAATATCTGCCTCAAAGCTCCAAACGGAATTTTGAGGCAGATATTCCTCCCCCAAAATACTCCGTGTGAATAGCAATGATCGCGCCGTTTTTCGCCCGCGGCCATTGAGCGCCGCGGGCAGAAAACACGCTTTCTCCTGCCTCCCATTGAAGTCAATGGGAGGTCGGAGGCGGAAGCGCCCGAAGATAGGGCATGTCGCTTCTTTTTCCCGCGAGGCAGTTTTACTGCTCGCGGGAAAAAGACGCCGACGCCTCCCATTGAAATCAATGGGAGGCGTTCTCGGGCAGTTTCTGCCGAGTTTTGCGACGCGGTTTCCGCGTCAATAAACTCGGCAAAAGACCCCGTGTGAACATAGCCTAAGAAGACCAAATTTGCGGAATATTGGATACAAAAACAATCCCTTTATAAGAGACATCATTCAAAGACTAAAGATTGGATGAGCTCGAGAACGTGGTTTTTATTATACAGGACAGTGAGATGCTGCAACCAAGTAGGATAATACTGAGCATGGACGGACCCTATAGATGGACAATAAATGATCGCCATCAGTACGGGGATCCCTCTCCAGACTCACCGAGGGACATTACAGCTTCATGTATCTCTTTTATTACAGCCTTATAAATATCTTTCTGCCAGTCCTCCAAGCGTGTCCACTGTTCTTCTGTAAAGGAAGCGGCAACATCGTGGAATATAATAGGACCCTATAAAACAAAACTCTAATAATAATAATAATAATAAAACAGTAATAATAATATTGGTATTAAAGGGGTTGTCTGGGCACGGGGCGGTTTTTCATACTGATGACCTACCCACAAGACAGGTTATCAGTATATGATTGGTTGGGGTCTGACACCTGGACCCTGCACCAGATGACCATGCCGGAAGCAGATGGCTCCAGTCACAGTATAGCGACCGTGCTGCAGTACTGCAACTCTGCTCTTATTCAAGTGAACAGGTGCAGAGTTGCAGTACTGTAGCACGGCCGCTATACAGTGTACAGAGCCAAATGCTGCTGACACCAGCCACTGCCTAACATCCGGTGCCCGGAGGCAGCCGGAACAGCTGATCGGTGCGGGGTCCCCCACCGATCATATAGTGATGATCTATCCTGTGGACCACCCCGTGCCCAGACAGCCCCTTTAATTATGTAACATTCAAGAAAACATGAGGCACGAAGGACAAGCAGATACAATATTATAAATTTTTACTGTTACGGAGGTTGTATCATGAAGTCGACTCCTTTTGGAATTACCGTCCCCCCGGGGATCAGCGGATTGCCATGAGTCCGGCTTCAGAAACCCCAAATGCTGAAGCTTCTGCTAGCCATACATGTTCCCTGCAGAGGCTACAAGGAATATTTATTACATGCAGACCATTCATATGAACAGCCGATCCGCCAGAGAGAGAGAGTCACTCTTTATCAGCCGTCCCCCTGCTCTGGCTAATAGAGGGTCCCAAGCATGGCCCTCCCCCTCTATGACATTCGTACGTCGTAATAGAGTGTATGGCAAGGTGTTGTCTACATGAGACATTCCCTTTAAGCACTGGGGGCTCATGCGTAACTTACATGTGCATGAACTACAATTACTCGTGACGCTGACATATAAGGGGGAATTTATTAAGACTGGCGTTTCATTGGTCAGTTTTAATCCAAAGAGCGCTGGATAAAAATATACATAATTTATTAAGAAGCGCACGCTACTTAATAAATTAGGCGCATCTCTAGCTGTCCGTGCACCAGAAAGGGAAATCTACAGGATCTCTGCTTAAATTACGCCAGCTTCTCCTGTAAATTATAATGAATATATCGGGGCGAGGTTGAACCCACCCTTTCCGCTATTTCCCAACCAGTGTCATTTTGGCCTTCATCAGGCTAGGACAAATCCACATACCTTTTTCTTTGCAGTATGGATTAGTGTAGTAGCCTACGCTGTTCCATAGAAAGGTATACAGTTAAAAAACGTATATAGCACAGTATATGTTGTTTTCTTTTTACATTGAGAGCCTATTAGCAACGGATCCCACTGTATGCCTATAGAATGGATTACGTTGCAGCCTTCCATGGAAGGTACATGATGGCAGATCATCCGGACGTATATCTCTAACCGGCTCCGAATCTGATGTGAACAGAGCCTAATCTGCATAGCATTTTATGCGCTACCCGACTTGTCAGATGGCGGTTAAAAAGCTACGCGTGGCACGCAACAACTGACGCAAATTTATCCCAACGTTCACGCAAAGTAAGTCACTCCAAAAACATACCGATACCTATGAAATCGGCCCTAAGGTGTGTGTGAGATATGAAGGTTAGATCGTGAGGGACAGGGACTGATGTGAATGGAAACAACCTCTGTACAGCGCTGCGCAATATGTTGGCGCTACAATGAAAAAGAGATCAATAAATAAATATTATGCAACACAATTCTAGTCGATGGGCTACTTTCTTCTCTCTTACCTGAACAGTCATTTTGCAAGTGTCCGAAATCAAATCCCCAATCAGGGGAAATAGTGACGTCTAGTAAAAACAAGAAGCCATTCAAGATTTCAGCCAAGACATGAGACTCCAACGCCTGACAAATAAAGCAGAACGAAAATTAAAAACCATCCGAGGGTTTTGCAATTAGAAGTGAAGGTGTATCGGCAGGGTTGGTGGGGGTCTGACTACAGGGACCCCCGCAAATCACAGAGCTAAACAATTAACCATTGCTGCAGCTGGACGGGAGTGACGCTGTTCAGGGAAAAAACCCAGGGGAAGTAGGTCCCTTCGTTCTGCATTGGGGTCCCCACATAACCACTTTAACCCATTAAAGGGGTTATGCGGGGACCAAAAATTACTATCAGTGTAGTCCCTGCAGTATGTGATACACTCGTTAATATACATCTGGTCTCCCATCGCGCTGATTCTGAGATTTTCATAGATTTTTATAGCGCTGCCGGGGGACCAGAGGTCTAGTTGCACAGACTTCTTTGATGACGATACGACTCTTCGTCACGCGACCGATCCCGCTGTACTCCATGTAATCTCTGTACTACTGCTTGTACATACAGTACAGCGGGGCCGGTCCCATGATGAAGGGTCGTGTCGTCATAGAAGACGACTGTACAACTAGACGTCCGGTCCCCCGACAGCGCTATAAAATCTATGAAAATCTCAGAATCAGCGCGACGGGGGACGGGAATATACATTAGCGAGTGTACTCACATACTGCAGGGACTACACTGCTAATCATTTTTGGTCCCCGCATAAATTAATCAAAATGTTCTGACATATAATAGCAAATTACCATCAGATTATAATATGGGAATACCCCTTTAAACATGTTATAGTATAATAAAACGACATCTGTGCATTGACGTTACTTATTCTGGACTAGCCATTTCTATGCTGTCCCCAATGTTTATACTGCTAAGCAGCTCATTGTGGGTGTGACAGCAGGAAGATTGACAGGTCCCGTTATGCCAGCGTTCCGTTAGAAAATGACAGCACACAGCCATAAGCATTGTAAACATAATTATTCCTGACACATCGGAATGACAAGTACTAATACTCTGCTAATGAAGACAGCAGTCATGACTATGCAACGTCAATGTATTAAATACGATATGCGAAAACTCTGCACCTAAACGACATGCTAATACGTGAACCCTAATGCCTTGGGTCACCCACACACACCCTTTATACACCGGAACACATTACTGTCACTCACCCGCAGGACCCTCACATTGTAGTTGTACCACCTGGATGCAAAACATTCAACTTCCTCTCCATGCGAGTCCATGTATGAAGAACGCGCATGCGCGACACTGTGTAACACAATGGCAGTAATATTCGCGCACGCGCAGTAAACAAGTGGCGGCTAAGCGATCTACTCATGCGCAAACCTGGCAGACGCTTCGTAAACTTGCCCATGAGGCTGCGCATGCGCGATGCGTTCTGGTTTTATAATGGATGGCTCTATTTAAAAATAAAATTATTTGGAAATAAAGTATTACATGATGGCCATCAGATGAACGGCCCCACATGTAATATATGGATAACCTGAGTCTGGCTCATAGACGGGGGTCCATCTTATGACGTCCATATGTCCCAATAGGCTGCTTTATTGTCTCTTTAGGCCAGATTCTCACGAAGGCATCATTTACACGAGCGTAATATACGCGCGTGCGATGCACGAGCTTTTCACACGTGTCGTACGCACCTATATTAGGCTATGGGGCAGTGCAGACAGTCCGTGAGTTTTGCGCAGCGTTTGTCCGCTGCGTAAAACTCACAACATGTTCTATATTTCTGCGTTTTTCGCGCATCACGCACCCATTGAAGTCAATGGGTGCGTGAAAACCACGCAGGTCGCACGGAAGCACTTCCGTGCGAACTGCGTGGTTCGCGCAACAGCTGTCAAACTCTGAATGTAAACAGAAAAGCACCACGTGCTTTTCTGTTTACAAACATCCAAACGGAGTGTCAAAATGATGGCGGCTGCGAGAAAATCTCGCAGCCGCGCATCATACACTGATGACACACGCAGCTGTTAAGTGCCTTTTGCGCACCCAAAACGCTGCGTTTTTTGCGTGCGCAAAATGCACATGCACGTGTAAATCAGGCCTAACAAGTGCACACTCGGACGTGAAAAACTGCCTTTTTTACGTCCGAGTTGCACCCGTGCGGGTCCCGTTTTCACGGAACCACATAGACTTGAGTCTATCGAGGGATCCGTGAAAACAGAAGAAAATAGGACATGTTCTATACTTCAACGGACCCTTCATACGGTCCGTTAAAACAACGGCCATGTTAACGGCCCCATTGAAATACATGCGTCCGTGTGACAGCCGTCACACAAACTTATACTACGTTGGTGTGAATAAGCCCTTAGGATATGTCCGAAGCTTAAACACTGCAAAAATACCATCAGGATTTTCCGGGCAGAAGTTACACAGCATTTTCATAAGAAAAATTGACATGTTGCAGATTGAGATGCATATTGCATCGCAGGTCAGTTTCCGCACGTGTTTTCTGTGGAGCGTGTGGATGAGATTTTTTTCCAATCTTATCCGCTTTGCTGCTACTGCAATACGCTGCGGAATTTGCACATGGAAAATCTGGACGAAATTCCGCAGTGTTTACGCTGTGTGTGGGTGTACCCTAAGGCTGGGTTCACACGACCTATTTTCAGACGTAATGGAGGCGTTTTACGCCTCGAATTACGTCTGAAAAAACGGCTCCAATACGTCGGCAAACATCTGCCCATTACTTTCAATGGGTCTTACGATGTTCTGTGCCGACGACCTGTCATTTTACGCGTCGCTGTCAAAAGGCGGCACGTAAAATTACAGCCTCGTCAAAGAAGTGCAGGACAGTTCTTGGGACGTAATTGGAGCCGGTTTTCATTGGCTCCAATGAAGAACAGCTCCAAATCACGGCCGTAAAAGACGCCCCGCAAAACGCGAGTACATGCAATTACGTCTGAAATTTAGGAGCTGTTTTCTCCTTAGAACAGCTCCGTAATTTCAGACGTAATTGCAGTTGTCGTGTGCACATACCCTAAGGCCTGATTTACACGAGCGTGTGCGTTTTGCGCGCGCAAAAAATGCAGCGTTTTGCACGCGCAAAAGGCACTTGACAGCTCCGTGTGTCATCCGTGTATGATGCGCGGCTGCGTGATTTTCACGCAGCCGCCATCATAGAGATGAGGCCAGTCGACGTCCGTCACTGTCCAGGGTGCTGAAAGAGCTAACTGATCGGCAGTAACTCTTTCAGCACCCTCGACCGTGAATTCCGATCAAAATATACACCAATCTGTGAATAAAAAAAAGACGTTCATACTTACCATGAACTTCCTGCTTCCTCCAGTCCGGTCTCCCGGCCGTTGCCTTGGTGACGCGTCCCTCTCTTGTCATCCGGCCCCACCTCCCAGGATGACGCGGCAGGCCATGAGACCGCTGCAGCCTGTGATTGGCTGCAGCCTGTGCTTGGCCTGTGATTGGCTGCAGCTGTCACTTGGACTGAATTGTCATCCCGGGAGGTCAGACTGGAGGAAGAACCCAGGAGTTATCAGTAAGTCAGAACTTCTGTTTTTTTTTACACGTACATGTATATTGTGATCGGAAGTCACTGTCCATGGTGCTGAACCAGTTTAACTCTTTCAGCACCGTGGACAGTGACTGTCTCCCGACGTCGCGTACCGGAAAATTTTTTGCCGGGTTCGGTCAAAACGAGTTCGGCCGAACCCGGTGAAGTTCGGTGCGCTCATCTCTAATTTGACACTCCGTTTGGATGTTTGTAAACAGAAAAGCACGTGGTGCTTTTCTGTTTACATTCATCCTTTTGACAGCTCTTGCGCGAATCACGCAGTTCGCACGGAAGTGCTTCCGTGCGGCATGCGGGGTTTTCACGCACCCATTGACTTCGAAAAACGCACGATTATAGAACATGTCGTGAGTTTTACGCAACGCACTCGCGCTGCGCAAAATTCACGCATCGTCTGCACTGCCCCATAGAGTAATATAGGTGCGTACGACACGCGTGAAAAGCACGCGCGTCGCACGCGCGTATATTACGCTCGTGTAAATGAGGCCTAAATGCAACTATTGTCGGGGAAAATAACCTCAGTCCGTTTATTCTATAGAACATTGGAGGAAAGAGGAAAAGAGAAAAACAAAAGGCATCAAAAAAAATTTGCACTACACTACACTACACATGCCACATAACATACAACCTTGAGTTGTACTGCGTGTCACATGCGTGACATTTCGGGAGGGGAGTTGGAATTTGTCATTAAAGTATTAGTAATCATCCTCCATGGCACTGAACAATAGGGATACATAAATATACAATATACAAACCCAGTCGGATAAGAAAACGGACATAGTAATGACACCATACCTCCCGACAGTCCCGGATTCCGGTCGATGTCCTGCTGTTCCGGCCGGCCTGTGGGATGTCCCGGTATCAGCTGTATCTGCATCCTTAAGATGCGGATACAGATAAATCCAATGGTGGAACAGGGAGCGGTCAACTCCCTGCTCCACCATCCCCCTTGTAACGTCACTATGTATGCAGTGATGTCATCGCGCCTGTCTGCTCCGAGTCACTCATAGCGCAGACCGGAGGAGTAGAGGGGTGGGAATGAGGTTAGGTGATCATTTAATTTTTATTAGGTACAAGGGGGGGCATTATACTGGGTATGGGACGCAGCTAAGGGAATATTGTACTGTATGGGGCAGCTATGGGGCAATATACTGTGTGGAGGCCACTATGGGGCTTTATATAGTGTGTGGGGGCTCTATGGGGACATTATACTGTGTGGGCTGAGCTGAGTGTGTGTGGGTGGGGTTAGAGGCGTGGCTTTACGGAAAAAAAATTGCCGCTGTAAGCTTCATGCGTCACATCTGTTGTCCCTCTTTGCAATACTTGAAAGCTGGAAGGTATGGTGACACAAAGGACATAGCGCACGAAGCAGGCACAGCGGTCAGCATATTGCACTTTGTCCTTTACCCAAAGAAGAGTTCTATCAAACGTTGCTACGCTGATTTTTACTGTGGGGCCATGTGTGTGATTGGCCAATATAAGGGGCATACCAATCCATGGTCTACCTGTCGTGGCCCTGCTAAGGTTAATTAAAATTGTGCCAAAAACCTGGCATACGTGCCGTGCACTAAATTTATCATGTGTTATAGGTGCGTTTTGCACCTTCCTCGACGGTTTTGAAAAGTGTATGGAAAAAGAGGCATAAACAAGGAGTCGTAAAATGTGCCAAATTGTTAATGGTGTGCGCTATTTTTTTGGACTGAAAATATTCAGTTAAAGTACGCCAATAGGTGGCGTAATGGAGAGAAAAGTTTCTAACATGTTCTGCTGGATGCGCCAAATTTATCATACAGCTTGAGAAAACTGTAGAAATCCATGCCTTACAGAACTGTCCACTTCAAAGGGGTATTCCTATCGGAGATGGGCAAGTTGGTTCGGCTGTTAACGTAACTCTCTTTACAATCAATGGAGAGAGTCATGTACATGCACGGCCACCTCTCCATTGATTTTTCGGCCATGATGCGATGGCTGTCTCACCCGGCGGACCGGGGGTCGGGAGACCCCTGTTCTGGAGATAGGTGCGGGTCCTGCATTTATAAGACATTTATGGCATATTCCGTGGATGTGCCATAAATGTCTTAGATGGGACCACCCCACCTCTAATCACTTCACTAAAATGTTCCCACCTGTCTACCCCTACTGGGGGTAAATACACGATTTAAAAAAAAAAAAAAAGACAACTTTTTTAACAAAATCATTTTATTTCTATTAATATACAGTTACACAGATTTCAGGTACAATAAATATTACATTTTATAAATACATAAAGAAAACCCTCGTGACAGAACATATTTTTTACTTGCACAACATAAAGTTTACTTGACCTAAACCTTGTACACATATCCAAAAAATGATACACTGACAATACAAGGAAATGTAATTTTTAATTATACCGTCCTAACTGAAAGAAACTGGGGGGCAGAGTCTAAGTCCCCATGCACACGACCGTATTTTTCATCCGTAATTACGGACCCATTAATTTCTATGGGCTACATACACCTTTACGTATTATTACGGATGGATGTCCGTGCCGTAGAAATGAATGAACATGTCCTTTTTTGTCCGTAATAACAGCACAGACTCCCCATAGAAGTCTACGGGCGCTTCCATAATTACAGACAGCTACGGATGCGCATCCGTATCTGTCCGTACTTATGGACGAATTGCTTTGCAACGCCAGGGGATTACCCTAGATTCCTCAGTTTTTTTTGTGGATCCGTAAATATGGGTGCATTACGGACACCCTTCCGTATATGCGGATGATTTACGGATGACTACGGATACGTATTTACGCATAGATGAAAAATATGGTCGTGTGCATAGGGCCTAAGGGATAGCCTGGCGTTCACCTTTTAACCTCCGTAAGGAGATGTGGACTTAGTATACCTAGACCGCTACCCCCAGTGTAGCCGACGTGGACAGGCAAGATACAGGGTTCAGTTATATCTTAGGCCAGGGCAGGTGGAAGACGGTCGTCATGGTAAACAAGAAAGTGGTCAGGGCAGGCAGGCGAGGTCAGGTTCATGCAAGAGCAGAACTAGCAAGCTAGATTATGGAACCTAAATGCTCAGGCATGGAGCAATGTAGAAGGGATCTTTTTATACAGGAAAAACTTCGTGGAATTTTGGCGCACACTGGCCCTTTAAGAGAAGGGTTAGCGTGCACGCACTTCAAGCAGTGGCAAAACAGGAGGTGAGCGCTGGCTGCGTGGGAGGTCGCCAGCAGCAAAGACAGGAGGAGAGGAGCAACACTGGCCAGGAGCCAGAAGACGCTGTGGACCAGTAAGTACCTGGCGGCAGCGGTGCTTACTGCAGGTAACATCTGTCACCATGACTACTGCTAAAATCGTGATGGCGCATTTTTATCACTACTGCAGGTTTCATAAAAAAGTAAAATGTCAGGGTTGAATACAGCTATTCAGTCCTTCACATTTTATGAAAAGCGCATCGCCTTTTCTGCCACAGCCCAAACCCCCCATTGTGTAAACTACATATATTTTTAAAGAAGACGGTTAAGGATTGAGAACAGTGTGGTATGAGCGCCGCGAGACCTCCTCACCTCCCTCTGCTCAGTATTAAGTTTGCTTGACCTAAAGTCCAGAGTTATCTAAGACAGACTGGTTGCTATGGACGTGTTGCTGTAAATTGTATGTAATTTACCCATGGCAACAAGACTACAGTATCTCAATGACTCAGTTCCTCAGCTCCAAACTGGATTAGCAGGTGCTGGTAGCAGAGATAGGAAAAAGACACAGCATGACAGTAAATACTCCCTAAAAACCCCCATATAAAAAGCTAGTAGCTGTTAGGTATTGTATCCCTACCAACCAGTCTGTCAGGCATCTAGTAACATAGAGAGTGCGGCTGGAATAAAAGATTCATCAAGTTTAACCAGGGGAACTTATCTGTGCTGACACCACAGAAGATGTTCATGAAGTTTCCCATCCCCTTTTCTAAAACAAATTTAGGTGGGGAACTTCTTTAATCTGCTATACAAAAAAAGTTCCAAATCTTAAAGGGGGTATTCCCAGAATTGACATATCCCTTATACACAGACTTGGTGATAGTTGTCTGATCGCTGGGAGCCTCCCCACTGGGACCCACCGATCACGAGAACTTGGTTCCCGAACCACTCATTCCTCCTCACTGATCCACCACGGAGAGGGGGACATTGAATAGAGTGGAGGTTGAGCCTGGGCGCTGCCGTTCTATTCAAAGTTTATGGGAATGACGGAAACAGCAGAGTACAATGCTTGGCTGTTTCGGTCAGTCCCATAGACAGTGAATAGAGAAGCGGGTGCAAGCTTGACCACCGCTCCATTTAAGCTCCTCCTTACTGCGGGGTTGCAGTGAGTAGGAGTGGGGGGCATGGAACATGCATTCTCGCCATTGATGGGGGTCCCATCGGTGGGTCATTAGAGATCAGACAATTATCACCTATCCTGTGAATTGTTGATTTTAGTACAACCCCTTTAATTACATGTTCCTATTTTGGGAAACAGAGTTCCCCATCTGTGGTTGCTATGGCCCTGTAGTTATATGTTTTATTAGATGGTGTTTGTGAAGTCCATTTTGACTGTAGAACTTTTTATCACACAAGTTGCACGCGACAGTTTTCATCCTTGTGTGGGTGAGCTGGTGCCGCTGAAGGTACCCATTGTGACTGAAGCTCTTATCACAGTCCTCACAGACAAATTGCTTCTTTCCTTTGTGGGTCCTTTTATGTTTGTACAGGCTGGAATGAAACCGGTAAGTTTTAAGACACTGATCGCAGGAGAAGGGTCTTTCACTGGTGTGAGTCCTCTGATGTACTATGAGCGGGGTCATTCCAATAAACCATTCACCACATTCCACACACTTATAGGCCTGGTTGTCTTGGCGGATATTGGTCGAGCAGGTCACATTCTTATCTTCTGCAGAACCTGAAGAAACATTGAATATAAAGACTGTCACATACAGAGGGGAATTTAATACAACAGTCTACTAGGAACTAAAGTCCACCAACTATGTCAGTGGCAACCAAGCCACCATGATTGAAGGGTCCCGTCTTTTATCATACTTCAATATATTTAGACTAGGCTAGAATAACCATCACTTTAGGAATTCTGGGCAGATATATAAAAATAACATATAGCACATTCAGATTGCAAATCAACAGAGTCAATAAGAAATGCTGGGAGATTTCAGCTGTGAAGCTTACAACATTGAGAATGCAGCTCTGGACTACAATACAGGCTGTAACTCATGATCAGTACAAGATAAGTAATGCAATGTAAATACAAAAGTTACTCAACTGCTTATGTAGAATACTACAGATGAGCAGAACCATGAACATTTTATTTGCTAGTGTTTTTCTAAGTAAATTTTCTATTACAGAGCCGTAATTCCTGCATATAAGACAGTGGAGGCGGAAATAGTTTTATACAGATCCTTACTTCAGCCTCCATTGTCTTACACAAGGGAGATATGGATCAGTGATAGGACATTTGTCTGACAGGGAAACAGCGGCGAAGCAAATTTTGTCTGATTCGATTACTTCCATATGTACACTGTAAACCTAATGATGTTCCAAGGTGGACATTCACTTTAAGGGCATGTGCACACGCTAGCTGTCTTTTACGTCTGAAAAGACAGACTGTTTTCAGGAGAAAACAACTGCCTCGTTTCAGACGTAAATGCTCCTCCTCGCATTTTGCGAGGCTTCTCTGACAGCCGTAAATTTTGAGCTGCTCTTCATTGAGTTCAATGAAGAACGGCTCAAATTACGTCTGAAAGAAGTGCCCTGCATATAATGTATATAAGTGTCCTGCATATAATGTATATAAGTGTCCTGCATATAATGTATATAAGTGCCCTGCATATAATGTATATAAGTGTCCTGCATATAATGTATTTAAGTGTCCTGCATATAATGTATATAAGTGTCCTGCATATAATGTATATAAGTGTCCCGCATATAATGTATATAAGTGTCCCGCATATAATGTATATAAGTGTCCTGCATATAATGTATATAAGTGTCCTGCATATAATGTATATAAGTGCCCCGCATATACTGTATATAAGTGTCCTGCATATAATGTATATAAGTGTCCTGCATATAATGTATATAAGTGCCCCGCATATAATGTATATAAGTGTCCTGCATATAATGTATATAAGTGTCCTGCATATAATGTATATAAGTGCCCCGCATATAATGTATATAAGTGTCCTGCATATAATGTATATAAGTGTCCTGCACATAATGTATATAAGTGTCCTGCACATAATGTATATAAGTGTCCTGCATATAATGTATATAAGTGTCCTGCATATAATGTATATAAGTGCCCCGCATATAATGTATATAAGTGTCCTGCATATAATGTATATAAGTGTCCTGCATATAATGTATATAAGTGCCCTGCATATAATGTATATAAGTGTCCTGCATATAATGTATAGAAGTGTCCTGCATATAATGTATATAAGTGTCCTGCATATACTGTATATAAGTGTCCTGCATATAATGTATATAAGTGTCCTGCATATACTGTATATAAGTGTCCTGCATATAATGTATATAAGTGTCCTGCATATAATGTATAGAAGTGTCCTGCATATAATGTATATAAGTGTCCTGCATATAATGTATATAAGTGTCCTGCATATAATGTATATAAGTGTCCTGCATATACTGTATATAAGTGTCCTGCATATAATGTATAGAAGTGTCCTGCACTTCTTTTGACGAGGCTGTATTTTTACGCGTCGTCGTTTGACAGCTGTCAAACGACGACGCGTAAATGACAGGTCGTCTGCACAGTACGTCGGCAAACCCATTCAGATGAATGGGCAGATGTTTGCCGACGTATTGTAGCCCTATTTTCAGACGTAAAACGAGGCATAATACGCCTCGTTTACGTCTGAAAATAGGTCGTGCGAACCCAGCCTAAAGGGTAACTAAACTTTCGAAAACCTTCTGACATGTCATAGTGACATGTCAGAAGTTTTGATCGATGTAGTCTGAGCACTGTGACCCCCACCGATCGCTAAAAACAAGCAGCAGAAGCTCTTGGGTGAGCGTTGTGCTGCTTAGTTTCTGATTGGCTGTTCTCGGAACGCCGAGCAATTAGCGTACGGACTCATGGACTCTCTATTGAGCCTGTACACCAATTGCTCGCCTTTCTGAGAAAAGCCAATAAAAAACTAAGCGCCTCGGCGCTCACTCGAGCGTTTCTTCCGCTTTGTTTTAGGGATCGGTGGGGGTCTCAGTGCTCAGACCCCCACTGATCAAACTTTCTGACATGTCACTATGACATATCAGAAGTTTTTTAAAAGTTTAGTTACCCTTTAAATGAAAAGGCTTCCTGGTACAGGTGAAAAAACACTGTATTCTGTACGTACTTGTCGGTTCTCTTTGCGCTAATTCTTCATCCGCTTCCTCCTTCACTATTACACAGTCTGTAGTTATAAAAAATACAGATATCATGTAAGACAGCAAATTATGAAGAAATATTGACTCATGATGCAGAAACTTTATTTGTTACTTATAGTGGTTCCTCCAATTATACTGTATATACTACTATTTAATGATGTATATATAATGATGATGTATTAAATGCATAGTTTGTAATACAAGTTCATGTCCACATTTTTATCTATAGGGGGCAGTATTTAATTAGTAAAAATAAAAAAATTCCAGCAATGCACATGAACAATATTTGCATAGATCGAAAAGTTTGCCTTTGGGTCAGATCACACAACGTTTTTGATGCCGATTTACACGTGGAAACCACGTCAGAATTAGTGCCAAAAAAGTCCGAAATCGCCCTTCATTGACTTTAATGGGAGGCAGAGGCGTTTTTTTTCCCCGGGCGGCTTTTTGCCACTCGCAGGTAAAAAAAAACAACATGTTCTTTCTTGCCCCAGTTTCCGCCAGTGACCTCCCATTTAAATCAATGGGAGGCAGAAATAAACCTGTTGCACTAGTTTGTGCGTTTTTTACTACGTTTTTTTGCCCGCGGTCCTTACGTTAGATTCAATTCCTAGAAAAATTAGGGAAAAAAAAGTGTTTAAACAACACTAGCAGTTCAAAATCTGCTTCCAAATTCCTGAAGGAGTTTTGAGGCAGATTTTTTTTTGCCTACAAAAAAACTGTGTGTGAACGAAGCCTTTGAGAAATCAATTCAGATATGCAGATATGTTGTAAAGCATGCTCCTTTATAGTGAAAAACATAAAAACGCAGGTCAGATCGGATGCAAAATTTCCCCGTGGAAATTTTAATTTTGTCAGGACAGTGGTTGAAAAGTGACATCCATACATAGGACAGCTTGGGCCCAATCCACAAGCAGTCATAAAAAAATTCTTGCTGAAAAAGAGACATACATGAAAAGACATGCCCACAATATTAAAGATTTTCCCCATAGAAAATTGTTCGTATGACAGGAAACATGGGAAATTTTTGCCCTGTGTATTTCTCATGAAAAAGAATGTAAATGAAGTAAATGCTACAATTATGTAGATTTTCATCAATCTACACATCAAAAAGAAGGAAGCCAGAGCAGAAACCACCTAAGGCCCAGTACACAGGCCCAGGAAACCACATCAGAATCGTAGCCAAAAAACTTCCGAAACCGCCTCCCATTGATTTTAATGGATGGGAGGCGGAGGGAAAAAAAAGCGGCATGTTCTTTCTTGATGCAATTCTGCCTCTGACCCCCCCATTGAAATCAATGGAAGGCAGAAAAAACGTTTTTGGCTGCGTTTTTTTGCCCACAGCGCTCAATGGCGCCGCATTAAAAACACCGTAAGAAAGTACAGGCAGGTCAAAATCTGCATCAAAATTCCTGAAGGAATTTTGAGGCGGATTTTTTTCTGCCTGCAAAATCCTGTGTGAACAGGGCCTAAAAGTGCAGCACGTACTCAACGTGACAACGTGTATTATATCACCAATTCATTAGAATGGCCGCCATGTTACACTTTATTTCCCCTGTAGCAGCCGTAGTTGGCAAAAATGGTGCAAATTGCGTCAAATTATCAAACTTTGTAAATTTGGCACATTTCTGAGAAGCTTAAAAGTGTTTTTGTTAATGACCGTCAGCTTGTAACGGGTCCTTTATTTACGTCAACATAGTGCGAGAAATAAAATAGTAAATCTGACCCCGGGTTATCCATGGCCATTTTTGGTTTTTAAGCATCACTGGTGCCTCACATTTGGCACCCGCCAATTGCGTCATTTAATAGACATTATTTTGGTGTACACCAGATTGATTTTGCCACAAATGTGTTTAGGCACTTACTTATATCTTGGTGCAGAGTGACATCTTTCTGTGCTGCATGTTCTTCTATCCTTTCTTCCTCTTGTTTAATCTCAGCAGATTCTGTGATGTGAACACAAATATTGAAATAATAATATGAACAATTGTTTAGGGAAATGTTGTATTTTCTTATTGATGTCCCCTTACGCTCTTACGCCTCATTCACACGACCGTTGTGCCACTCTGGCCGTTTTTGACGGCATCCGAGTGGCACCCGGTAGTCTTCACGGATCCATACACTTTAGCGGGTTAATCGGGTACGTGAAAAATCATCCGAGTCTCCGATCCGAGGAAAGGTAGGACATGTTCTATCTTTCCTCGGATCACTGACGGGACTCGGCCGGCTGCACGAGGCGTTAGCCCTTCAGATGCCATGCCAATGGTTCTTCCCTGGGGTCTTCATCCTTGTCAAGAACAGGTCAAAATAACTACTGTAACATATAAATATTTTCTTCACCTTTTATTTCTATTTTTAATTTCCATTTCGTTTTTTTGATTGTGTGCTATACATCTTTTGCCACGTGGAAACCATCAGCAAGCTGTTGTTAACATATCTTGTATTATAATTTATATGGACAATTATTATTAAAGGGGTTTCCCATCTTGGCAAGTGATGGGCAGAGGATAGAATATGCCAACACTCATCATCAATAGGGCTCCAACCATAGAGACCTCCACCACTTACGAGAATGAAGGGGCCAAGTCATTTTCCCTTCACAATACTGCTGATGGTGATGGGGTTGGTAAGCCAATGGCTCTGCAATGGGACAGCACACATCCTACAAGTACTTTTGAAAGAACTAGGGGACAGATGGAAGGAGTATGACTGCAGGATCAGACTACACAGGGTTTGTTTGTAGTCTGTAACCTTGGAGACAGAAATAGGTCTGCATAGTTGCTGCAGGCACCAAAATAGTTATTCTTTTCACATTGGTGCGACTCACAGATCACAAGAAGGAAGGGGCGTATAGCATGCCCATGTTAATAAAGTAAACTGCTTGTATACTTTTTAAGGAACATTCACCAGAAAAGGTTTTCTTAAGATTAAGGGAGGGATGGTCATGGAAGAATAAAACAATGTCGTTGTTTAAGAGCCACTTAGACCACCCTAGTAGTCAGTCTGACCTCTTTTTAGTTTCCCAGCAAAAAAAATTAAAAAAGCAAAACGTCAGGTGCCAGCAGCAGATTTCTAGGTTATCTGGCTTCTGGAAATGGGTGAGCCCTCAATGACGGTATCTCAATCCCTGTCAAGGCAGATATATAGTGGGCACAATTATATTTCCTAAATGCCAATCAAGTGGCCATGAGACATAAATCCAACCTTCTGACTCCTTAGGGGAAAGGCAATTTTTATTATTAAGAAGTCAGGGCTCACGAGATGTGTCATGTGACTCCTTTCGGCTCTTTTTAAAGAGGTGGCCTTAACAACATAACCCCTGTTAGGGCAAATGGATATCAGAGATGCTTCTAAGAGTCAGAGCAGGAAGATGATTTATAATGAGCATCTATAAGATGTTCTTTATAAAGTGATGCAGCGGGTGGCCGATGCCCTGATTGTGTGGTCGGGCACCATTCAAAATCAAAGGGTCTGACTTTATTAAATAGTTTCTATATAAAGTACCAGCAATATAACATTATAAAGATCAGATCAAAGTTACCACTCCAGGAACTACTTTACACAGAGTCGGCAGCATTTATGACACGGAGGGCACAGGTTTATAGAGAATTTTATTAATAAAGCTATGCGTTTTTATACATGCACATTACAGTTAGGATTTTAGTTATCCTGTATTACTGATTTTATGACATGCACTTTTTCCTGATATTATTCTTCAGAGCAAATAATAAAACCTGTGCTACATGACAATATATTTCACAATTGCCTGGAGGATTGCAACAACAGGTTTGGACTCTCAGGACCGAAGTAGAGCTCGTGCACAGAACTGCGTTATGGCTCAGTGAAGGAGCTGTATATTTAGTGCCAAGGTCGAGATCGGATCTAGTCTTGTGAGATTAGCCTCTCTCGAAAAAGACTAAGGGCCCTATTACGTGGCCAGATATGGGCCGTGAAAACAAGCACCGATCAATGTTACAGCTCGTTGATCGGCGCTCGTTTGCTCCTTTCACAAGGAGCAATGATCGCTTATGGATGGGGACGAGCGCTCCTTACTCCGATCATTCATCCGCATACATTTCCATCATGTTTACACAGGGAGATGTGCTGCTAACCATGATGATTTTTAATGTTGGATTTTTACACAGGGCAATAATCGGGAACGGGCGTTCATATGAATGCTTGTTTGCCTGATCATTGGCTCGTGTAATAGGGCCTTTAGGGACTAAACAAAATATACAACTCATGCACCAAGACGTAAAAAAGATCCCTCCAGCATTAGAAAAAATAAGAGACTGTTTTTGGTTTTTTTTCCTTCAAGAAACAGCGCCACTCTTGTCCATTGGTTGCATTTGGTATTCCACCTCAGCCCCATTTATTTAGCCCATGGACAAGAGAAGAGCTGCTTCTGGGTAAAAAAAAAACAGACCCTCATGCTTCATTGTGGCCCCCTTGATGGGGTAGCTGTGTTGCTTGTCACCCGGTCATTTGTGATGAATACTTTCATGCAGCTGATTGTCTGCATCCTCTACAAGTCATTTATATGGGCCGGTCATTAGATTCAAGGATACTTTTTTTTGCTTTATTATATATGACATCATACACTATTTAATTTTAAAAAAAAAGGTTCATCAGAACCCCAAAAGAACAGTATGATCACTCCCTAGTGAAAAGATATTTAGGATCAATTTTACCTATCACTGAAGCTCAAGGTTTTGTCAAAGAACTGGAAAATGTCCCCCCGTGTAGGGACGATGGCATGTGCCCATTATAGGTACAGGTTATCCAGGGTCGCTTCCTCTGCAGACCAGGTACATAGCTTGTAGAGGGCTGGCAAGGCATGTGTCATGGGAGACGTCAACAAGTCACTCTGCTATGGCCATGATAGATACAGAACTAAGGAAGAGAACGGAATATTTTCCCCGGGTGAAGGTAAGCCTAGCTATGACTATGGTGCGGTGCTCTCCAACCTGCGGCTCTCCGGCTGTTGTGAAACTAAAACTCCTAGCATGCCCTGACAAGATATGCTGTGAGTTGTAGTTTCACAACAGCCAAAGGGCTACCGGTTGGAGACCAATAGTGTCGGGAATCTTATCTAACAATTTCTTCTGGAAGAATTGTCTTTTCTCCAAGTCAATAGGAAGATGGAAAGGTGCACTGTATAGTAAAGCAAAAAAAATAAAATGTAATAATACTACTTTTTTATAAAACCTTGCAACTAGTGACCGCCCCATTAGAACAATTTTATGCAAAAAAAAAAAAAAATCACTACAGACATTTTGCAAATAAATATAAAAACCGGTAAGGTCACAAGGGGTCCATATAAATGAAACCCAACGTATGGTAACATTATGCGAGACCAAAGCCAATATATTCATACAAATAATAGGAATATGTATTCTGCACATACAAAGATTAAAATACTGTGTATTGTTCCGCTTTTCGGCACAAATACAACACATAAAAAAGTCCAATTCAAGAGCATAGAACACGGAGCAATAAAAAGAGCAAACGAGGCTAAGGATCAGGATTGTAGGACTGTTCCTAACGGTCAATATAAAGATATCATATAAGTGATGTAAAAATGAAAAAGACAATGCATTAAACCAGCCACCCGGATTTTATCATAAAGCTCTTCTGTTTGGCGTGGATTGTCTGATGTTTTTCGAGAGTGTCTTTACGATAAAACCTTTTCCCGCAGAGGCCACACTCAAAGGGTCTCTCTCCCGTGTGGGCTCGCTTGTGACGAAGCAGATCATAGTTGTGGCTAAAAGTTTTGTGACAGTCGTCACAAGTGAACGGTCTCACACCTAAATGCGTTTTCTTATGTTTATAGAGACTGGACCGATTTCGGAAACTTTTTGGACAAGCGTCACATGCAAATGGCCGCTCTCCTGTGTGCGTTATACTATCCTCATAAAGACTGGTTTGGTCTGTGAAATCGTTTTGACTCTCATCACAAGAATATGACTTTTCGTTTTCGTGAGTCTTCTGGTGCAGCGCAAGGTATGTAAGTCCTGGGAAGCACTGGCCGCAATCCAGACATTTATATCGGTCTCGCCGGTGAATTTTCCGGTGTCTGCTAACACTTGATTTGCAGAGAAAACCTTTACCACACTCAGTGCATGGATATACTCTTCGTTTGGAAAACTTACCCAGAATAGATTTATTTATATGTGATTCCAGAAAGTCATTTTGCTGTTTGTTTGCGTCCTGAATGCGTGAATCTGTGGAGATTACAATTTTTTTTAAATAAATAAAAGAGTGAAAAAGACAATATTGCAACAAGCAGGAAAGCAGCCAAATGGTCTAAAATGATGTCATGTGACTTCAATTAAAGGGGTAATCTGCGTCATAAATAAAAATGATTGATGAACGCATGTTTTTACATAAGTAACATAGTAAGGTTGAAAAGGTTAAAGTCTTTCCCTGCAATAAAGGGGGTATTCTCATGTCATTTTATGGCATATCCACAGGATCCACCCCTGGGTCACGCACCTATCTCTAAAACCAGGCACCCTGACCCGCATCCTACCTTCTCCTGCTGTCGCTGCTCGCCAGTCACAGAGTTACGAGGTGGCCGGGATTACAGAAGCAGCTGAGCTCGCCGAGTTACGTACGCTGTTTCCACAACTCCCGGAAAATTGAATGGGAGTTACGGAAACAGCGTAGCACAGCGAGCTACACTGTTTCTGGAACTCGGGAGCTATTGTAACAATGGGTCCCCCATTCTAGAGACAGGTGCAGGTCCTCGATGTGGGACCCGCATCTATCGGGCATTTATGGCGTATCCTGTGAATATGCCATAAATGTCATCCAGAGTAGTTTCCTCTGTCTGAGATGAGAATACCCTTTTAACCATGACAACAAAGACAAGCCCTTTTAAATGGAAACCAGGATGAAACCTGCAGGACCAGCTTCTCTAATCCACCTCTAGCCAGACCTTTCCCCTGCAGAAGCCGCTGCAAGAGAAATGTAGCATTGCATGGTGGCAATTCAAAGGAATGGATTTCCATTTAATGTATGAATGTTCCGGTCCCGAGTAGGGGACTCCATATACCCTAAAAAAGCATATGGGTAGGGGTTGTCTTCCTCCATCTACAGTCACTATGAGGAACACCTTAACATGTTACTGAGCAACCTGCTGCAAACTAGGAGTATGTGGCAAAATAAATAGACAAGGAACTTACCGGAACTGTAATGATCTATCAACTCATCTTCTTCGTAGGGACCGTCGTCATCTTCATCTTCTTCCTTAACCCTCATGGACACTGTAACAAAAATGCATTCATTAAATTCTAAGGTAAAATCAAGTATGTATATAGAGAATGAATGTACCACTTAGAAGAATCTATAAATGGGCCATTGGCAGGGTCAATTTTCAACTCATTCCTCGTATATATTCCGTTTTAACATATAAATGTTTTCAGTCCCGTGCTATTGATGGGACAACCTCTGTCCAAAATCCCTATTAGGGTATATGGACATGATGGGGGGGAAAGGGGGTCCATGCTCAGGAATTCTCTCTGTTTGCCAAAGTGGGGAGCCATTTATTACATATTCACCCACTAATTTGAATGGGTGCTGTGAAATACGACAAATGTGTAGCCACCCACGGCTCCCCAGTGTTAACAGCTGATCGCCAGGTTTGCTGCCTTTTAAGAAGGGGTTATCATGATGAGACAACTAATGTCTATACACCATTGGTGGCTCATTAGGCAGCTAACGATGGCCAGCGGAGTGTTTCTGGGGTTTAAACAGAATATTTCAGAAATCATACTGTACGGCTAAGAATAATTCATGGCATTAGAAATCGGAGTGATGACCCCTGCGGGAGCCGTATACTTACTTGGACTGCAATAGTCATCATACTCTCTCTCATGTAAGTATTCCTGACGCATAGGCTCCCTCCGTTGTTGTTTAAGTCCATGATCTGTAAATGTAAATTTCTCATGATCCCACAATAATCGATTTTACTTAATCATAAGAAGTCGGGACATTCCAGGTCTAACTTTCCCTCACTTTTAAAGAAACCCAAAGAACAGGGTAACTGCTGGTGAAGAACGTTTTCTATGCAGCAATTTTGGCCTTGGACATAGCATAGCCGCCCTACTGACGACCAACGATCCAGTGCTAACATTTTAAAGGGGTATTCCTATCTTAGACATACAGTATATGTCGCAGGTAACTTCCATAGAATTCAATTGAGAAGACTGAACGCAGGCACGGACACGACTTCATTGAATTCTGGGAATTCACCGACCGTACAGAACCCTGCTCTCCATATAGGTCAGGGTCTCAGCGATGGGACCCGCACCTATTATGCATTTATAGGACTTCCTCTAGAAACGGGGAAACGGAATCTGCTCTATTAACAGGTTCCTCTAGATATTGCAGAGCAAAATAGTTATTTTACGCACCATTAAAGTGGACGTCCAGTTGTGTCACTATTAGTAATGCTTACCTGTTATTTATATTCTTCAGTACCGGATGCTTTTTTGCTCGGTTTTATCAGGACACATCTATGATCATTGACTCTGGCTAAGTTGCATTGTCGAACTCATGGAAAATTAATTAATTGATGATAATTAAAACGAAACATTATTTGACGAAAGTGATTGAGTTACTTATCAGGATGGGAATCCTTCAGCAGGAGTAGAGAGTCTCTTGGTACCACATCTCCTGAAGAACTACAAGCCCTAGCATGCTCTTCCACACTTTGACGGTAAGTACTATAATTATCACAGACCCATTTAGATATTAAGGAGAGTAACAAAGGGAAGCTGTTGACCCCTGGTATCAGCAATTTTAGATTAGTGAGGACTCCAGAAAAAGCATCGTCCTCCAAGATGGTCAAACACGCATATATTTATGTGCGACCCTACCAAAATCATCAGTCTTTTGTGTGTATGGGTAACATTACTTAGGTTTAGATGTAGATTGTAACTGTGAAGTGTTGTAAAATGTTGTACAAAAGTAGATTGTATTTAAGGTGTTGTCTCATGTACCACTGGTTATATGCCATATTAAGATCCCCCTCTAAGAGCCTGAAAGGATAGTCGCTCCGTAAGAGAAGCTCCCAGTCTGCTGGATTTGAATCGTCCATGTATTACATAGACGGCCATTCAATTCTGTGTAATAATACATTAGGTCTCATGAACACGGCCGTGCCCGTAATCACGTGCTGCGATTGCGGGCACGGCCGGCGACTGCCACGGGCAACCGCCCACGAGTATGGGAGCACGGACCGTAAAAAGCAAAAGATAGGACATGTCCTATCTTTTGCTGTATACTTCTACGGCCCCGACACTGTCCCGTAAAGAAATGGGAAGGTGTCCGTGGACAATAGAAGTGAATGGGTCCGAAATTGCGGACCGTAATTGCGGTCCGCAATTACAGACAATTTTTACGGTCGTGTGATGGGGCCTTATTACCTGGTTGGACGTGGCTACGCCCGACAACATCAGCTGATAGCCACAGTGGCTCTCTTTTGAAAGGGACTGTCTAGGCTGAGACAACCTCTTTAAGACTATGGTCAAACCTGCATTGGAGGCTCAGTTAGCATATTGAGCCAAAAATGACGGACAAAATAGCGAAAACCCGACAGAACCCATTATAGTCAATGGGTTTCGTCGGGCACTATCGGTGTCCGTCATGTGACGGATCCAGCACTTCCGTTATGTTTTAAAGGAAACATAATATATTCACAGCATCACTGGCAAAGATCAGTCAAATATGTTACCCATGGAGTTTTTTCTTATCTTTTCGTTACTGTTTTCTATTGAAAATATTCCTCTCCCTGTTTTCATTACAAAAGGACAATAACCCTGAGGATCTGAAGAACCTATAATGAAGATTGTATTATTACTGAGGTTGACCTGTTCCCCCAATAAAAGAATAAATGGGGAAAAAAAATGGTCCACAATTTTTAAAATCAGCATTATTATAAATATCAACCAGTCAGTATCGGCAGGGCAAGGACTATAGAAACGAAGATTACACCACCCTTACATTTCCTATGTCAGCGGTTACTTACACAATGGGTTTTGCTGAGATTCAGAACAGACATCATCATGCAGATCCTGATGTTTCTTTGCATTTAGGGAAACAACCGTCGTCATGACAGGACTTGCTGTAAAGAAAAAAAAAAACTGTTTAAAGGAAATTCCTGAATAACAGTGATTTGGATCTCCACGTCCATGAAATAACACTCAACTTGACAAAATCACGTACGGTTACGTCGCTGCCGCCTTAGTGCATTGCACTATACATGATGGTCATAGCGCGGCCTCAGAAGCTGAGCCCACGCCATCACCAGTGGATGTCAGCTGTATATTACATCTGACGCAATGCTGTAACGGCAGGGAACGGAGATAGATTCGATCCCGGCACATAAATCCCTTAGACGCGTTGGTCAATGGTGATCGTCGCATCTAAGGGGTTAAAGGAGTTTTCCAAAAATAGTGTGTTACGTGAGCAATAACTGGCACCTCATAACCTCCTCTGAATAGACCGCCAGGAAATAGACCGGACTATTCTCCGGATCAATGGAGGCCTCCCAGGATTACGGTTTCGAGACATGTCATGAAACACTTATTTGGTATAAGGTTCAGACGATTATATTTGCATCTATTTTCAATGCACTGCCAACAGTAGTGACTCATCAAAAGGCTAAAAAAAATTACAATTTTAATTTTGGTTTATCTTTTGTGAAAGGGATGTGATTGGCCACAATGAAAAAATAGTTGTAGCCTGACATAAGATTCAGGACATGTGTATTAGTACAACTCACAATTCAATGGCTCTACGTAAACTTCATCTTGGCCCTCGTTGTCTTCTGCCGCAATCCTTATTAAAATATTGGGATGGTCTAAAGAAGAAAACAAAATCAAACCCCTCTAAATACTACTAGAAGATGACAATGTAACACATATGTATTCACATGAAGCTCTTTGACTAAGAATATTTCTATATAACTGCCTTGGAAAAAACCCAGGAGCTAGTAAGCCAATGTGCTTAGAAACTCAAAACTGGTGCTTAAAGGGTATGTCCACTATTGGAACCAGTTTTTTAATGTTTCAATGCTTCTAAAATACAAAAAATGCAAATAATCTAGATGAAAAACCTCCAGCAATTTTGTGTCCACAGCTCGTATGCAGACCGATGTTGTCTCCATGGTTACAGACTACAACCAAGCCCTGCGTATAGTATGATCCTGCAGTCGTATGTAATTCCATTCCCTCTTCCCCCTGCTTCTTGCTAACATACAGACAGCAGGAGAGGGGGGTACGTGAAAAATCATCCGAGTCTCCGATCCGAGGAAAGGTAGGACATGTTCTATCTTTCCTCGGATCACTGACGGGACTCGGCCGGCTGCACGAGGCGTTAGCCCTTCAGATGCCATGCCAATGGTTCTTCCCTGGGGTCTTCATCCTTGTCAAGAACAGGTCAAAATAACTACTGTAACATATAAATATTTTCTTCACCTTTTATTTCTATTTTTAATTTCCATTTCGTTTTTTTGATTGTGTGCTATACATCTTTTGCCACGTGGAAACCATCAGCAAGCTGTTGTTAACATATCTTGTATTATAATTTATATGGACAATTATTATTAAAGGGGTTTCCCATCTTGGCAAGTGATGGGCAGAGGATAGAATATGCCAACACTCATCATCAATAGGGCTCCAACCATAGAGACCTCCACCACTTACGAGAATGAAGGGGCCAAGTCATTTTCCCTTCACAATACTGCTGATGGTGATGGGGTTGGTAAGCCAATGGCTCTGCAATGGGACAGCACACATCCTACAAGTACTTTTGAAAGAACTAGGGGACAGATGGAAGGAGTATGACTGCAGGATCAGACTACACAGGGTTTGTTTGTAGTCTGTAACCTTGGAGACAGAAATAGGTCTGCATAGTTGCTGCAGGCACCAAAATAGTTATTCTTTTCACATTGGTGCGACTCACAGATCACAAGAAGGAAGGGGCGTATAGCATGCCCATGTTAATAAAGTAAACTGCTTGTATACTTTTTAAGGAACATTCACCAGAAAAGGTTTTCTTAAGATTAAGGGAGGGATGGTCATGGAAGAATAAAACAATGTCGTTGTTTAAGAGCCACTTAGACCACCCTAGTAGTCAGTCTGACCTCTTTTTAGTTTCCCAGCAAAAAAAATTAAAAAAGCAAAACGTCAGGTGCCAGCAGCAGATTTCTAGGTTATCTGGCTTCTGGAAATGGGTGAGCCCTCAATGACGGTATCTCAATCCCTGTCAAGGCAGATATATAGTGGGCACAATTATATTTCCTAAATGCCAATCAAGTGGCCATGAGACATAAATCCAACCTTCTGACTCCTTAGGGGAAAGGCAATTTTTATTATTAAGAAGTCAGGGCTCACGAGATGTGTCATGTGACTCCTTTCGGCTCTTTTTAAAGAGGTGGCCTTAACAACATAACCCCTGTTAGGGCAAATGGATATCAGAGATGCTTCTAAGAGTCAGAGCAGGAAGATGATTTATAATGAGCATCTATAAGATGTTCTTTATAAAGTGATGCAGCGGGTGGCCGATGCCCTGATTGTGTGGTCGGGCACCATTCAAAATCAAAGGGTCTGACTTTATTAAATAGTTTCTATATAAAGTACCAGCAATATAACATTATAAAGATCAGATCAAAGTTACCACTCCAGGAACTACTTTACACAGAGTCGGCAGCATTTATGACACGGAGGGCACAGGTTTATAGAGAATTTTATTAATAAAGCTATGCGTTTTTATACATGCACATTACAGTTAGGATTTTAGTTATCCTGTATTACTGATTTTATGACATGCACTTTTTCCTGATATTATTCTTCAGAGCAAATAATAAAACCTGTGCTACATGACAATATATTTCACAATTGCCTGGAGGATTGCAACAACAGGTTTGGACTCTCAGGACCGAAGTAGAGCTCGTGCACAGAACTGCGTTATGGCTCAGTGAAGGAGCTGTATATTTAGTGCCAAGGTCGAGATCGGATCTAGTCTTGTGAGATTAGCCTCTCTCGAAAAAGACTAAGGGCCCTATTACGTGGCCAGATATGGGCCGTGAAAACAAGCACCGATCAATGTTACAGCTCGTTGATCGGCGCTCGTTTGCTCCTTTCACAAGGAGCAATGATCGCTTATGGATGGGGACGAGCGCTCCTTACTCCGATCATTCATCCGCATACATTTCCATCATGTTTACACAGGGAGATGTGCTGCTAACCATGATGATTTTTAATGTTGGATTTTTACACAGGGCAATAATCGGGAACGGGCGTTCATATGAATGCTTGTTTGCCTGATCATTGGCTCGTGTAATAGGGCCTTTAGGGACTAAACAAAATATACAACTCATGCACCAAGACGTAAAAAAGATCCCTCCAGCATTAGAAAAAATAAGAGACTGTTTTTGGTTTTTTTTCCTTCAAGAAACAGCGCCACTCTTGTCCATTGGTTGCATTTGGTATTCCACCTCAGCCCCATTTATTTAGCCCATGGACAAGAGAAGAGCTGCTTCTGGGTAAAAAAAAAACAGACCCTCATGCTTCATTGTGGCCCCCTTGATGGGGTAGCTGTGTTGCTTGTCACCCGGTCATTTGTGATGAATACTTTCATGCAGCTGATTGTCTGCATCCTCTACAAGTCATTTATATGGGCCGGTCATTAGATTCAAGGATACTTTTTTTTGCTTTATTATATATGACATCATACACTATTTAATTTTAAAAAAAAAGGTTCATCAGAACCCCAAAAGAACAGTATGATCACTCCCTAGTGAAAAGATATTTAGGATCAATTTTACCTATCACTGAAGCTCAAGGTTTTGTCAAAGAACTGGAAAATGTCCCCCCGTGTAGGGACGATGGCATGTGCCCATTATAGGTACAGGTTATCCAGGGTCGCTTCCTCTGCAGACCAGGTACATAGCTTGTAGAGGGCTGGCAAGGCATGTGTCATGGGAGACGTCAACAAGTCACTCTGCTATGGCCATGATAGATACAGAACTAAGGAAGAGAACGGAATATTTTCCCCGGGTGAAGGTAAGCCTAGCTATGACTATGGTGCGGTGCTCTCCAACCTGCGGCTCTCCGGCTGTTGTGAAACTAAAACTCCTAGCATGCCCTGACAAGATATGCTGTGAGTTGTAGTTTCACAACAGCCAAAGGGCTACCGGTTGGAGACCAATAGTGTCGGGAATCTTATCTAACAATTTCTTCTGGAAGAATTGTCTTTTCTCCAAGTCAATAGGAAGATGGAAAGGTGCACTGTATAGTAAAGCAAAAAAAATAAAATGTAATAATACTACTTTTTTATAAAACCTTGCAACTAGTGACCGCCCCATTAGAACAATTTTATGCAAAAAAAAAAAAAAATCACTACAGACATTTTGCAAATAAATATAAAAACCGGTAAGGTCACAAGGGGTCCATATAAATGAAACCCAACGTATGGTAACATTATGCGAGACCAAAGCCAATATATTCATACAAATAATAGGAATATGTATTCTGCACATACAAAGATTAAAATACTGTGTATTGTTCCGCTTTTCGGCACAAATACAACACATAAAAAAGTCCAATTCAAGAGCATAGAACACGGAGCAATAAAAAGAGCAAACGAGGCTAAGGATCAGGATTGTAGGACTGTTCCTAACGGTCAATATAAAGATATCATATAAGTGATGTAAAAATGAAAAAGACAATGCATTAAACCAGCCACCCGGATTTTATCATAAAGCTCTTCTGTTTGGCGTGGATTGTCTGATGTTTTTCGAGAGTGTCTTTACGATAAAACCTTTTCCCGCAGAGGCCACACTCAAAGGGTCTCTCTCCCGTGTGGGCTCGCTTGTGACGAAGCAGATCATAGTTGTGGCTAAAAGTTTTGTGACAGTCGTCACAAGTGAACGGTCTCACACCTAAATGCGTTTTCTTATGTTTATAGAGACTGGACCGATTTCGGAAACTTTTTGGACAAGCGTCACATGCAAATGGCCGCTCTCCTGTGTGCGTTATACTATCCTCATAAAGACTGGTTTGGTCTGTGAAATCGTTTTGACTCTCATCACAAGAATATGACTTTTCGTTTTCGTGAGTCTTCTGGTGCAGCGCAAGGTATGTAAGTCCTGGGAAGCACTGGCCGCAATCCAGACATTTATATCGGTCTCGCCGGTGAATTTTCCGGTGTCTGCTAACACTTGATTTGCAGAGAAAACCTTTACCACACTCAGTGCATGGATATACTCTTCGTTTGGAAAACTTACCCAGAATAGATTTATTTATATGTGATTCCAGAAAGTCATTTTGCTGTTTGTTTGCGTCCTGAATGCGTGAATCTGTGGAGATTACAATTTTTTTTAAATAAATAAAAGAGTGAAAAAGACAATATTGCAACAAGCAGGAAAGCAGCCAAATGGTCTAAAATGATGTCATGTGACTTCAATTAAAGGGGTAATCTGCGTCATAAATAAAAATGATTGATGAACGCATGTTTTTACATAAGTAACATAGTAAGGTTGAAAAGGTTAAAGTCTTTCCCTGCAATAAAGGGGGTATTCTCATGTCATTTTATGGCATATCCACAGGATCCACCCCTGGGTCACGCACCTATCTCTAAAACCAGGCACCCTGACCCGCATCCTACCTTCTCCTGCTGTCGCTGCTCGCCAGTCACAGAGTTACGAGGTGGCCGGGATTACAGAAGCAGCTGAGCTCGCCGAGTTACGTACGCTGTTTCCACAACTCCCGGAAAATTGAATGGGAGTTACGGAAACAGCGTAGCACAGCGAGCTACACTGTTTCTGGAACTCGGGAGCTATTGTAACAATGGGTCCCCCATTCTAGAGACAGGTGCAGGTCCTCGATGTGGGACCCGCATCTATCGGGCATTTATGGCGTATCCTGTGAATATGCCATAAATGTCATCCAGAGTAGTTTCCTCTGTCTGAGATGAGAATACCCTTTTAACCATGACAACAAAGACAAGCCCTTTTAAATGGAAACCAGGATGAAACCTGCAGGACCAGCTTCTCTAATCCACCTCTAGCCAGACCTTTCCCCTGCAGAAGCCGCTGCAAGAGAAATGTAGCATTGCATGGTGGCAATTCAAAGGAATGGATTTCCATTTAATGTATGAATGTTCCGGTCCCGAGTAGGGGACTCCATATACCCTAAAAAAGCATATGGGTAGGGGTTGTCTTCCTCCATCTACAGTCACTATGAGGAACACCTTAACATGTTACTGAGCAACCTGCTGCAAACTAGGAGTATGTGGCAAAATAAATAGACAAGGAACTTACCGGAACTGTAATGATCTATCAACTCATCTTCTTCGTAGGGACCGTCGTCATCTTCATCTTCTTCCTTAACCCTCATGGACACTGTAACAAAAATGCATTCATTAAATTCTAAGGTAAAATCAAGTATGTATATAGAGAATGAATGTACCACTTAGAAGAATCTATAAATGGGCCATTGGCAGGGTCAATTTTCAACTCATTCCTCGTATATATTCCGTTTTAACATATAAATGTTTTCAGTCCCGTGCTATTGATGGGACAACCTCTGTCCAAAATCCCTATTAGGGTATATGGACATGATGGGGGGGAAAGGGGGTCCATGCTCAGGAATTCTCTCTGTTTGCCAAAGTGGGGAGCCATTTATTACATATTCACCCACTAATTTGAATGGGTGCTGTGAAATACGACAAATGTGTAGCCACCCACGGCTCCCCAGTGTTAACAGCTGATCGCCAGGTTTGCTGCCTTTTAAGAAGGGGTTATCATGATGAGACAACTAATGTCTATACACCATTGGTGGCTCATTAGGCAGCTAACGATGGCCAGCGGAGTGTTTCTGGGGTTTAAACAGAATATTTCAGAAATCATACTGTACGGCTAAGAATAATTCATGGCATTAGAAATCGGAGTGATGACCCCTGCGGGAGCCGTATACTTACTTGGACTGCAATAGTCATCATACTCTCTCTCATGTAAGTATTCCTGACGCATAGGCTCCCTCCGTTGTTGTTTAAGTCCATGATCTGTAAATGTAAATTTCTCATGATCCCACAATAATCGATTTTACTTAATCATAAGAAGTCGGGACATTCCAGGTCTAACTTTCCCTCACTTTTAAAGAAACCCAAAGAACAGGGTAACTGCTGGTGAAGAACGTTTTCTATGCAGCAATTTTGGCCTTGGACATAGCATAGCCGCCCTACTGACGACCAACGATCCAGTGCTAACATTTTAAAGGGGTATTCCTATCTTAGACATACAGTATATGTCGCAGGTAACTTCCATAGAATTCAATTGAGAAGACTGAACGCAGGCACGGACACGACTTCATTGAATTCTGGGAATTCACCGACCGTACAGAACCCTGCTCTCCATATAGGTCAGGGTCTCAGCGATGGGACCCGCACCTATTATGCATTTATAGGACTTCCTCTAGAAACGGGGAAACGGAATCTGCTCTATTAACAGGTTCCTCTAGATATTGCAGAGCAAAATAGTTATTTTACGCACCATTAAAGTGGACGTCCAGTTGTGTCACTATTAGTAATGCTTACCTGTTATTTATATTCTTCAGTACCGGATGCTTTTTTGCTCGGTTTTATCAGGACACATCTATGATCATTGACTCTGGCTAAGTTGCATTGTCGAACTCATGGAAAATTAATTAATTGATGATAATTAAAACGAAACATTATTTGACGAAAGTGATTGAGTTACTTATCAGGATGGGAATCCTTCAGCAGGAGTAGAGAGTCTCTTGGTACCACATCTCCTGAAGAACTACAAGCCCTAGCATGCTCTTCCACACTTTGACGGTAAGTACTATAATTATCACAGACCCATTTAGATATTAAGGAGAGTAACAAAGGGAAGCTGTTGACCCCTGGTATCAGCAATTTTAGATTAGTGAGGACTCCAGAAAAAGCATCGTCCTCCAAGATGGTCAAACACGCATATATTTATGTGCGACCCTACCAAAATCATCAGTCTTTTGTGTGTATGGGTAACATTACTTAGGTTTAGATGTAGATTGTAACTGTGAAGTGTTGTAAAATGTTGTACAAAAGTAGATTGTATTTAAGGTGTTGTCTCATGTACCACTGGTTATATGCCATATTAAGATCCCCCTCTAAGAGCCTGAAAGGATAGTCGCTCCGTAAGAGAAGCTCCCAGTCTGCTGGATTTGAATCGTCCATGTATTACATAGACGGCCATTCAATTCTGTGTAATAATACATTAGGTCTCATGAACACGGCCGTGCCCGTAATCACGTGCTGCGATTGCGGGCACGGCCGGCGACTGCCACGGGCAACCGCCCACGAGTATGGGAGCACGGACCGTAAAAAGCAAAAGATAGGACATGTCCTATCTTTTGCTGTATACTTCTACGGCCCCGACACTGTCCCGTAAAGAAATGGGAAGGTGTCCGTGGACAATAGAAGTGAATGGGTCCGAAATTGCGGACCGTAATTGCGGTCCGCAATTACAGACAATTTTTACGGTCGTGTGATGGGGCCTTATTACCTGGTTGGACGTGGCTACGCCCGACAACATCAGCTGATAGCCACAGTGGCTCTCTTTTGAAAGGGACTGTCTAGGCTGAGACAACCTCTTTAAGACTATGGTCAAACCTGCATTGGAGGCTCAGTTAGCATATTGAGCCAAAAATGACGGACAAAATAGCGAAAACCCGACAGAACCCATTATAGTCAATGGGTTTCGTCGGGCACTATCGGTGTCCGTCATGTGACGGATCCAGCACTTCCGTTATGTTTTAAAGGAAACATAATATATTCACAGCATCACTGGCAAAGATCAGTCAAATATGTTACCCATGGAGTTTTTTCTTATCTTTTCGTTACTGTTTTCTATTGAAAATATTCCTCTCCCTGTTTTCATTACAAAAGGACAATAACCCTGAGGATCTGAAGAACCTATAATGAAGATTGTATTATTACTGAGGTTGACCTGTTCCCCCAATAAAAGAATAAATGGGGAAAAAAAATGGTCCACAATTTTTAAAATCAGCATTATTATAAATATCAACCAGTCAGTATCGGCAGGGCAAGGACTATAGAAACGAAGATTACACCACCCTTACATTTCCTATGTCAGCGGTTACTTACACAATGGGTTTTGCTGAGATTCAGAACAGACATCATCATGCAGATCCTGATGTTTCTTTGCATTTAGGGAAACAACCGTCGTCATGACAGGACTTGCTGTAAAGAAAAAAAAAAACTGTTTAAAGGAAATTCCTGAATAACAGTGATTTGGATCTCCACGTCCATGAAATAACACTCAACTTGACAAAATCACGTACGGTTACGTCGCTGCCGCCTTAGTGCATTGCACTATACATGATGGTCATAGCGCGGCCTCAGAAGCTGAGCCCACGCCATCACCAGTGGATGTCAGCTGTATATTACATCTGACGCAATGCTGTAACGGCAGGGAACGGAGATAGATTCGATCCCGGCACATAAATCCCTTAGACGCGTTGGTCAATGGTGATCGTCGCATCTAAGGGGTTAAAGGAGTTTTCCAAAAATAGTGTGTTACGTGAGCAATAACTGGCACCTCATAACCTCCTCTGAATAGACCGCCAGGAAATAGACCGGACTATTCTCCGGATCAATGGAGGCCTCCCAGGATTACGGTTTCGAGACATGTCATGAAACACTTATTTGGTATAAGGTTCAGACGATTATATTTGCATCTATTTTCAATGCACTGCCAACAGTAGTGACTCATCAAAAGGCTAAAAAAAATTACAATTTTAATTTTGGTTTATCTTTTGTGAAAGGGATGTGATTGGCCACAATGAAAAAATAGTTGTAGCCTGACATAAGATTCAGGACATGTGTATTAGTACAACTCACAATTCAATGGCTCTACGTAAACTTCATCTTGGCCCTCGTTGTCTTCTGCCGCAATCCTTATTAAAATATTGGGATGGTCTAAAGAAGAAAACAAAATCAAACCCCTCTAAATACTACTAGAAGATGACAATGTAACACATATGTATTCACATGAAGCTCTTTGACTAAGAATATTTCTATATAACTGCCTTGGAAAAAACCCAGGAGCTAGTAAGCCAATGTGCTTAGAAACTCAAAACTGGTGCTTAAAGGGTATGTCCACTATTGGAACCAGTTTTTTAATGTTTCAATGCTTCTAAAATACAAAAAATGCAAATAATCTAGATGAAAAACCTCCAGCAATTTTGTGTCCACAGCTCGTATGCAGACCGATGTTGTCTCCATGGTTACAGACTACAACCAAGCCCTGCGTATAGTATGATCCTGCAGTCGTATGTAATTCCATTCCCTCTTCCCCCTGCTTCTTGCTAACATACAGACAGCAGGAGAGGGGGCAGATGGAAGAGAGTAACACGTTACTGCAGGATCAGTCATGTGTTCCTCAGGGATTGTTTGTAGTCTATAACCACATAGGTCTGCATAGGAGCTGTAGACACAAAACGGCAGTAGATTTTATCTAAACAATTTGCAAAGTAACTTCATTTTTTTAATTGTAGCTGCACTGAAGCAATTCAAAATGGTGCAACGGTGGACATGGCCTTTAACTCTTCTGGGTTGGTTTCCATTGATGTGTAAAATTTCTAATTGACTTGACACTTGGCCCCTGAATTTTGCCAAGCATGCACGTTTTTTTTAACAGGGAGAGGGGAATGAGCCTCTGTCAGACCCCCCCCCCCCCCTAAAATTGCCTTATTTCTCACAGGAATAAAGGATCGGGCATGTCGATATCCAACTTCCTTCACCTGACCCCTGCCGTCAAAAAAAAGTCCTTCATACACATTGGATAGTTGGCTGATTTGACTATCCGCAGGTTCAGCTGACATTTATCTAATATGTATGGCCGCTTAAAGCTATAAAAAGTACCTGAATATTAACCCCTTCACGACTGCCATACGGCTATATACGTTCCAACTGCCGATGCCCCGTGCAGTTGTCACGTATATAAACGTTGGCAGCCTGGAACGGGGTTTAATGAGTGCAGTGCTGTTTCAATGTCTGCCGGGGCTTTGAGAGACCCAGAATACACCCCCCCCCCCTGTAGATAGTGTAAACCCCCCTGTAGATAGAGCCACCTAAGCTCTCTCTAGGAGCAGAGTCCCCGGCAAGATTGTCGCCGACGCTCTGGCTGTGGACTTTGCTCCTAGAGGGAGCCCCTGACGTCACTGCCCTTATATAGCGCCATTCCGCTCCTAGAGGGAGCTTAGGTGGCGCTATATACAGGATGGGGGGGGGGGGGCTAGTGCTATCTACGGGGAGGGGATGGTGCTATCTACAGGGGGGGGTGATGCTAACTGCAGGTGGTTGGCACTATCTACACAGGGGTGGCGCTATCTGCACGGGGGATGGTGCTATCTACACGGGGGAGGCGTATCAACAGGGATAGGTTATATACAGGGGGTGTGGCACTATCTACATGGGCACTCTGGCACTATATGGGCACTACCTACAGGGGACACTGTGGCGCTATATACATGGGCACTGTGGCACTATGTGGGCACTGTGGCATTATCTATAGTGGGAAATGTGGCATTATCTACAGGGGTATTGCATCACTATCTACATGGGCACTGTGGGATTTTCAGGTGGCTGAGACAAAAAAAAACAAACAAATAAAATTCATCCATTTTTTTTATTGGCCATGAAAAACTGTTGACAAATGGCGTTTAAAAAAGGTCAGACGGCCGGGAAATGGATTACAATTTTGAGACACATTGATGCAAAACAGCCATGAAAAAACTGACAGTGGATTCGTTGTTAGCTGCCCTTTTTCCACGTCATCTCCATATAGTTTTATATCCCTCTACACTCTCCCCTCACAGCGATCCAGGGTGACGGAGAGAAGACTAATTGTTACAGAGCTGTACAGTGTATATATATATATATATATATATATATATATATATATATATATATATATATATATATATATATTATAGATAAATACATAAGAATAATGAAAGAAAATATTTTGTTTTCACATTTTTTGTGATTCGTCTGCTCATAATAAAAATTAAAAACGTGGAATTAGTTAAACTAATCTAGAAACTAGAAAATAAAAGCCTCATAAGTAAACAAAGTAAAAAAAGCTGTGATATTCAAAGAAGTTGCAAAGATATTATAGTTTAAAGAAGTGCATATCAGAAAAGGAAAATTTGACCTGGACACAGGGGTATCAATGACCCTTGGTCATGAAAAGGTTAAGTAAATTTACCTCCAACTGGGATTTCTTTCCTTTCACCAGAACTACAGTCGATGCGTATAAACGACTCATCTTGCTTCTTAATGTTAAATAAAACGTCTGGATTAGTGATCGCATAACCTGTTGAGATAATACACCGATATATCATAGCCGGCGGCTGCCAGGGCGTGCTGGCTGGGGGTTGTCGTTTTCTAATAGCTGGACATCCAAAGATCGTCGGCCTCTCCACTAGACTGAGGTGACATCTAATAATACACATCTGTACAGCCTATGAAGGTTTAGGCTGCTGTGCCCCCCTCTATGTCCTATGCGGTGAAAATTGATAGTCTAAAGAGATGACGCCATGATTACTATTCCTGGATCGCATTCGCGGCTATTAGGTTCTTGCGCAATTTGAAAAGCCTGGAGGGATGCTTTAAGATTTGATAAGCTATTGTATATAAACCATAAAGAGAGTCCATCCTGCTGCAAAAATTTGCAGTGGATACCACAATATATTGCATACACGTATAACATTACCTTATAATGTCCAAGTAACCGGACTGCTGAGCGTGTTGATGCTGATGGGGCTTGTAGTTTGTACCCGCTACGACTTCTCCTAATAGGGTAGTTGTGGCCCTTAGATGTTGGAGGAACTGTGGCATTTACCTGCTTTGCCCCCTAAAAATTCAGCTTTGCATAAGATGCTCACCTAGTGCTGTTATGGCTTCATGTATCTCCCTTATGACGTTTTTGTAGAGGTTTCTCTGCCAGTTCTCCAGACGTAGCCACTGCTCCTCCGTAAACGAGGCTGCAACATCATGGAATACGATAGGGACCTGTGGAAAAAAAATAATAATTATAGCATGGAGATCTTAAAATATAATGATAGACCTTCAACCCCTTGAACTTTGGTTAAACTTTTCCTGTCTAATTCTGTTTTCCCCAGTGATAAGCGGCGCCAGTGATGTATGACAGGTGATAATCCACATTAGCTCCTGCCGATCTTTAAAGGGATTGTCTGATGACAAAACCCAGCATTCAATCAGCTATCAACAGTAAGAAAGCACTTTACTAATTTACTGTTAGTCTAAAAAATTTATGTTTACCCCGTTTTGTCCGCTGTTCACTTTATGCAGCCTTCTAAAAATCTTGATGTTCCGCTTATGTCACGCACACATCCCCTATAATGCTGTTCGACGCTGTGTGGGATTGCAGTTCCGGTCCCATTTAAGTGAATGGGACTGAGCTGCAATCCCAGGCACAGTCACTACCGATTTGTATGGCGCTGTGCCTGGTAAACACTGAAGAGGCCACAGCGACGAACGCTGCAGCCCCTTCACTCAGCTGATCGGTGGGGGTGCCGGGAGTCGGACCCCCACCGATCTAATATTGATGACGTATCCTATGGATTGGCCATCAATAAAAAAATCTTCGACCAACTCCTTTAACCAAAAAATAATAACATTTCTGTGGCTTATTAGAGCTATACAACACTAAAGGCAAACCTACATTTTAGGGTGAATTCACACACAGAAGATTTTGTTGCAGAGGTTTCTGCGACTGACAAGGAGTTACATTTAACAGAATGGGGTTGTTTCTGCAGCAAGTACATGGAAGTGTGCGTGCGTGTGCGTGTGTGCGTGTGCGTGTGTGCGTGTGCGTGTGTGTGTGTCTCCTATTCATCTGAAACCTGCTGCAAAAAACCGCACTGGTTTTCTGCAACAAATTCTGCCGTGTGTGAATCCATGGGTACACATCTTACGTAGCAGATTTTGCTGCCAATTTCACCCTTTCTACATTAAAAATGGTAATATCTGCAGTGACTATCCAAAACAGAACGCGTATGCTACAGATTTGGAAATCCACAGAATGCTCTGATTTCCGTGACAAAAATGTTCAGCAGCACCTGGATGAGATTTTTTTTGCAGTCTTCCACTGCGGATTTTCCGCTCGGACCGAAAATCTGCTACGTGTTTAGGGGGCCTAAATATTCTTCTGTGATTTGGACAATGTAATTGCAGTTTTCTCACCTGATGTGACATTATGTGGCCTCCGAGATCACTCCGTGTGATGTTTCAGCATATAGCTTCTGTAAGCACTCACCGCATTTACTAAATGAAAGAAAAAACAAAAAAACATAAGTATTACCTACTGACGTTACTGCTTATTTTCCCATATGATGTAGCAACATGTCCCCTGGGATCTCTGGAATCAAACCTGCAGCTGAGAAACTTGCATACATCAACACCTCAGTGCATATATATATATATATATATATATATATATATATATACACACTGGGAAGTTTCTAACAAATACAGTTCCACCTGCAGCACAGAGCTGATCAAACTTTAGGCTGAACAGCTGGGTTTTTGTAGACTGTCTGGTTGCTAGGGATACATTACAGTCTTTTATATGAAGTTGTCAGGCAGCACTTCCCTAGCAACCAGGCTGTCTCAGATTGCTCAGGTCTTCTCTTCAGATCAAGACCAAACTAGCTCTGTGTTGAGAGCAGACAACAAAGCTTTATAATACTCAGCTCGGTCTCTTGATGCATTATTTATTAATATTTTTACATATTTATGTCTTACAATAATAATTAATTCTATGAGAACAATTCTAGAAACTTTCTTTCAAATACAATGTTGCCAAAATTGCAAAAAAAAATACACATACGTTTCCGTTCACATCTGCAATAGGAGCCACAATAGCGCAGAATGTTGCGCTGTTATGTCCGGTAAAATGACGGAAAACAATGTCGGAGACCAGACAGAACCCATTATAGTCAATGGGTTGCGTCGGGTGCCGATGGCTTCCGTCATGCAGCGGATCTCGAGCTACTGGTATTTTCGATGTTCTGCTCCTATGACGGAGCAGAGCAACGGAAACCCAAACGCAGATGTGAACCCGCCCTAATAGCTGTTGATTAAATGAATGTTTTCACATACATAATAAGTATTGGCCATTAAGATCAGCTGAACGCCCATGCTTTTTTAATGAAACGATAAGTGGTAAAACGCATATAGTAACGCTTATCCCATGTGGAAAACATAGGATGGTACAAGCTAAAATCCCAACCACTAAACCCTTTTTTCACCCAAAACATTGGGGTTTTCTCCATATACATTACTGTAGGAGGATCGGATTCCATTAAAGTAGACGTGATCCCCTGACAAATATCAAATGTGTTCTGCCGGCTAAGAGCGGACTACTTCATGTTAGCATTATATAAATACGTGGACGCAGTCAGCAGTTTTCATGGGACGTGAACGACTTCATCATAAAAAATAAAAAAAAAGAATGGAATGTGGAATAAGACAGCAGATATTCCAATGCCAGGGGAATAGGTGGTGTAGGGGTAGCAGCACCCGGCCCAAATGCCCCTCTGCCAAATAAGAAGACACCCGTATTAGGCTAGAGGTACATGGCAATTTTGGTTTTGCAATCTGACATCGCAATAAATGATTGCGAATGTGATTTCGTTACGACGGTGACAGAATTTGGTTGCAAAGAATGAAAACCGCACGTGGCAGGTGGGGGGACCCCGTGATAGATTTTGCAGGGGGGCCCAGTGGCTTCTAGTGACTTTTTTAAGATATGTATAGAACTTTTTTTTTGTATACAATATGTCAGCCAAAAGATGTAAAGCGGTCACTGAGAAATATTGTAAGTATGCGTCACACTCATGACTGTAAATTGCTGTGCAGCAGCAGCCGGTGACAACCTGCACACATGGGGGAAATATCCGCCGCCGATCCACGTGTGACATGGGGATTTTGCTGCGGATTTCATTGAAAGGAGTGAAATCCATAGTGAAAATCTGCAGCAAAACTCCACACTCTGCGGATTTTAAAACCCGCATCAATTTGCGTGCGAAAATATTCCGCAGCACGTAGATGAGATTTGTTTAAACCTCATTTACTGTATTCCGCTGTGGATTTGACAAGAGTAAATCCGCAGCTAATATGCAACACGTGCAAGGATGTATTTACACGCGGCAGATTTGGCCGCAACACAAAAATCCCTTACATACATGTAAACGGGGTTGTGTCTGCGCCAAATCCCACCCATAGCGACAGTACTTATGCCCCACTGAATGATGAACATAAGCATTTTAAGCGAGGGAAAAAAGGAGCGATTTACATGAATCCGTCGAGCACCAAATAGCGATATCGTTCTCAACGCTAACACTTTACGCCGAGCGACCGGAGTGAGAAACTTTGTCAACGACAATATTTTTATTAATATTAATTTTTTTCTCTCTGTTGCATACAGACCAATTACGTTAATGAACGCTCATAATCATTCCGATGCTAGCGTGGCGGGCATTAACTGGACGTTGCTTGCATTAAGTGTTTCCCCCCAAATTTGAGAATACATAACTATATACTGTGACTACACTCATTGGTCATACTGAAGACTGGGGAAGTAAAATGCATATGTAATAATATTATATTATCTGTCACACTGCCACAAACAGGGACATGTCATGGCTACCAAATCCACAAGGAACACACAATGCAACGCGATATTCCCCAACTGTCTCCAATTCTAACCTACTGATATAACGCATAGCTGGTTAGATGATCAAATGTGATATAATGTAATATATTACGGTACTTCCTTACTGTGAAAGCCTGCAGACCGAAGCAGTGTTGGTCTTCAACAAAATGGCGCCGAGCGTCGTGCGCGTCAGACAGGAAGGTAAGCACCTGTTTCGCTCTAGTGTGTGGAACGTAGGCGCAACGATCAGCTAAACAGAATACGGGAATGAAGAGAGAACGGCATCATACTAAGCCGCCATCTTTCCGTAGACAACCATTGGAATAAATACATAAGGAAAATGGCGCCAGCGCTCTCTAGAGGTTGTTATTTGCATATATTGTTCTCCGCGCTGTAAAATGATGCATCATTGGATAGTACAGTCCATATGCCAAAAATGTTAGGTGGGAGGTTTGTACACACATAGCAATTCCATAACGTAATATTAATAATATTGTAATTGCTCTCATTAGGGGTAGTAGCATTCTATTTTTCTGACAGTTTTTTTTTTCCATCTGTGCGCTTGTAGATTACGCTTGAGTAATTCTGATTGGTGGAATATTAGGAAATTGCTATTTTTCTTTATTATCCCACCTTTCAAGCTACTTTAGAGAAGATAGAAGAAAATTGCCCAAATAATGCCAAAACATTTATCACCCCTCCACAGGAAAAGTAATAAATGTTAGATCGGTGAGAATCCCACCACTGGGACCCTCGTCCCTTCCTGCGGTTTTGAAATCTACGGAGCGCTAATGCGTCTTGAGGCTGGGTTCACAAGAGCATGTTACATCTGTAATGGACGGAACGTTTTTCGGCCGCAACTCCCGGACCGAACACAGTGCAGGGAGCCGGGCTCCTAGCATCATACTTATGTACAACGCTAGGAGTCCCTGCCTCTCCGTGGAACTACTGTCCCGTACTGAAAACATGATTAAAGTACGGGACAGTTGTCCGGCAGCGAGGCAGGGACTCCTAGCGTCGTACATAACTATGATGCTAGGAGCCCGGCTCCCTGCACTGTGTTCGGTCCGGGACTTGCGGCCGAAATATGTTCTGTCCATTACGGACGTAATGTGCTCGTGTGAATCCAGCCTTACAAGTATAGGAGATACAGAGACAGCCGAATGCTCTGACACCACTTTCTATACCTCCCATAGAGTTGTATTTAGCAGCAGCGCATATATGCACAGCCACTGATCTCCCTACCATAGACGTGTCAATGGGGGTCCACTGTTCTTGTCATTGGTGGGGGTCCCTGTGGCCGGACCCCCAACGATCATACCTATCACCTCTCCCTCTCTTTTCAAAGTCTTGGCTGTTTCCGTCAGTCCCATGGACTTGGCATGGGGTGGCAGTGCGCATATTCATCCGCTATTTCATTCAAACGCCTCAATGCCATGCTTTATGCATCTTGGGGAGATCGGGGTACCATTTTCTAGCAATCGGTGGAGTCCCAGTGGTCGGACCTCCACTAATCTAACATTTATCACCTATCCAGTGTATATGTTTTAGGCCAGAATACTTCTTTGATTGGTTCTTAAAGAAGTTGTCCAGTTTAGAAAACCCATTTTCATACACCCTATTATAGAATTGTGAGCTAATACAGGGGGGTCCTTGGTTCAGGATCCTCATCTCTTGGCCAGAGTGGAGAGCGGTTACAAAGAGCGTCTCTTACTCTGGAGGACCCGTCCTGTCCTGTATTACACAGACAACACATTGATTTGTATGGGCACTGTGTAATGCTTAATTTTTCCTGTGGTGTCACTGCAGGGAAATGAAGCATTTACTGCCAGGTTTTCCACATCACTAGAGGTACTAACAGGGGACACTTTGTGAGTGTATTGTCAAAGGACCCTTCAAACATGTAGGGATTGTTCAAAGCGGAGAACCCCTTTAAGCAGGCCATTGTAATGGCAGGAAAGAGGTGAAGGGAACAAGTGAGCCCTAATCTACCCACCGCCCTGTCCCTGCCTACTTGCAACGACCCGCCCTAGGCGACGGGGTACAACTTGGCGGCGGTCCCTACGCTGTCTAAGTGCAAGGGAGACAAACAGGGAACACGCAAGGGAATACAGTAGCCCACGGAACGCCGCGAGGAAACGGAGCGGTGAATGAGCCAGTAGGATCAGGAAGTAGTGGAGTATACAAACGGGAGCACGGAGCAGAAGCAAGCCAGGGGCAGAGCAACGCAGGATAAACGGAACTGAAGCAAGGCAGAAGCAGGCTGGAGCAAGGCAGCAGTGGGGCCAGGAATCCAAGATGAATAACAAGCAAGGAGGAAGAGAAAACGGCAGGTATAAATGGACAGGGGGCGGGGCTAACTCTGACCAGGCCGCGATAGGCTCTCCCACTCCTGAGCCTGCCACCCTGATTGGTGGGAGCAGGTGTCAGTCTCAGAGGTCTGGCCTCAGGTGTCGACTGATTAATCCTGGGAGTATACCCAGACGTAGTGCCTGGCCGATCCTTTACAGTACTCCCCCTTTTATGAGGGGCCACCGGACCCTTACTAAGAGGACCCGGTTTAGTGGGGAAGAGAAGGTGGAACCTCCTTATCAATACCCCAGCGTGAACATCTCGAGCAGGTACCCAAGTCCTCTCCTCCGGTCCGTATCCTCTCCAATGGACCAGGTACTGGAGGGAGCCCTGGATCATCCTACTGTCCACAATCTTGGCCACCTCGAATTCCACCCCCTCAGGGGTGAGAACGGGAACAGGAGGTTTCCTCGAGGGGGACCAGGACGGGGAGCAGCGTTTCAGGAGCGAGGCATGGAAGACGTCGTGTATGCGAAAGGATGGGGGCAGCTCCAGACGGAAGGATACAGGGTTGAGGACTTCAATGACCTTATAAGGTCCAATAAATCGGGGAGCAAACTTCCTGGACGGGACCTTAAGGCGCAAGTTCCTTGACGACAACCACACCAGATCCCCAACGACAAACCGGGGGTTAGCAGAACGTCTACAATCAGCCTGAATCTTTTGTACGCTCTGGGACGCCTCTAGCTTCTTCTGAACCTGGGCCCAGACTGTGCACAGTTCCCGATGAACGTCCTCTACCTCGGGATTATTGGAACAACCAGGGGAAACGGAGGAGAACCTAGGATTAAACCCGAAATTACAGAAAAACGGGGAGACCCCTGACGAGTTACTGACCCGGTTATTCAGGGAAAATTCGGCGAGGGGAAGGAATGAGACCCAATCAAATTGACAGTCAGAAATGAAACACCTTAAATATTGTTCCAGGGATTGGTTAGTCCTTTCCGTTTGGCCATTAGTTTCGGGATGGAAGGCGGAGGAGAAGGATAGATCAATCTCCAACTTTTTACAAAAAGCTCTCCAAAATAAGGAAACAAATTGTACCCCTCTGTCCGAAACTATATTGACCGGGGCCCCGTGGAGACGCAGAATGTGTTTCACAAACAAAGAAGCTAACGTTTTGGCGTTAGGTAGTTTCTTAAGGGGCACAAAGTAGCACATCTTGCTGAAGCGGTCTACTACCACCCACACCACCGACTTGCCCTGAGATGGAGGCAAATCGGTGATAAAATCCATGGAGATATGGGTCCAAGGTCTCTGGGGAATGGGCAAGGAACGTAGTAAGCCCGCAGGTCGGGACCTAGGGGTCTTGGACCTAGCACAGACCTCACAAGCGGCGACGTAAGCCCTAACGTCTTTAGGCAACCCAGGCCACCAATAGTTTCTGGTAATGAGGAGTTTGGTACCCAAGATGCCAGGATGACCAGATAGAGCGGAGTCATGGTTTTCCCTGAGTACCCTTAGCCGGTATTGCAGGGGGACAAACAGTTTGTCCCCAGGGAGGTTCCCGGGAGCTGAACCTTGATCAGCCGCGATGTCAGAGGCTAAGTCAGAATCAGTGGCAGAAACAATTATACCAGGGGGTAAAATACAAGCAGGATCCTTCTCAGAAGGAGGATTAGCCATGAAACTACGTGACAGTGCATCAGCCTTAATATTTTTGGACCCAGCCCTGTAGGTAACCAAGAAATTAAATCTGGTAAAGAACAGTGCCCAACGAGCTTGTCTAGGATTAAGCCTCCGGGCAGATTCTAGGAAAACCAGATTCTTGTGGTCAGTAAGGACCGTTACCTGGTGTCTGGCCCCCTCCAAGAAGTGACGCCACTCTTCAAAAGCCCATTTAATGGCTAAAAGTTCGCGGTTGCCAATATCATAGTTACACTCCGTGGGCGAAAACTTCCTAGAGAAGTAAGCACAGGGGCGGAGATGGGTGAGGGAGCTGGTACCCTGGGACAAGACGGCCCCCACTCCCACCTCGGACGCGTCAACCTCCACAATAAATGGCTCCCTTTGGTTGGGCTGAACCAGCACGGGGGCCGAGATAAAGCACTTCTTGAGGGCCTCAAAAGCCTGGACGGCCTCAGGGGGCCAATGGAGGACATCAGCACCCTTGCGAGTGAGGTCCGTAAGAGGCTTAGCGACGACCGAGAAGTTGGCAATAAATCTCCTGTAATAGTTAGCGAACCCCAAAAAACACTGTAGCGCCTTCAGGGAGGCAGGTTGGACCCATTCCGCCACAGCCTGAACCTTGGCAGGGTCCATGCGGAATTCATGAGGAGTGAGGATTTGACCTAAAAATGGTATCTCCTGTACCCCAAACACACATTTTTCGGTCTTCGCAAACAGATTATTTTCCCGAAGGACCTGGAGGACCTTCCTGACATGCTCCACGTGCGAGGACCAGTCCTTGGAAAACACCAGTATGTCATCAAGGTACACTACAAGAAAATTACCCAGGTAATCTCTCCGAATTTCATTAATAAAATTCTGGAAGACGGCAGGGGCATTACACAACCCAAAGGGCATGACTAGGTATTCGAAATGACCTTCGGGCGTGTTGAACGCAGTTTTCCACTCATCCCCCTCTTTGATGCGGATAAGGTTATATGCCCCCCGTAGATCGAACTTAGAGAACCATTGGGCCCCCTGAACCTGATTAAAAAGATCCGGAATCAAAGGAAGGGGATACTGGTTCCTTACTGTGACCTTATTCAAGTTCCGATAATCAATGCACGGCCTAAGACCACCATCCTTCTTCCCCACGAAAAAGAAGCCAGCACCTACAGGAGAAGTCGAGGGGCGAATGAAACCCTTGGCCAGGCATTCTTGGATATACTCCCTCATAGCTTTACGTTCAGGACATGAAAGATTAAATATCCTCCCCTTAGGAAGCTTGGCACCAGGCACCAAATCGATGGCGCAATCGTAGTCTCTATGAGGGGGCAACACCTCGGAGGCCTCCTTAGAAAACACATCAGCGAAGTCCTGAACAAACTCAGGAAGCGAGTTTACCTCCTCCCGGGGAGAAATAGAGTTAACCGAAAGACATGACATCAGGCAATCACTACCCCATTTGGTGAGATCCCCAGTATTCCAATCAAACGTGGGATTATGCAGCTGCAACCAGGGAAGACCTAATACCAGATCGGACGATAATCCCTGCATCACCAGTACAGAGCACTGCTCCAAATGCATGGAGCCAACATGGAGTTCAAAAACAGGAGTATGCTGAGTAAAATAACCATTAGCAAGAGGAGTGGAGTCGATACCCACTACCGGGATAGGATAAGGTAAATCAATAAAAGGCATTTTTAGAGACATAGCAAATTCCACAGACATGATATTAGCAGATGAGCCCGAATCCACGAAGGCACTGCCAGTGGCAGACCGGCCAGCAAACGAGACCTGAAAGGGAAGCAAAATCTTATTGCGTCTAGTATTAATAGGAAATACCTGTGCGCCCAAGTGACCTCCCCGATGATCACTTAGGCGCGGAAGTTTTCCGGCTGCTTATTCTTGCGCCTGGGACAGGTGTTCAATAGATGCTTGTCGTCCCCACAATAGAAGCAGAGACCATTCTTCCTGCGAAACTCTCTACGTTGTCGAGGGGACATGGAGGCCCCGAGTTGCATAGGTACCTCCGAGTCCTCCGTGGAAGAGCGAGGAGACGGGACCTCGGGGGGAATCGCAGGGCAGTCAGAGGGGAAAACATTGACACGTTCAAGCTGACGTTCCCTGAGACGTCGGTCAAGTCGTACTGCTAGGGCCATAACCTGGTCTAGGGAGTCAGAAGAGGGGTAGCTAACCAGCAGATCCTTCAGGGCGTCAGATAATCCTAACCTAAACTGGCACCTTAGGGCCGGGTCGTTCCACCGAGAAGATACGCACCACTTTCTAAAATCAGAACAGTATTCCTCAACAGGTCTCCCACCCTGACGTAAGGTCACCAGCTGACTCTCGGCTAAGGCAGTCCTGTCAGTCTCGTCGTAAATGAGACCGAGGGCAGAGAAAAACCGATCAACGGAGGAAAGTTCAGGGGCGTCAGGAGCCAAGGAGAAGGCCCACTCTTGGGGCCCTTCCTGGAGTCGGGATATAATGATACCCACCCGCTGGTTCTCGGAACCTGAGGAGTGAGGTCTTAGGCGGAAATAAAGTCTGCAACTCTCCCGGAAGGAGAGAAAAGTCTTACGGTCCCCTGAGAACCGGTCAGGTAACTTGAGGTTGGGTTCTAAAGGTGAGGTGAGGGGTACTACAAAGGCAGCGTCAGACTGATTGACCCTCTGAGCCAGGGCCTGGACCTGTAGGGAGAGGCCCTGCATCTGCTGGGTCAGGGTCTCAAGGGGGTCCATGATAGCGTCAGTGTAGAAGAAATGGTAGACTAGGTAAGGGCTTGTTATTATGTAATGGCAGGAAGGAGGTGAAGGGAACAAGTGAGCCCTAATCTACCCACCGCCCTGTCCCTGCCTACTTGCAACGACCCGCCCTAGGCGACGGGGTACAACTTGGCGGCGGTCCCTACGCTGTCTAAGTGCAAGGGAGACAAACAGGGAACACGCAAGGGAATACAGTAGCCCACGGAACGCCGCGAGGAAACGGAGCGGTGAATGAGCCAGTAGGATCAGGAAGTAGTGGAGTATACAAACGGGAGCACGGAGCAGAAGCAAGCCAGGGGCAGAGCAACGCAGGATAAACGGAACTGAAGCAAGGCAGAAGCAGGCTGGAGCAAGGCAGCAGTGGGGCCAGGAATCCAAGATGAATAACAAGCAAGGAGGAAGAGAAAACGGCAGGTATAAATAGACAGGGGGCGGAGCTAACTCTGACTGACCAGGCCGCGATAGGCTCTCCCACTCCTGAGCCTGCCACCCTGATTGGTGGGAGCAGGTGTCAGTCTCAGAGGTCTGGCCTCAGGTGTCGACTGATTAATCCTGGGAGTATACCCAGATGTAGTGCCTGGCCGATGCTTTACAGCCATACATGAACAGATGACAGATAAATGATCCGAAATGACCATTCTTAGATAAATGATTACTTATCGATGATTGTATGGGTAACATTTTCGTATTGTTTGAGAAAATTACTTTGCAACGTCATCTAAAAGAAAGAAATTGCAAAGTCTCTGTGTATGTGCAAACAGAAGCATTTCTGGTTACGACTTTTCAAAGTAGTAAGGAAGAATGACGTCTTTTACCTGTATGATTATAATCTGAATGAGGATGTGGCTCTAACGACAGTTCTTGATGCATGAGTATCATCATCTGCACCACGGTCTTTTCGAGAAATGGCATCATTGGATTGTTTATCATGTCATTGTCTGTACGTGAATGGCCAAAATAAATGGGGTTGTCCAGGTTAGAAATAGAAGTCTGCTTTTTTTTCCAGAAACAGCGCCACTCTTGCCTATGGGTTATGTCTGGTATTGCAGCTTAGCTCCATCTAAGTAAATGTTACTTTCTGATAAATTTTACTTCAGTTCTTAACTATTTTCAACATTTTTGTTTACATTCAGTGGCTGAAAACCTGTCTTAGTCCAGTTTACAGCTGAGGGTTTGTTATTATATATCAAAGTAGGGAAATCATCTATGCACTGAACACAGCACTAGTACAAACCTCTCTCCTTTTCTGGAGTCCAGATGGATTACTGTTGCCTACACTGTGACAAACTACAGCTGTGTAAAAGTAGGTCAGGATGAATTGGTTTACTAGAAATTTTCCATTCATTTTTTCACAGGGGGGAAAGAAACTTCTATCATCAGCTCCCACTGATACTTATACAGGTTCCTGTCACACAGGTATAATGTAGAAGAATATAGCGCAGCCTCCCTGTCTGTGTACTTATGGTTTCTCAGCTTATATAGGAGAATATAGTGAGCATAATAATCACAGTGTCCCCCAGCATGCAGAAATGGTATGGTCTTTAGTTGGTCATGTGATGCTGTGCTGAAGCATCATGGGATTGATAGCAAAGCAGAGAGGAAGAGAAAGCTGGAGAAATCTAAGACTCAAGATGGAGGCTTTTTTTTAAAGCACAGACAAGGCAGCAGTTCAAAAAGTAAGTACAGTATATATAAAAGAAGTATTGAGTATGGTCTACAGTCAGGTGGGGAATGCAGACATGGAAGGTTGTGTTCCCACTGCAGATCCTCTTTAATAATACATTCATCATAAGGGCTGTCTACACTGTACAATACTATTTTGTTACCCTTGAGGTTAAGATGGTGAGACCTCCAGCGATCAGCTGTAATCTGTAAAAGAACCCAACAGCAAGTGTTCAATTTTCCTGCAGCGCCACCACTGGAGAAATGCAGCATTACAATGTTGTTCTTAAAATCAATTGATTGTTTGTGTAATGCATGGACATGCCGCATCCCCCAGAGGAAGAGATCCTAGCCAACAGCTGAGGGTCATGAAAGGGGAATCCCTTTTACGTAACGCAGAATGCCCAAATAGGGCATTTAAAAATGGGTTTTCTGAAATGCATTGCTAAACACTGGCTGGATGCGGAGCCACCAGGGATGAGGGAAATTGTAGGAATGTTGAACTATAATATCCTGATGGAGCATAAGATATTTTCTAAAAGGGGTACGGAAAAAAATTTTGAGAAACAATGGAGCAGATGGTTGGCCTCTCCCGAGGTGCTGTCACCTGAACTAAGCAGAATAAGGGCGAGAGTCGTCTGAGGAACTGGAGGTGATAGAGTCTGGAGCAAAAAGGTGTGGTGGGGAAATTGGATAAGAGAAATGTGCTCTGACCAGGAATGGTACTAGAAACAAAGGGCGGAGATATAGTGGGGGGCCGTGCGGGGAGGGGGAAAGGGGGGAAGTTGGGGATTTCCTGATATGTTGTCACTATTGTATACGATGTTGGAAAATTGAAATGTGAATGTGACTGTGTTATTTCATTTCTGTGTTCGTATCAATAAAATTGGTTTGATATAAAAAAAATGGGTTTTCTAAACTAGACAATGCCTTTAAGTCATATTTACATAAAATGGGAAAACCACCATTGGGTCCTTCCTTGACCGTCCCAAATGATAAGTAAGACAAATACCAACCTAAACAAGACACACAGGTTAAGATATTTAATTATTTTTTTTTATTATTTATTTAACAAACAAGAAGACATCTTGCATCTTAGACTATGTTCACATCTGCGTTGGAGGTTCCTTTAGGGGCCTCAATCGCAGATCCGGTAGCTTTTGCCAGAGTTTACCAGAGACAAGACAATAGCGCAGCATGCTGCGCTATTGTGTCCGGTGAATTCACACACACCCGGACGGAAAGCCGATGGAACCTTTAAAGTCAATGGGTTCTGTCGGCAACCGGTGGTATCCATTGTGCAACGGAACCATTGGTTCCGTCATTCCCTTGTTCTGCTACTCTGACGGACAAGAACAACGGAACACACCAACGCAGATATGAACCCAGCCTTATTAGACTTATTCAGTTCCTCCGGAACAGTTTCTTCCCCAAGAATGACCTGATGGCGGTTTTCACTTCCTTGTTTCTCAGAGTATATGTAATTGGATTTAATAAGGGTGTTACCACTGTATAAAATATCGACACCATTTTATCAGCGGCATAAGACACAGAGGGCCTCAAGTAGATGAAGATGCCAGGACCGAAGAAGAAGGTGACCACAATAAGATGGGAGGCACATGTTGAAAAGGCTTTGCCCGTCCCTTCGCCAGATCTGGTCTTTACTATGGTGTTGATAATTCCCATGTAGGAGATGAGCAAGACGATGAAACACAGTGCGGATATCATGCCGCTGTTTGCGACAAATACTATCTCAATGATGAAGATATCTGAGCAGGATAATACAGACAAGGGATTGATATCGCAGAAAAAATGGTCGATTCTATTTGGGCCGCAGAACTTGAGTTGACAGGTTAATATTATCTGGATGATGGAGTGGAAAAAGCTTATGTCCCAACACAAAGCTTCGAGCCAGTAACAAATGGTCTTGTTCATAATACTAGAATAACGTAGGGGGTTGCATATGGCGACATAGCGGTCGTACGCCATAACCGTAAGGAGGATGCACTCAGTTCCTGCAAAGAAGTGTAAGAAGAAGAGCTGCGTGATACAGGCGCCGAGGGAGACCGTGTTTCTCTGCGATAGAAAGTCAACCAGCATCTTGGGGACAGTCACCGATGCGTAGCACAGATCTACCAAAGATAACCTGCTGAGGAAATAATACATGGCGGAATGGAGACGGGCCTCAAAATACACCGTCACCATGATGAGAAGATTGCCGAGCAGTATTAATATGTAGACGATGAACAGGAGAGTGAACAGGGCAATACTCAGGGTGGGGAAAGTGTCCAATCCAAGGAGAGTGAACTCCTTCACATTCTGCCGGTGTGTAGCATTCATCTTGGTTTTCTGATGATTTTTTTCCCCTAAGTCTCAAAACAGAAAGGTGAAATCTTTAAGATGATGCGGTTTATTAATTGCAGTCAGATATACACGTCATAAAAGTCGTATCAGAGGGGTCTGGTAGTGGCCAAAATCACGGCATGAAAACAGGAAAGCCACAATTAAATATATCAAAAATATTTCACAACTTTGTATTGAATGCAGATACAGAAAACAATACAAAAATAAAAACAGCAATTTTTTTTTCTGCACACCGACATTTAATATAGTTGTCAATTATTTTTGAAATCTTTAAATGCGGTGTGTGTTTACATGCCCATCTATCTACTTTTTTTTGGTTATCTGAGTTTTTTTAGCACGCGTCTTTTTTTTAAGATACTTCTACTTCTAACCTGGGCAACCCCATTTATTTTGGCCATTCACGTACAGACAATGACCCGATAAACAATCCAATAATGCCAATTCTCAAAAGACCGTGGTGCATCATTTCTCTATATAATTGCTCATCACTATCAATCAATGCAACACCAATGTGAGATGCCGCATTACGCCTCATGCACACAGCCGTATTATCACTCCATACAAGCTCGGAGTTATGTTAAGCCGTAATTACAGGATCCATAGAAGTCTATGGGGCACTAGTGTACCTTTGTATTCTTCTGATTTCATATGTAGGCATGCTCCATCGGGTGGCACATTACAGAAGCATCCTCCTCTAAAGGGACAATATTTCATAATACCGAGCTGTATGGATGCACCACGGCACAGTGGCACATGGGGTGCTTATGGGTCTATAATCCGGAGACGTAGGAACTTGTTGTGCCACCATATAGGCTCTGTGTAAATAGCTCTTCTGTGTGCACAAGCCCTAACCGTAAGGGCTAGTTCACACGGCAGATTTTGCGTGCAGGGTTCCCCCTGCAAAAACAGCGGCGGAACTATTCCAGGCAATGGAAGGTTTGGGCAGAATCCGCCCGATGATCGAGCAGGGTGCTTCTTTTTGAAGCGTCCGACTCCCATTGAAATGGATGGGAGGTGGAATTTTGCGGCCGAATCCGCCACAAAATTCCTCCGTGTGAACATACCCATAGGCCTCCTTCACACACACCTATTTAATAACAGTTTTTTTACATGCGTTTTTAGTGTTGTTTTTTATTTAGTCCCATTTTATATAGACTTTATTCCTGGAAACTAAACTTATAAAAAACTTTTGACATGTCAGAAGTCTTGATCGGTGGGGGTCCGAGCACGGAGACCCCCAACGATTGCTAACATGAAGCGACAGTAGCGCTCGGTTAAGCGTTGTGCCGCTTCTTTTTTGATCTGATTTCCTCGGAGCGGTGTACGGGCTCAATAGAAAGTCTTTGAGTCTGTACACCACTCGTTTGGCTTTTCAAGGAAAGGCGATGAGAAACGAGGAGGCACAGCGCTCACCCAAGAGCTACAGCCACTTAGATTTAGCAATCAGTGGGGGTCTCAGTGCCCGGACCCCCACCAATCAAACCTTATGACATGTCACAATGACTAGTCAAACGTTTTTAAATGTTTAGTCACCCTTTAAGTTCTTTAGAAAAGCGTCAAACGGCAGGAAAAAAAAAACCGCCATATCTAGAGTATTTTGATAAAAAACGCCACTAAGACCAAAAATAATACACACCAAAATTCTGTGTATGTGGGCATTCTTATATTCCACTATAGACTTTAAACTAACATCTGGCTGCAGCATTTTTTGACACCCCAAAAAAGTGTAGAAAATAACTGTGAAAAACAGCACCGAAATCGTGTGTGAAACCGACCTAAAGTGCAAAAGTAATCATGAGAAGTACCGCAGCTATATCATGCCAACACTGTATTGATGATGGAATAAAAAATCAGTTACAGTTGCAAAATGAAAAATATATTTTTGTATATTTTATATTTTTATACGTTTTTATTATCATCCAGTTTTTAGGTAATATTTTCTGTATCCAAATTCTAAAAATTCCAGCGCTGCGATATAATGGAAAGAACTGGCTCTGCCTTACCTGTGTTCCCAGTGATCGTATTATTTGAACTTCTGGTGTTTTTCCTCACACAACATACTGTACATCGGTTTTTGAAGAGGCAGTTTTCCCAAATTCATAGTCTCTTCGTAATAGGTCTTTCAGCTTGGGAAACGTTCCCTCGGTGCTAATTTCAAGAGTCTGGTCTTAGAATAATATCCCACAAGATCAGATACAAATCCCAAATGGACTCTTATCCCGTATGGCATTAGCTCTTTCCAAAACAAAAAAAATAGTTTGGAAAAACACTTATTTCCAGTAGCATTATTCACTCTACAACTTTAGTTCATTTTAAAACTCAGTGGTTAGCGGAATGAACATGAAGTAACTACCTCGTCATGAAGACAACCCCTGTCCATATGCCCTCAGGACCCCACCTCTATGAGCCAAAGCGGAGAGTCACTCTGTAAGAGCCGCTCCCGTTGTGGCGAACTTAAACCATCTCAATAGCGGCCATGTAATACTACGTTTCCTATTCAGTGGCCACTGCAGGGGTAGTGCCTGGCTGGCCACAGCTACACTCGGCAATATCAGCTGTGTGCAGGGGTTATCTAAGCGCACCTCTGTTCTGAAAGGGGTTTGTTTCTGTTGAAACAACCCCTCTAAAGCCCTGGGCTTGAATCCAACCTGGTCAATGTCACGATCTGTGGGTATGTGGACCCTCTGGGCCGCACCGCAGTAGTAGAGTAGCAGCTGGCCAAACCGTGTACCAAGTCTCTACAGAGTCCAATCACAAGGGTAACTGTAATAGTCCAGACAGTAGCTAGGCTAGGCTCAGAGTAAATTATCCGCACTCTGGCTATAGAGTTTATTTTAATCAACTTTCAGAAAAGATAAATACATAAGTCTTCGACATAATCTCCCTGCTTTTTAATACTCTGTCAACAAGCTTTTGTATTCCCATATTAAACAGTGTGTTAGGCTGAGCTGCGAGCGACGAATGCACCGATGTCCTCACCTCTTCATCAGACGTGAATCTTCGTCCTTGTAGGGCTTCAGATGAGGGTCATGAAAGGGGGATCCCTTTTAATTAATGCAGAATGCCCAAATAGGGCATTTAAAAATGGGTTTTCTAGACTAGACAACCCCTTTAAGACATTGTTACATAAAACCGGAAAACCACCATTGGGTCCTTCCTTGACCGTCCCAAATGATAAGAAGACAAATCTCAAGCTAGAGAAGACACACAGGTTAAGATATTTTACTTATTTATTGTGATTTTACAAGAAGACATCTTACATCTTAATAGACTTATTCAATTTCTCCGGAACAGTTTCTTCCCCAAGAATGACCTGATGGCGGTTTTCACTTCCTTGTTTCTCAGAGTATATATAATTGGATTTAATAAGGGTGTTACCACTGTATAAAATATAGACACCATTTTATCAGCGGCATAAGACACAGAGGGCCTCAAGTAGATGAAGATGCTAGGACCGAAGAAGAAGGTGACCACAATAAGATGGGAGGCACATGTTGAAAAGGCTTTGCCCGTCCCTTCGTCAGATCTGGTCTTTACTATGGTGTTGATAATTCCAATGTAGGAGATGAGCAAGATGATGAAACACAGTGCGGCTATCATGCCGCTGTTTGCGACAAATACTATCTCAATGATGAAGATATCTGAGCAGGATAATACAGACAAGGGATTGATATCGCAGAAAAAATGGTCGATTCTATTTGGGCCGCAGAACTTGAGTTGACAGGTTAATATTATCTGGATGATGGAGTGGAAAAAGCTTATGTCCCAACACAAAGCTTCGAGCCAGTAACAAATGGTCTTGTTCATAATACTAGAATAACGTAGGGGGTTGCATATGGCGACGTAGCGGTCGTACGCCATAACCGTAAGGAGGATGCACTCAGTTCCTGCAAAGAAGTGTAAGAAGAAGAGCTGCGTGATACAGGCGCCGAGGGAGACCGTGTTTCTCTGCGATAGAAAGTCGACCAGCATCTTGGGGACGGTCACCGATGCGTAGCACAGATCTACCAAAGATAACCTGCTGAGGAAATAATACATGGCGGAATGGAGACGGGCCTCAAAATACACCGTCACCATGATGAGAAGATTGCCGAGCAGTATTAATATGTAGACGATGAACAGGAGAGTGAACAGGGAAATACTCAGAGTGGGGAAAGTGTCCAATCCAAGGAGAGTGAACTCCTTCACATTCTGCCGGTGTGTGGCGTTCATCTTGGTTTTATGATGATTTTTTTCCCCTAAGTCTCAAAACAGAAAGGTGAAATCATTAAGATGATGCGGTTTGTTAATTGCAGTCAGATGTACACGTCATAAAAGTCGTATCAGAGGGGTCTGGTAGTGGCCAAAATCACGGCATGAAAACAGGAAAGCCACAATTAAATATATTAAAAGTATTTCACAACTTTGTATTGAATGCAGATACAGAAAACAATACAAAAATAAAAATAGCAATTTTTTTTCTGCACACCGACATTTAATATAGTTGTCAATTATTTTTGAAATCTTTAAATTCGGTGTGTCTGTTTACATGCCCATCTATCTACTTTTTTTTGGTTATCTGAGTTTTTTTAGCACGCGTCTTTTTTTATGATACTATGATTGATGAGTGGTGACCATCATTTCTCTATATAATTGCTCATCACTATCAATAAATGCAACACCAATGTGAGATGCCGCATTACGCCTCATGCACACAGCCATATTATCACTCCATACAAGCTCGGAGTTATGTTAAGCCGTAATTACAGGATCCATAGAAGTCTATGGGGCAATACTGTACCTCTGTATGCTTCTGATTTCATATGTAGGCATGCTCCATCGGGTGGCACATTACAGAAGCATCCTCCTCTAAAGGGACAATATTTCATAATACCGAGCTGCATGGTTGCACCACGGCACAGTGGCACATGGCGTGCTTAGGGGTCTATAATCCGGAGACGTAGGAACTTGTTGTGCCACCATATAGGCTCTGTGTAAATAGCTCTTCTGTGTGCACAAGCCCTAACCGTAAGGGCTAGTTCACACCGCAGATTTTGCGTGCAGGGTTCCCCCTGCAAAAACAGCGGCGGAACTATTTCTGGCAATGGGAGGTTTGGGCAGAATCCGCCCGATGATCGAGCAGGGTGCTTCTTTTTGAAGCGTCCGACTCTATTGAAATGGATGGGAGGTGGAATTTTGCGTCCGAATCCGCCACAAAATTCCTCCGTGTGAACATACCCATAGGCCTCCTTCACACACACCTATTTAATAAAAGTTTTTTTTACATGCGTTTTTAGTGTTGTTTTTTATTTATTCTCAATTTATATAGGCTTTATTTCTGGAAACTATACTTTTAAAAACGTTTGACATGTCAGAAGTTTTGATCGGTGGGCGTTCGAGCACTGAGACCCCCAACGATTGCTAACATGAAGCGACAGTAGCGCTTGGGTAAGCGTTGTGCCGCTTCTCTTTTGATTGGATTTCCTCGGAGCGGTGTACGGGCTCAATAGAAAGTCTTTGAGTTTGTACACCGCTCGCTTGGCTTTCCATGGAAAGGCGATGAGAAACAAAGAGGCACAGCGCTCACCCAAGCGCTACTGCCACTTAGATTTAGCAATCAGTGGGGGTCTCAGTGCCCGGACCCCCACCAATCAAAACTTATGACATGTCACAATGACTAGTCAAACGTTTTTAAATGTTTAGTCGCTCTTTAAGTTCTTTAAAGAAGCGTCAAACGCCAGGGAAAAAAAACGCCATATCTAGAGTATTTTGATAAAAAACGCCACTAAGACCAAAAATAATACACACCAAAATTCTGTGTATGTGGGCATTCTTATATTCCACTATAGACTTTAAACTAACATCTGGCTGCAGCATTTTTTGACACCCAAAAAAGTGTAGAAAATAACTGTGAAAAACAGCACCGAAACCGTGTGTGAAACCGACCTAAAGTGCAAAAGTAATCATGAGAAGTACCGCAGCTATATCATGCCAACACTGTATTGATGATGGAATAAAAAATCAGTTGCAGTTGCAAAATGAAAAATATATTTTTGTATATTTTTATACGTTTTTATTATCATCCAGTTTTTAGGTAATATTTTCCGTATCCAAATTCTAAAAATTCCAGCGCTGCGATATAAAGGAAAGAACTGGCTCTGCCTTACCTGTGATCCCAGTGATCGTATTATTTGAACTTCTGGTGTTTTTCCTCACACAACATACTGTACATCGGTTTTTGAAGAGGCAGTTTTCCCAAATTCATAGTCTCTTCGTAATAGGTCTTTCAGCTTGGGAAACGTTCCCTCGGTGCTAATTTCAAGAGTCTGGTCTTAGAATAATATCCCACAAGACAAGATACATTTCCCAAATGGACTCTTATCCCGTATGGCATTAGCTCTTTCCAAAACAAAAAAAATAGGTTGGAAAAACACTTATTTCCAGTAGCATTATTCGCTCTACAACTTTAGTTCATTTTAAAACTCAGTGGTTAGCGGAATGAACATGAAGTAACTACCTCGTCATGAAGACAACCCCTGTCCATATGCCCTCAGGACCCCCCCTCTATGAGCCAAAGCGGAGAGCCACTCTGTAAGAGCCGCTCCCGTTCTGGTGGTCTTGAACCATCTCAATAGCGGCCATGTAATACTACATTTCCTATTCCGTGGCCACTGCATGGGTAGTGCCTGGCTGGCCACAGCTACACTCAGCAATATCAGCTGTGTGCAGGGGTTATCAAGCACACCTCTGTTCTGAAAGGGGTTTGTTTCTGTTGAAACTACCCCTCTAAAGCCCTGAGCTTGAATCCAACCTGGTCAATGTCACGATCTGTGGGTATGTGGACCCTCTGGGCCGCACCGCAGTAGCAGCTGGCCAAACAGTGTACCAAGTCTCTACAAAGTCCAAGCACAACGGTAACTGTAATAGTCCAGAGAGTAGCTAGGCTAGGCTCAGAGTAAATTATCCGCACTCTGGCTATAGAATTTATTTGAATCAACTTTCAGAAAAGATAAATACATCCATGCGTTTTTGATCTCGCCCTCCAATCTGCCGCCACCTCCGTACTTGCTCAGCTGGGAGAGGGATTTGGGCGAAACATTTACACCTGAACAACAAGACCGCCTGTTCACCATGACGCATAAGTCCTCCATGGCCAGTAGATTCCAAGAGGCAGGGTTTAAGATATTGTCCCGTTGGTACAGGGTGCCTTCCAGATTGTATGCTATGATCCCGGCGGCCTCGCCATTATGCTGGAGATGTGGGGACCATGTGGGTACAATCCTGCATATTTTCTGGGACTGCCCACTCCTGACTGGGTTCTGGTCCGAGGTGTGGCGCATTTCCTCAAAGTTTACGGATTATCTTCTCCCGAGATCCCCAGGCCTCTTCCTGCTTCATCTGTGTGAGGTCCCACTGCCCTTGTATAGACGTTCGGTAGTTCGACACCTGGTAAACGCGGCTAGGACATGTGTTCCTGCACTGTGGAGACAGTCCTGTCCTCTGACGGTGGGCATGTGGTTCGGCAAGATCCAGGAAATCATGAGAATGGAGGACCTCACAGCATCAATGAAGGGGACTCATGCCTCCTTCCTAAAAACATGGCGTGAATGGATTCGTTTCCAAACGACCGAGGAATATAAAATCATCATGGCCTCGTGAATTCCGGTCTAGATCCGGAATGTCAGGTCAGGTCAGCTCCCCCCCCCCCCCACCTCCCTTCTTGTTTTCTCCCTCCCCATTTTTCTCTTCCTTCTTTCCTTACTAATTTGCCTCTCCTTCTCTCTGTCTTTCTCTTTAATGCTCTTATGCACACTTAGGACATACCATGCACGGCTGCGGGTTCAGGGTGCATATCGGAGTTTCCTTAAACAAGTGTCTTCAGCGACATGGTACTCTCAGGTGGCCTCATGTGTTGATGTGAGGCTGATAACTGACCTGTGATCTGTTGCATGTTTTTCACTGCCATTTTTGCACTATGTTGTGTATATTATTTGTACGATTTGTGATATAAAATAACAAAATGACAAATAAAAGAATAAAAAAAAAAAGAAAAGATAAATACATAAGTCTTCGACATAATCTCCCTGCTTTTTAATACTCTGTCAACAAGCTTTTGTATTCCCATATTAAACAGTGTGTTAGGCTGAGCTGCGAGCGACGAATGCACCGATGTCCTCACCTCTTCATCAGACGTGAATCTTCGTCCTTATAGGGCTTCAGATGAGGGTCATGAAAGGGGATCCCTTTTAATTAACGCAGAATGCCCAAATAGGGCATTTAAAAATGGGTTTTCTAGACTAGACAACCCCTTTAAGTCATTGTTACATAAAACCGGAAAACCACCATTGGGTCCTTCCTTGACTGTCCCAAATGATAAGAAGTAAGACAAATCTCAAGCTAGAGAAGACACACAGGTTAAGATATTTTACTTATTTATTGTGATTTTACAAACAAGAAGACATCTTACATCTTATTAGACTTATTCAATTTCTCCGGAACAGTTTCTTCCCCAAGAATGACCTGATGGCGGTTTTCACTTCCTTGTTTCTCAGAGTATATATAATTGGATTTAATAAGGGTGTTACCACTGTATAAAATATTGACACCATTTTATCAGCGGCATAAGACACCGATGGCCTCAAGTAAATGAAGACGCAAGGACCGAAGAAGAAGGTGACCACAATAAGATGGGAGGCGCATGTTGAAAAGGCTTTGCCCGTCCCTTCGTCAGATCTGGTCTTTACTATGGTGTTGATAATTCCCATGTAGGAGATGAGCAAGACGATGAAACACAGTGCGGAGATCATGCCGCTGTTTGCAACAAATACTATCTCAATGATGAAGATATCCGAGCAGGATAATACAGACAAGGGATGGATATCGCAGAAAAAATGGTCGATTCCATTTGGGCCGCAGAACTTGAGTTGACAGGTTAATATTATCTGGATGATGGAATGGAAAAAACTTATGGCCCAACACAAAGCTTCGAGCCAGTAACAAATGGTCTTGTTCATAATACTAGAATAACGTAGGGGGTTGCATATGGCGACGTAGCGGTCGTACGCCATAACCGTAAGGAGGATGCACTCAGTTCCTGCAAAGAAGTGTAAGAAGAAGAGCTGCGTGATACAGGCGCCGAGGGAGACCGTGTTTCTCTGCGATAGAAAGTCGACCAGCATCTTGGGGACAGTCACCGATGCGTAGCACAGATCTACCAAAGATAACCTGCTGAGGAAATAATACATGGCGGAATGGAGACGGGCCTCAAAATACACCGTCACCATGATGAGAAGATTGCCGAGCAGTATTAATATGTAGATGATGAACAGGATAGTGAACAGGGCAATACTCAGGGTGGGGAAAGTGTCCAATCCAAGGAGAGTGAACTCCTTCACATTCTGCCGGTGTGTAGCATTCATCTTGTACTTCTGATTTTTTTCCCTAAGTGTCAAAACAGAAATGTGAAATCTTTAAGATGATATGGTTTATTAATTGCAGTCAGATGTACACGTCATAAGTCTTATCAGCGGGGTCTGGTAGTCGCCGAAATCACGAGATTTTATATTTAAGGTAAATGTGATGGTATCTTTTATCACAGATCTATCAGTCATATTTATCTCAGATAGATTATTTCTCTCTCTTAGATATTCATCTAATATCGATGCACCTCCCTCTCAAATCAATGCAATCTACCTAATATCCATCAGATTTATTCCATATCTATCTATCAATCTATCTAATGTCCATGTATCTATATGTTTAAAATCCATCTATCTCATATATATTGTTATATTTGTTCATGTTTTTCACATCTATCTAATATATATTTTTGTGTTATTATTTATTTTGAAGCAACATTAATTCCAGGGCACTTTACATATAAAAAGTACATGACACGACACGATAAAAACAAGTACAATAAACATGAGCTTAATGAATGACAGACTGGTACAGGAGAGAAGACCCTGCCCGCGAGGGCTTACTTTATTTATCCATTTATCTCTCACATCGGTTTATCTAGTAAATATATTTTATCTACCTCACATCTATCTGTCTACTATTTATCTCTCTTTCACATTTGCTTATCTACTAAATCATCGTTATCGTATCTCACATCTATCTAATATTTATCTATGTAATATCCATCTATCTTATAACTTGACTATCTAATGCTTTCATAGAAATTTATTTGACTTTTGTGTATCTATATTTCTAATTTGTTTCCAGCTCTCTCACATCTGTTTATGTATCTAATATCTCTCCATCTCCCACTAACATCTGTCTAATATCTATTATCTTTGTATCTATCTGACATCTGTTTATACATCTAATATGTTTGAAGTTATCTGACTAATATTCATCTGTCATATTTGTTTATCTAATATCTTGTATCTCTCAACCTAATATATCTGTGTTTGCTTATCTAATATAATTTATCCCACATCTATCTATCTATCTATCTATCTCTTTCACATTTGCTTATCTACTGAATTATCATCATCGTATCTCACATCAGTTTATCTAATAATTATCTATGTAATATACATCTATCACATATCTTGTCTGTTTATCTAATTCTCTTATATTTGTTTATTTCACATTTGTGTATCTATATTTCTAATGTTTCCAACTAACATTATTTAATATCTGTTATCTCTCACATTATCTGTCTAATCTTTGAAACTATTGAATATCCATCTGTCATATTTGTTTATCTAATATCTGTCTATCTTCTATATATCTAATATCTTTAATATCTAGGTCCACAAAATGTTGTTTTTCTATATATCACATATCTTACCATCTAATATCTTTTTATCTCTCTATCTCATATTTACCTGTATATCTTTCTCAAACACTTATTGAGCATTACTGTCACCTGGAACTTGCCGTGTTGAAAATGAATTGTAATTTTACAAACCTTACAAACCACCGGATAGGTCATCAGTATAGGATTAGTGGGGGTCCGACACCCGGACCCCGCACCGATCAGCTGCTCTGGCTGCCTCCAGGGACCAAATGTCTTGAAGGGTATGCAGAAGTTGGACCCGGAAGCAGATGGCTCCTACCACTGCATAGCGGCCGTTCTGCAGAACTGCAGCTCTGCTCCTATTCACTTGAATACTGCAGTACTGCAGCTCGGCCACTATTCTGTGACCGGAGCGGCTGCTTGGTGCGGGGTCCGAGTGTCGGAACCCCCATGATTACATACTGATGATCTATCCGGTGGATAGGTCATCAGTTGTCCATGCATGGACAACCCCTTTAACTGCAATATTCCTATATAGCTCAGTTGATATCATGAATTGCATCCACATTCTGCTGAGTGAGTATGACATGAAGATTCTGATTGTTAATAAATTGGATTAAACCACAAACTTCGTCAAAGAGAATGATAGTAGACATATTGGAAAAAAAATAGCGGATGGAATTTGCCATAGAAGGGACCAAGGGGAGGCAGGAGTGTCATCCCATCTTCAAGAAAGAAGTTGGGATGGTTTTTAAAAAGTTCTACAAAATAGGATTCCGGGATATTTTCGCTTAGGGAAACAGACTTTTCTGGCAAACTGGGGAAAAGAAAAAAAAACAAAACACAACACGAGAGACTAGTGGGCGTGGGGTAAGGGGTTTTTTGGAAGAAAAAGGTAGTGAAATGAAATGTGGTATACTATATTAACTATGACTTTTCATAGAAAAAAAAAAGAAGTCATGAGACAGCAGCTTTTACTTCATGTTATAGCACTTCGATAACACTTGCAGGATGTGTTCCAAGCAAAGTATGTAATGTATGTAAACAGTTGCATCGCTCCTGGATCTTTAGCGATCTATGGCTGTCGGCTTTCAGAACTGTTGTCACGGACTATTAACAGTACCAAAGAAAAAATAAAGACTTTTTCAGAAAAAAAAAAAAAGATGCTGAATGTGCTTCTAGGGGAGAATACCTCCATAAGGGTATGTTTACTCAAGAAGCTTTTTGTGGCGTTTTTTGGCGCGATCGTGGCAAAACCACGCCATTTGTAAAAACACCACAAAAAACAACTTCTGTAAATATACCTTTATACGGCGTGCATTGGGGGCACAGAGTTTTTTTTCTCACTGAGGTACGGTATGGGCCTATAGAATTGTATGGGTATTATACTTGTGATCTGTGTGACATGGATCCTAAACACGGTACTGTACATGAGACCTTATATTAAGTCTACACACAAATCAGATGTAGCTAGAAGTGCCAAATTATTGACACTTAAGTGAGTTGTCCTAGAATATTTATATATATATTTTTTTTAAAAAGGGTCAGAAACAGCGCCACTCTTGTTGGAGGGCTGTATCTTAAAAACAATCATCGGGTGGCACATTACAGAAGTATCCTCCTCTAAGGGGACAATATTTCCATAATACCGAGCTGTATGGATGCACCAGGGCACACATAGGGTGGTTATGGATCTATAATTTTGAGACGTAGGAAGTTGTTGTCCCACCATACAGGCTCTGTGTAAATAGCTCTTCTGTGGAGTCACCTGTTTAATGGTGTTTTTAATTTAGTGTCATTTTTACAGTTGTTTTTCCTGGCATTTTTTTAAGTTCTATAGAGTAGAATGTCACATCTAGAGCATGCTGCGTTTTAATAAAAAAAGCCACTGATGCCAAAAATGCTACAAAGCAAAATGAGGGGCATGTAGGCATTCTCATATTCCACTATAGACTTTAGACTAACATCTGGCTGCAGCATTTTTCTGACACCCAAAACGCCACCGAGACCGTGCATGAAACCGACCTAAGGTGCAAAAGTAATCGTGAGAAGTACCGCAGCTATATCATGCCAAGACTGTATTGATGATGGAAAAAAATAAATCAGTTGCAGTTGTAAAATTAAAAAATATATATTTTGGTATATTTTATATTTGTTTTTATTCATTTTTATCATCATCCAGTTTTTAGGTAATATCTTCTGTAGCCAAATTCGGAGAATTCCAGCACTGCGATATAAAGGGAAGAACTGGCTCTGTCTTACCTGTTGTCCCAGTGATCGTATTATTTGGACTTCTGGTGTTTTTCCCCATACAACATACTGTACGTGGTTTTTGAAGAGGCAGTTTGTGGCGTTTTCCCAAATTCATAGTCTCTTTGTAGTACGTCTTTCAGCTTGGGAAACATTCCCTCGGTGCTAATTTCAAGAGTCTGGTCTTAGAATAATATCCCACAAGATCAGATATATGTCCCGAATGGACTCTTATCCCATATGGCATTAGCTTCTATCCAAAACAAAAAAAATAGGTTAGAAAAACACAAAAAAAAAAAAGAATAAATCATTTCCAGTAGAATTATTTGCTCTACAACTTTGGTTCATTGTAAAACTCAGTGGTTAGTAAACCGAACATGAAGTAACTGCCTATTCATGTAGACAACTCCTGTCCATATGTCCTCAGGACCCCCCATCTATGAGCCAAAACGGAGAGCCACCATGTAAGCCGCTCCCGTTATGGCGGGCTTGAACCATCTGAATGGCGGCCATGTAGTACTACATTTCCTACTCAGTCGCCACCTCAGGGGTAGTGCTTGGCTGGCCACAGCTACTCCCAGGAATATCAGCGTGTGCAGGTGTTACCAAGCGCACCTCTGTTCTGAAAGGGGTTTGTTTCTGTTGAAACAACCCCTTTAAAGCCCTGGGCTTGAATCCAACCTGGTCAACATCTTCTTGGGAGTTTGTATGTCCTCACCATGTTTGCTTTGCTTTTTTCTTGGTCTATGGTTTCAACCCATACTCCATCCATCCAGGCCTGTGTGGCTTTGGCTTTTTACTTAAGGTTGTTGTCTGCCTGGATTAAAAGATTTTTATCGATCTATTGGTTTATCTCATGAACCCGCATATATCTTATATCTCTTCCCTCGTCGATGTCCGAGCTGTCCCATTTTGGAAAATGGTCCAATTTTAAGATTAACTTATCCAAGTCTGAGGCTTTGAATGTATCCCTCCCATCCTCAACACTATCACTCCTCAAAAGTAATTTCCCCTTCTCCTGGCCTGCTAAGAGTATAACCTATTTGGGTGCACATATAAACTCTGATCTCTCACAACTGTTTGCCAATAACTTCACCGCTTTACTAGCCAAATTTCGCACAGATCTCGCCTTTTGGCATGAGGGAATTCTCCTGGTTTGGTCGTATTAACATTATTAAAATGTCACTCCTCTCCAGGTTGCTGTACCTCCTGCAGACGATCCCTATCTCCATCCCATCCTCTAATTGGCTACGTATGTTCAATGTTTTGGATCCTTCATGGCCTTCAGGTTGTCCCCGTCTGAGTAGGACAATTCTTACTCGCTCCAGGGACGCGGGTGGGTTTGGTCTGCCGGACTGTCGGCTGTATTATCTGGCATCGACTCATGCTCGTGTCCTTGACTTCTTTCATAATCATGACTCTAAACTTTGGGTTCGTCTAGCCCATCAACTCTGTACTCGTACCCTATCTACTCTGCCATGGACCCTGTCTGGGAACAGACTCTCGTCCTTTTTTGTTCTCCATACCCTCTTGGCACTGCGGTCCTCTGGGGTGGGGGGCTCACTGGTTGACCCACTGGGTTCACTGACCCCTATTACTGACAACTCTGCTGGCGAGGCGCGTCTTTCCTTCCTGGGTAGGTCTCCCGCCAATCCCATGTACTTCACTCAGGTCCTCTCCGATTCCTCTCTACTTCCCATAGACACTATCTGCCCAGCTGATAAGACCTCACCACGTCACATATTTGAATACTCCCAGTTAAAACATTTCTATACTGTTGCTAAGCGCCAGGCTCACCTTCATCGGCCGCTTACTGGCTTTGAGCGCTTATGTGTCTCCACCCTGTCCCCTACGCACGCCATTTCCATGCTCTATAAAATACTCCTCTCCCAGCGATCCCCTCATCTCCCATCCTTCTGCAGGGCTTGGGAGACAGAATTGAACGCATTATTCTCCGATGCACAATGGAGACTATGTTTTTCCAATGTTTTAGCCAAACGAGCTCAGGAAACTAGCTATGAAATTATTTCTAGGTGGTATCGAGTGATCACTGCCCTGCATAAATGGTACCCGTCTGTACCAGACACGTGCTGGCGCTGTGGGGCGACAGGAGGAAACATGTCTCATATTTGGTGGAGTTGTCCCTCCTTGCAGAGTTTCTGGGAGGCGGTTGTCCAAATTATATTAGATGTCACTGGGGTCTCGGTCCCTAGCTCACCCAAGGCGGCCCTTTTATTCATGTTCCCTATGCCATTGCCCATTTACAAACGCTCTCTACTTAGACACCTCCTCCCAGCTGCCAAATCAGTTATTCCCCATAGGTGGCGAACGGCGGTCCCTCCACTGTTGGATGAGTGGTTCCAGGAGGTTGTCTTACTGCAGCGAATAGAGCACCTTCTGGCTCATTCTGCGGCTGCTTCTACCAGATACAAGGACACTTGGTCTCCATGGCTTATGTTCCTTTCTTCTTCCACCTACCGTAATGCGGTGACTTGAGAGACACTGCATATCCTCTCCCATGGGACTTCCTCGGGGCGGGGACAACACACAGATGTGTGGGGGTTTGCTTGCTCCAATTATGTCTCTGCTTCTTATTTACTCATGATAATCCGGAACCGAGTGCAGGTTCACCATGTACCCCCTCCCACTTGTCTCTTCTTTGTTCTTGTTTGTTTCCCATTCTATCTTCTCCTTGCTTCTTGTGTCTGCCTTAAAGGAACAGTGTCACCACAAAAAAAAAATTCATGTCAGTTTTATGTTAGTGTTTTATTAAAAACGTTTTTATTTATTTGTGTGTTTGTGTGTTACTTTTTTCTATTTGTACACTTTTTCTTCCCTATGGGGGCTGCCATTTTTTTTTCCATTTCTGTATGTGTCGATTAACGACACATACAGACATGGAATACGGCAGCCACAGTCCCATAGGGACTGTGAACGGGGCCCGTCCCATCCACTTCTGTGTACGCCGTCTGTGTGGGAACGGCGCATGCGCCGCTCCCACACAGTCCAATTTGAAATGCGCGCCGTCCGGCGCCATTTTCCTGTGGACCGGAAGTCGCGGCAGGACAGTAAGATTACTACTTCCGGACTTGTGCACTTGGACCAGCGGCAGCAGACGGAGCGGACGGGCCGGAGGGAGCCGCGGCGGCAGGAGCAGGTAAGAGATTTCTATGTATGTTCGTGTTTGTGTGTGTTTACTACTGTATGTAAACCTACTACACTGTGTGTTAGCTCAAAAAATGGCGACACACAGTGTAGGAGGTTAGACCGTTCAATCCCCTCGTTTATCCCGGCACTAGCCAGGATAAAGGAGTGGGGGATTCTCAGAGCTCACTAGAGCGAGTGCTTTTTTCCCAATTTTGCAGCAAAAAGCAATGTGGTTGCTTTACCACATGCAATGCTGCAATTTTGGGAATAGCTCCATCTAGTGACCAGCACTGGGAAATATTATAAGTTAGAATCTAATTTATAATATTTCCTTACTCGTGAAAAAAATAAAAAAAATTTGAACAATGTTTAATCACCTACACACTTAATGTTTAATTAAAAAAAAAACAACATGTTTTGCTGGCAACACATTCCCTTTAAAGGTAATGTGTTGCCAGAAAAACATGTTTTTTTTTTTTAATTAAACATTTAGTGTGTGGGAAATTAAACATTGTTCAAATTTTTTTTATTTTTTTCACGAGTCAGGAAATATTATAAATTAATTCTAATTTATAATATTTCCCATTTCTGGTCACTAGATGGAGCTATTCCCAAAATTGCAGCATTGCAAAATTGGGTAAAAAGCCCTCGCTCTAGTGAGCTCTCAGCATCCCCCCCTCCTTTATCCTGGCTAGTGCCGGGATAAACGAGGGGTTTGAACGGTGTAACCTCCTACACTGTGTGTCGCCATTTTTTGAGCTAACACACAGTGTAGTCGGTTTACATACAGTAGTAAACACACACAAACACGAACATACATTGAAATCTCTTACCTGCTCCTGCCGCCGCGGCTCCCTCCGGCCCGTCCGCTCTGTCTGCTGCCGCTGGTCCAAGTGCACAAATCCGGAAGCCGCGACCGGAAGTAGTAATATTACTGTCCGGCTGCGACTTCCGGTCCACAGGAAAATGGCGCCGGACGGCGCCAATTTCGAATTGGACTGTGTGGGAGCGGCGCATGCGCAGTTCCCACACAGACGCCGTACACAGAAGTCAATGGGACGGGAGCCGTTCGCAGTCCCTATGGGACTGTGGCTGCCGTATTCCATGTCTGTATGTGTCGTTAATCGACACATACAGAAATGGAACAAAAAATGGCAGCCCCCATAGGGAAGAAAAAGTGTAAAAATAAGAAAAAGTAAAACACAAACACACAAATAAATATAAACGTTTTTAATAAAGCACTAACATCTTTAACATATAAAAAAATAATTTGTGATGACACTGTTCCTTTAAGTAATAATCGGCTTCTTGTGATTGCGCTCGCTCCCTATTGCCATTGTATTTTAGGACGTATGAGAAGCTGAACTGTTGTATTTTTATTTTCTTTCTTAAGCAATGCTTCTTTCTCTTATGCTTCCTCAGACTGCTTGTAACGTCCGTGGTCGCTGACCACAAACTCCTTCCATCCAGTCGACGCCCTTCTCTCCAGAGATGTCTTGCTACTGTCTGAGCTACCACAGGTACACTATACGAACTATAGACTGTGACCCGTGTCCTGTTGGCCAGCTGCCATACCGTCAAGGCAGTACGGTCCAGTGGGTCCACGTATCCAACGTGACAGTAGGCTCAGGCCATGGACCCCGCTGGTCAATCCAAGACCATGATCACGTCACAAGATAATGCGGGCGGATATGCTAGACCTCCGGTCTCAACAGGACCAACTCCTCCAGACCTTGAACATTATTGCACGTCGGCTGGAGGTGCAAGCTGCCGATCCTTCTACTACACGTCCTGGCAGTGCTGATCCCAGATTTTCTGACCGCTATGATGGAGACGCAAAGACCTGCCGTGGATTTTTGAACCAGTGCCAGATCCACTTTAGCCTGTATGCAAGGGCATTTTCGTGTGATGGCGCAAGGGTCACTTTCATCGTCTCTCTCCTCACCGGCAGGGACCTTGCATGGGCGAATCCTATCTGGGAGAGACAAGGACCAGAGACCCGTGACTTCCAGTGATTCCTCCGGACATTTCGCATGGTGTTTGAGGAGCTTGGACGAGTCTCATCTGCAGCCGCCTCCTTGCTGAACCTACGCCAGGGAGACACTTCTGTGGGCGAGTACGCCATCCACTTCCGCACCCTGGCAGGAGAACTGTTGTGGAACAATGAGGCCCTGGTGGCTACACTCTGGCAGGGACTGTCTCCTAAGATTAAGGACGAGCTTGCCGCCCGAGATCTACCGTCTACCCTGGATGACCTCATCCTTCTGGCCACGCGGATTGATATAAGGATCCGAAAACGGCTTCAAAAAGCTCATTGGGAGAAAGGACTCCCTAGTACGGTCCCTACTTTGCAACCCCTGCTGTCCTCAGATGCCGATCCGCCTAAGGAGTCTGTGAGGACGGACCAGTTTAAGCTATCTACCCAGGAGAGACAACGCAGACGCATCTCGGGACTCTGTCTATATTGTGGCCTTGGAGGCCATCTTGTGCGTCTGTGTCCCCAAAAGCCCCAGAGCCTAGGGTTGGTGGGAGAGAAAACCTTGGGTAAAGAAGGGCTTTCATCTAAATTGTCTATTCCCGTGACCATAGTGTCCGGCGAGAAAACGCATGGGGTCTCTGCGTATCTGGACTCTGGATCCGCTGCGAATTTCATTCGTAGGGACCTGGTGGATGTTCTCCAATTGCCCACTACCCCTCTGGAGAGGCCGTTGATGGTTGCATCTGTAAATGGACTACCTCTGCCATACCCAATTATAGCTGTGACCAAGCCGCTGAGGCTCCAAGTGGGAGCCCTCCATTCTAAGCTCCTCTCATTCTTTGTCCTGCCAAAGCCCGTCAACCCCGTGCTGCTGGGTCTGCCTTGGCTCCGACTACATGCCCCAGTCCTTTACTGGAATTCTGGAGAGGTTCTCCAGTGGGGCCCCGAGGGTCTCAACCGTTGCCTGGTACAGATTCATTCGGCTCAGCCTCCTCTGCCTCGGACCTTGGCAGGATTGCCTTGACATTATTCTGCATTTTCGGACGACTTCAGCAAGAAAGAGGCGGAGACGCTGCCCCCACACGTATGACTGTCCTATCGACCTAGTTCCTGGTGCTTCCTTCCCCGTGATAGGGTATATCCTCTCTCCTTGCCAGGGACTCTGTCCATGTCCGCCTATGTTAAAGAGAACTTGGAGAGGGGCTTCATACGGAAGTCTTCCCCCCCTGGCAGGAGCCTGGTTCTTCGCCAAGAAAAAGGATGGTTCTCTGCGTCCTTGCATCGATTACCGGGGTCTGAACCAGATCACGGTAAAAAATATGTATCTGTTGCCATTGATCTCTGAACTGTTTGATCATATACGTGGTGCCAAAAAATTTTCTAAACTAGACCTGCGTGGGGCTTACAACCTAATCCGGATTCGCCGGGGTGACAAATGGAAGACTGCATTCAACACCCGTGACGGACACTATGAATATCTAGTAATGCCCTTCGGCCTGTGTAATGCTCCCTGCGGTCTTCCAGGAGTTCGTTAATGACATCTTCTGTGACCTCCTCTATGTTTGTATTGTGATCTATCTTGATGACATCTTGATTTTTTTCTCCAGATTCTCATCGGAGACAAGTCCGTCAAGTTTTGCTGCGGTTGAGGGAGAATCGCCTGTACGCCAAGTTGGAGAAGTATGTGTTTGAGAAAGATGCGCTACCCTTCCTGGGCTACATCATCTCGAATCAAGGTCTCAAGATGGATCCTGAAAAGGTAAAGTCTGTCTTGGAATGGCCACGCCCTCAAGGCTTGAGGGCCATACAGCGGTTCCTGGGATTCGCCAATTTCTACAGACAGCTCATTCCAAACTTCTCCCCACTGACATCTCCTATCTCGAACCTCACCAAGAAAGGCATGAACGCCAAGGTGTGGACTCCAGAAGCAGAGTCTGCATTTAATAGCCTGAAGAGTGCCTTCACGTCAGCCTCCATCCCCCATCATCCAGATGTTTCTCAACAGTTCTCGTTGGAGGTGGACGCCTCCTCTGTCGGTGCTGATGCACTCCTGTTCCAGAGAGGTTCCAAGGGCAAGTCAATGGTATGTGGCTATTACTCTAAACTCTTCTCTTCCGCAAAACATCTATTAGAGGGCACAGTTCATCCTATCTTGATATTTACGGACCACAAGAACCTCACGTATCTCCAGGCGGCCCAACGACTAAATCCTCGTCAGGCCAGGTGGTCGCTGTTCTTTGCCCGGCTCCAGTTTGAGCTCCACTACCGTCCCGCTGACAAGAATGTGAAGGCTGATGACTTGTCCAGGTCATTTGAGACAGAGGACACTATGGAGTCTCCACAGAGTATCATTAACCCATCCTGTAGCATCCATGTCAACCCTCTGCAAGTTAGAGACATTCCCCCGGGGAGGACTTTTGTGCAGCTGGCGGACAGAAGAATCCTCCGCTGGGGACACAGTTTCAAATTGGCAGGTCACGTAGGCACCCGTAAGACCCGAGACCTGATTGATCATCAGTTCTGGTGGCCCACGCTGCCCAAAGACATCATGGACTTTGTCTCTTCCTGCACCGTGTGAGCAGCAAATAAGGTTGCCCACTCCAAACTGGCAGGCCTGCTCCAGCCGTTGCCTGTGCCCGATGCCCCCTGGCAGCATATTGCTATGGACTGTCACGGACCTGCCTCTTTCTGCTGGTTGCAGTACGGTCTGGGTGGTGGTGGACCGATTCTCCAAAATGGCTCATTTCGTTCCACTGACCGGCCTACCGTCCGCTTCCCGACTGGCCAATCTCTTCGTCCAACACATCTTCCTCTACATATTGTCGGATCAGGTGGTTCAGTTCACCTCTAAGTTCTGGAGAGCCTTCTTCGTACTCCTCAGTGTAAAGTTGGACTTTTTCTCTGACTACCATCCCCAGTCCAATGGTCAAGTCGAGAGAATAAACAAGATTATGCAGAACTATCTATGACACTTTATCTCCAGGCAGCATGATGACTGGGTGCAGCTGCTTCCTTGGGCTGAGTTCTCCTACAACAATCACACTAGTGAGTCTACCGCTAAGAGTCCATTCTTCATTGTCTATGGCCAACACCCTCGTATACCTCTTCCTGTTTCCACTACGCCCCAGGTGCCTGCAGCTGAATCTGCATTCAGGGACTTTCTACAGATCTGGCAGCAGACTCGATCTTCTATTCTGCTGGCGGTCGACCGCATGAAGAGAAACGCAGACACAAGAAGATGAGAGCCTCCCCAGTTCCTTCCAGGTACTAAGGTCTGTCTGTCCTCTAGGAATATCCGGCTGAGGGTGCCATCGTACAAGTTTGCTCCCAGGTTCCTTGGACCCTTCGAGATTTTGCAACAAATCAATCCTGTTTCCTATAAGCTTCGTCTGCCTCCTACCCTCAAGATCCCCAACTCCTTCCATGTCTCCCTGCTGCAGCCGGTGATCTTGAACCGCTACTCCAAGACTTCCACTTCCGCAGTGGCTCCCAGCGGTTCATCAGAGACTTTTGAGGTGAAGGAGATCCTGGACACTAAAAAAGTAAGAGGAAGGACCTTTTATATAGTAGATTGGAAGGGGTTTGGTCCATAAGAGAGGTCCTGGGAGCCAGAAGAGAATCTCAATGCTCCTACCCTCATTAAGAGGTTTCTCTCACGTTCTGGTCGCAAGAGGAGGGGGCGTAAGAGGGGGGACACTGTAACGTCCGTGGTCGCTGACCACGAATTCCTTCCATCCAGTCGACGCCCTTCTCTCCATAGATGTCTGCACATGCGGCCGTACTGTTCCACAGTGACCACCAGGGTGCGGTAGCGAGCTCAGTCCAGACTTAAGCAGCCAAAGCGCACACAGGTGGGAGATTGAGCTGATTGCTCCCAGAGCACCCTGGGCTATAAGAAGGGCTGTGCCCCTCCCTGCAATGCCTGAGCCGGTTTTTCTACCCTAGTCTGTCTAAGCAAATGGTCTCCTAGTGTTTCCCGTCCCTGCCACCTGTAACCTGTGCTATCTTGGTCAAGTACCGCGTTGAGCTGAAGTCGTGCTGTAATGTGTACCAGCCTGCCTGCTGCCTAGTCCCAGCCGAGCCGGTCTTGCTACTGTCTGAGCTACCACAGGTACACTATACAAACTATAGACTGTGACCTGTGTCCTGTTCTCCAGCTGCCATACTGTCAAGGCGGTATGGTCCAGTGGGTCCACGTACCCAACTTGACACTACTGTAGTATTTTGCGCTTTCTATAAGATGTGATGTTCACTCATGTGTGGGCTGTGCCCTCATTTGTCATGTTCTCTCTATTGTGGGGACACACTTTCCCTAACTGTGTTTGTACCGGTTTGTATTAAAACCAATAAAAAATGTTGAATATGAAAAAAATATATTTTTACCAAGTCGTCCTTCTCGCAGACTGCAACAGGTTTTCCTCTGGGATTTCCCTAGAGATTGCAGCATTCATGTTTCCCACTACCTCAATGTTTCCTGAAATCTGTGGTTCCCCAGAAGACAACAAAAGCAAGTGCTGTCACTTTTACAGTAGCAATGGCAAAATGATTTCAGACTGCCCAAAGAGGTGAGAATGGGGTCATGGTTCCCAGGGAATGGGCATTTTTTTTGCAGGGGTTCTCCTAAGGTAATAATATTGGGAACTACAGCTGGTTGAGTACTGGAGGCCACTTTACATTCCGGTGATCGGTGGGGATCACATTTAATGAAAATTGGAATTTTAGACCTAGGAATGACTGTTGTAATCCCCATCAACGGCCCTTTTTCTTTCCCTATTTAAATAAATGGCGCCTGTAGTGCGCCAATAAGGCCAAAAGACCAGCTGCAAGAAATCTCAACTGATTGGAGAGGGGCCGACTCATCACGCTAACAAGCATCAGCACGGCACCTTTGCCCTTTCAATTTTCAACCTTTTTCTTATGGTTCCTCTTCTATTACCAGGATGGTTTCTGTTTCTAAAAGAGCAGAAGTTTGGTATTAGAGACGGTAACGTACAAATGTCAGAAATTATATATATATATAATTTCAAAGTCAAAACAGCCATTAAAAGGGGTTGTATGAGATAAAAAAACAAAAAACTAAACAAACTTGGCTTCTTTCTTCCTAGAAACAGTGCCCCCATGTCTGTGGGCCATGTGGGGTATTGCATCTCAGCCCCATTAGAGAGAATGGGGTTGAACTGCAATTCCAGACAGAGCCTAAAGACAACAGTGGCGCTGTTTTGGGCAAAAAGCAGCAATGATTTTGTAAAGTTATACAACCCCTTTATTCACTATTCCCCTAAATGACTGAATATAACGATATATAAATATTTATTATAAATACCTGTAGCGTATTTACAAAAATAAAATAACGTAATACAATTTTTGTCTCCTTGACAATTCTATTGAAAGATGCATTTAATAAATACACATCTGTGGCGGTCACACGCACAGAAATGTACAGAGATGTTCACTTTGGCTGTATATGAGCTCTAGATTTAATATACTGATCTAATGTGGAGTAACTGCAAATACTTCAGTGTTTATCTTGTACTGGCCGCCAGCTACATCATGTCTTATCCTGCATTCACTTTCAAAGAGGCATGCCAAATTCCGCTGGTTGCTGACTGCAATCTGTCAAAAAGCTCCAAAATTCTAGATGTCTGCAACCACCGCAATGGGGAGCTCAGGAGCTTAATTAAAAGGATTAACTATGGAGTTCAAAGGAAGTTGTATAAACCCATCTTCAGTAAGCGCCCGCTAGTGCCATCTGCAGGCAGCCAGGATATAATAATTTAAAGGGTTTTTCCAGGCTTTTTTATACTTAGAACAGGCCATCAATGTTTAATCAGTGGGGCCGCCACCCGCTAACCAGCAAATTGTGGGAGCGGTGTCCCTTCATTGTTTACACAGGCACAGCGCCGTACATATGAGTGTTTCTGTGCTTGGTACTGCAGCCTAGCTGCATTTCCAGGCACAGCCGTCTGTATAGAAGAGCGGCTGTGCCTGTGTTAACAATAAAGGGGATGTCGATGGAGTATAGCCTCCCCTTGTTGTGCAATCATACATTAATGGCATATTGGAACCTTTGACATTTTTTTCTAATGTAAGGTATGTATTTTCTTATACTAAAGCACTTTTCTAATATACTTTTATTAAAAATGTTGCCTTGTTTGAACGCTGCAGCTTCTCTGTATCCAATATACATAGAAGCTGCAGAACGCCACTGTCAGCCGAATCCGTCAGTGAGCTGGACTGACAGCTCAGCTAACGACAGCTCCTGTGTGCCTCTAACCCTAATGCTGTCATCCGACCGTCAGTCCAGCTCATTGACGGATTCGGCTGACAGCAATACATAGAAGCTGCAGCACTGAAACGAATCAGAATTTTTAATAGAAGTATATTCGAAAAGTGTTTAGTATCAGAAAACATCATACTTTAAATTAAAAAATGGTGTCAAAGTTCTTCACGGCCTTAAGTTCTGGAAAACCCCTTTAGCATTATGGTTGTGTGAAGGTAAAACTAATTTTGGACAACCCTTTAACACATGAGCGAACCACAGGAGTCTTGCTGTCTGATGCACATACTTCTTGGTCCCTCCACCTGGAGGGACGTTCTTTGCAATGGATCTCTACCCTGGCTATTAGAGGGTGGCCTAAAGCAGTGAACCTACTCCCCCTATTATTGTCTATAGCAGACAACTCCATTAATGACTCCAACACACAGCATGAGCCAGCAGACCACCCCATATTTCAACCATTGGGTGCTAAAGAGGTTTAAATTTCCATTAACGGTCCTTGAAGACGATGTGACGTGTTGAATCCCTTCACTGTGTTTCCTCCTGCTGGTGTAGTCTCTTATGTATGACGAGGCTTGAACTTTGACTGAAGCATTTATCACAGTAGCAACATTTGTATGGCTTTTCCCCAGTGTGGATCCTCATATGTGAGGCCAAACTTGAAGTCTGAGTAAAACACTTCTGACACTCGGTACATTGGTACGGCTTCTCTCCAGTGTGAGAGCGTATGTGCCGCAAGAAGTAGGACTTGTCGCTAAACCGCTTATCACACTCTGTACACTGAAACGGTCTCTCTCCAGTATGAATCCTCATGTGGGCGATGACGCTGGAGTTCTGACTAAAATTTTTATAGCACACAGAACATGAATATGGCTTCTCCCCGGTATGAGTCCTCAAGTGTCGCAGGAGATAGGACTTGTCATTAAAACTTTTTTCACAGTGGTTACAGGCATAGGGTTTCTCACCGGTATGAATCCTCATATGCCTCACCAGTAAAGAATTCCCGCCAAAACTTTTACCACAAACAGAGCAAATGTACAGGCGTTCTTTTGGGTTGGACTTTTTCTCAGCACTGGGGGGCTTATAAGTCAACTCCACACCTCTTATATGTTCATTGGCTTTTTCCGTCGGTAATGCTCTGTGTTCTATTTTGTCAAACCACTCATCCCATCGGAAATTATTCTTGACTTTATCCCTCTGTGTATTATTCATTATAGGCTTTTTTGATGTTTGGTCTTCAACTAAAATAAAAGGAGGAGACCTTTATGGTTCAATCAAATTTTATTGCCACACATTTTTACCATCAAAACATAACATTATGTTTGTAAGGAGATACATATTTAGTAACGTGAATTTCTCTAAATATCTACAAAAAACAACCCAAAATGTTAGGCACCAGCAGAGTTATAGGTGCATTGACTACCTGGTTCCAGGAACTTGACCATACGGTGCCCATGCACATTGGATGGAAGTTTGCTGAACCCACCAATTTTGGTGAGACTGGCCAGCTATCTAATGTGTATAGGGGGTCTACGGACTAGCCTCCGATGGCTGAGGTGTCAGACAGTGGCTTATTCCCCTCTCGATATTCAAGCAAACATGCCTGCTCGGCCAACATATTGCTGGGGTAGAATGAGGGGGGGATATAGTTGTCAGACGAAAGAGTTCGGCCTACAGCTTTCTAAGGTGTTTGGGGACCTTTAGACAGAAACGGCATTGGCCAATCAGTATACATCAGATCATTCATACCAGTAATCTCCAGAAAACATGGCAGATGGAATTGGCCATTACAGTCATAACAATCTTATTCTGAACAAGTGGAAATCAGCCAGTCAAAGCTTATAATTATCTACAATCTTCACAAAGGGGTTCAGGCAATTCACAATTTGGAAAAGACAGAGTGAGAGATGTTTTCTTCGGACAGGTCTCTAATGATAATTTAAAGTAGAACTCCCCTTTACTGTGCAGCTCCCCTCTTCTCAGAAAATATTGGCGAAATACAGCAATTCCCCATAATAATGTTATTGCCAGGAGACGACTTACTCATAGTCTGTTTTCGGTATCCCATGTGCTGACTATAGACTGTTGAAAAGTGTGGACTGTACTCTATTTAAAAATAGGGATGTATGGAATTTAATTTTGAATGATTCACGCTCCCCTTTAATTATGGGAATAAGATTAAATGTGGGAATTGCTATTTATGCAATTCCCTAATATTTTTTTGTAGTAACTGTGGATAAATTACTGAAGATTTAAGGTAATATTACATGGCCCGACTAGGGTTGCACGATATATCAAAACTTCAATACTGTTTCGATGCCGTGCACCCTGAAATGGTTCGATACCGTTATTTCATGTATTTCGATACTAAGCTGTGCGGCCGCACAGCTTCGCATTGTAACACATGAACGTAGTCAGAGCGGGGCTGCGGCTGTGTAATACAACCATTGCCCTGCTCCTGAGTCCTGACAAGTGTGCGCGTGGTCAGCATGATGTGATGCAGCGGGCGCTGCACTAATGCTTGCCGGCACTGAAGGCAGAACATGGCAGGCGCACTGCAAGACACCCTCATGTTCTGTCTTCAGTGCCTGCGCCGTCGCTCATTAGTACAGCGCCGGCCACATCACCTCATACTGATCGCGCGCGCATTGTCAGGAGCGGGGCAATGGCTGTATTACACAGCCGCAGCCCCGCTCCTCTCAGTGAAGGTAAGAGAAACCTCTCATCTCCGCCGTTATTCCCCTGAATGCTGCGATCAAAGCTGACCAATGCTGCGATCAAAGAATCCCTGTGATGCAATCGAGGGAAATACCATGTATGGGAAGACAGCCTAGGTTCCATTGAAGGACCCCAGGGCTGTCTAACCATATTTCCTGTTAGGGCATACTTTGGTATGTCCTAACAACTGCCTGTGTACTATCCGTATATAGTTATATGGCAGTAAATGCCATGGAAAAAAATAAATAAAGTTAAAAAAAATAGGTAGTATTAAATTAAAAAAAAAACATTTTTACAATAAACATTAAAATAAGTCTCAATACATAAAATATATACATATTCGGTATCATGGCGACCGTAATAACACATTTATAGTGTCATTCATGTTTACGCGGTTATAAAATAAACTGATTACTTTCACTTATTAATGTGAGGCACATGTTAATATGAATTTTGAACCTCCATGTGCCTCACCTTAATAGTAATTAACCCCATCATGTAACTTACACATTAACCCAATGTTGTCCATTATGACATGAGGAGCATGATGGGGTTAATTACTATTATTGTGAGGCACATGGAGGTTCAAAATTCATCACACCGTGTGCCTGACATCAGAAAATGTAAGAACTTTTTTTTATTATTATTGTTGGCAAAGTATCGTTTTGGTATCGAGTATCGCAATGCTACACGAAGTATCGGTATCCAAGTCCAAATTCCGGTATCGTGACAACCCTAGGCCCGACACGGGCCGTATAAACGAGCGCTGATGAACGCTCGTTTGTCCAATTATTGGCCTGTGTAGTAGAGCCTTTAGGAGCCACGGGGACTACGCATGGGAACTTAAATACGGATCTATAGAAAACAACCCAAAATGTTACGCACTAGCAGATTTCTAGGTGCATTGACTATCTGGCTCCAAGAACTTTAAGCTGCCCATGCACATTAGATGAAAGTTGGCCGTGCTCACGTGACCAGAGACTATCTAATGTGTATGTCTACTGACAATCACCCGAATTCCACTTTATTAAAAAGTTGCGGGCATTTTTGCAATCTTTTATTCATTGTACCAATGCATCGAAAATAAAAAAAATTATAAATAATAAATAAATTAGAAGCTTACGAGCTTTGGAAACGCTGACATTTTCCGGAAACGTACATAGATCATTAGGCCGATCTTCCTCTTTACTCATTGTCGACCCATTGTCAAGTTGTTGTAAATTACTCCCTGTGAGCAAACGATACGTGTGAAAAAAATGACCACGATATAGAAGTCCCTGACTTGTCCTCTTGTGTGTGAACTCTTAAAATTTTATTCAATCATTTCTGAGTAACCTTCATCTACAAGACGGTGACAACCATTAATGGCTATTACAATGACCATGGGGTTTGCCATCCAGCTCTGCACAATCTCTGAATAGCATATAAATCTACAGCTGCTGAATTTTAAAGGGGTGAATGAGAGGAGAGACGGGTGACAGAGACAGCAGGGTGGCAGAGGCGGTGTGGCAGAGAACCGTAGGAAAAGCAGGAATAAGGGGGGGGGGGGTGACATCTGTACCGGTCAGTTACGGAGGGCATCAGTGGCTGTCGTGGTTGTGCAGGGCAATGTGTCTGTCACTGTTATGGAGAGTATCTGTGACTGGTGCAGGATGTAAGTGGCATCTAAGAATGGCACACTGCTCTCAAACATAGGGTTCGGTAAGGTAACAAAGAAAACTTTGCCCATGCTCCCTGCAGAAGGCGAAAAACTAGATCTAGCAATTTGTTGTTTGCTGCATTGCTTGTCCCTTCTTTCTTTCCGGATGCCGTTCATCAATGCTTGGTAGGTCACATGGCTCAGACTCACCAAAAAGTAGCTTAGGTACCAGAAAATGTTGACCACCACTGGTGCAAACAGAACCTAATGAAGCTATACACATTAGATAGCGGTCAACGGAACAACTTATTTATCTTGTGAACGCTCAGACTGGCAAAACATGGAAGTTTATATCAATAGGGAGATGGGGATAAGCGGCTGCCAACACCTCTGGCAAGACTTCTCTCCTGGAGCAATTAAATTAAAACATGCCTGGCATTAGACAATGAAGGATTTATCTACACACCTTCAGCTGAATTCGACTGTGTACCTTCGTGAGGCTGCATAGGATCATCTAAAAAGGTGCTGTCGTGTTGTTTCACCCGTAGAAGAATATCAGGGTTACGTAAAGAAAAACCTGGAACAGAAAGAGAGTTTACAGCTAGAGCAATCGCCAACAACTGGGTTTTCTTCTGCTTAAAGGCATTAATTTGCTTCCTGTTAAAGGGCAAGTGGGCCCAAAAAAACAAAAAACCAGTGACAAAGATTAATGCTATGCATAGATAGGGGGATTTCCCAGCCAAGGACCCCCTTTAATAGCCAGAGCAGAAAGTCACTACAAGGAGTGACTCTCTGGAGAACTCGACTCGCCTGTGCATCAGGCATGGGGATATCGCGGAGAGGTTCTGGCAGAAGGACTATGGCTCAGACCACACAATTTCATTACAAAAGCATTGGCCCTCTTGTATTGAAATGCTTCCCGGCATCCAAAAACATGCCTTTGTTTTAAGAGGAACTCAAACTAAATATATATTTTTACATTCAGTAAAAAATAAAGACTATGCAGTAAAAAAAATCTTGGTTTCCCTGGATAAGCCTGACTGTTAGGGATATGAGCAATGCACCCAATGGATGTGCCATAAAAGTCCTGACGAGCCCCATTGCCGCCTTTCTGCCCTTGAGCTAAAAACTGAGTAATCAGAGACGTCCTGTATTTGTTTGGGACATAACATCTGTAAACGACATTGAAGAGACTGTGGTTGTTAGGCAGTGTGTCCTTAGCAACCACACTGTCAGACATGAAGCTGGCTTGACACTGTGCTGAAAGCAGAGATAGAATAGCAACCCAGAATGAGGTCAAATATGCCATTCCCCATTTCAGGCCTGGTTATTAACCAGATTTAAAAAAAAAAAAAAAAAACAACTTGTTTGTGAACATGTCAAATAGTTTTTCTTTTACATTTCTTTTAGTCTCGCTTTGGGATTAAACCGTGTGATTGCTTACAAAATACACTACACTACTCCTGTATTACAGTAATATGCCATTCAGTGTGAAACTGAAAGACAGCCTATTAGGCCCTGTCCCTGGGAGGCATACAAGTGGCATCCCGAGGGGCCTCCTTTAGGCCCCCTGCTGCCACTGCAACCCACGATCATGTCATGGGGCGCTGCTGGGGTGACAAATGGAGCCTTCTCCCTCTGTCTAACCACTTAGATGCCAGGGTCGCTATTGACCACGGCATCTAAAAAGGGTTACACGGCTCAGATCTGAGTTAACTTCGATCCTGGCGGTAGCAGCAGTATACTCCTGTGCCCGCACCATCTTCAGGCCATACATTCATGCCACTTTGCGCTATCTACATAGCGCTATAAATGTAAGCCACATGTCCCAAGGAGTTAAAATGGGCCTTTCGACAGTGTATAAAAATACAGAACTCTTTCCCATAGCAACCAGAATCCCACAAAATGACAGAATTGATCTGGTTGCTACGGGAAACATCTAATTTCTCTGCACTACATAGCTCTACTATGCCCCGACATGAAAAATACCTGCAGCAATATCTAGGATCACATCCCAACATGTCTAGTTAACCATTTGTATTGTACTCACCATTCGAGAATTTACAATTACTTTTCTGCTTGGATAAATCACGGTGGTTTCCATGGCGGCTCGGTTGTGGATTCCGAATTCTTACCAAGACATCAGGGTTACTTATAGTGTATCCTGTGTAAAAACAATAAATCATATATAAATGGGTAATACACACACGCCTATTCTATAACATAGACACTTCTATGGTAACGGGGGAGGATGGCCGGGACTCGATAAAGAATAAATATTCAGCCCCTCGTATTCACCATGTTCTATGCTCAAAAGAAACATCCATATATGAGAAAATGGCAGCCCTTCCTAGTTCCAGCAAATAGATAGTGTATAATCCCTTTAAAATGTTCTCTGTACATTATTCTTAACGTACATCTCAGCCACTGTCCCGACTGTTTCCATAACTACCATAGACTTTAATAGAGAAAGTAGTGGGCATGCTCTCTACTTCGCCTCGCTTTCTTGGCTGATGCCAACAACTTTGGACTGCAGAACAAGGTTCAATGGACACCCCTGTTCTCCCAATAGGTGCAAGTCAAAGGTGGGACCCCCCCCCCCCCCCCACACACACCAAGGAGGCATTTAAATGGTTAAACGGTGCCTGGTCCTCGACTGGTTAAATTGAAACTGGACAAATATTTGTATTACCCATGGCAGTCAAGACCCCATGAATTTCTTGCGTGACATTTCTATACAGCTCCTTCTGCCATTCTTCTAAACACATCCAATCTTCTTCAGAAAAATAGACGGCGACATCTTTAAATGTGACCAATGGCTGAAGCAGAAAAGAAAATGATAAGAATTGGATGATGACTGGAAGCATGCCCCCTAAAACAGCTGCCCCCAATATTCCAGCACGTCATTTGCACACATATAGATGAACATTATACGTTGTAATCTACATCACACACTTTACCTGCATCGAGGTGGCTCCCGACATGGTCAGATACAGTAGAATAAAATGATGGTTTCCGCAATTAGCAGCAACTTTTTCTTCTGGCGGGAGATAAAAAAAATAAAATATATTAAATAAAAAAAACTCTGATAGGACCGGTCACTGGATGTACTGGTTGTGTCGTCCACATGTACTGACCATACTTGTGTAACACAGCGGGTGACTACTCCGGCCACCACAAGAGCGAGAAGACCCTGGTGTGGTCACCACTGGTGGCAGAGCTCATTCAGGTGCTGCCTTGTAAGCCCCATGTTTGCAATGATCACAAAATTTACAATGGGAAACACATTAATTTTTTTTTGTCCAAGGTTTACACTTAAAGGGGTAGTAGACAGCCCCGTCCATAGGCCCTTCTAGGCAGACCTAACATCTTACTACACTGTTCCGCATCCGAATTCACCTGGACAATGGGTACACAGCTCAAAAAGCAAGTTATAAAATATTCCAGTATACTTTCTGCATCAATTCCTCACCATTTTCAAGATCTCTGCTTGCTGTCATTCAATACGAGCCTTCATTGTTACTCCCGGAGGATAAAAAATCTGTCTATTATCATGTGTTGAACACACAGGTATTCCGCCTGTTAGAAGACACATCTGTTAGGGCCTAATCACACTGCAGTGTCGCTTGGTGTATGCGCTGGGAAAGCTCTTGGCGCATACGTCAAACCTATCTATAGACCCCCATTCACTCGATGGATGACAAGAGTGTCCTTTTGGCATCCATTGGACTGGTATAAGTCGTATACCTTCTATTTCGGTGTATGGATTAGCAGAGTCGACTGCGCTATTCCAGAGGTATCCAGTAAAAAATGTAGACTGCACATGGCAGCCTATGGGCAACGTATGCTACTGTATTGCCTAGACAATAGCATATACGTCGCAGGCTTATGTCCGGAGATACTCCAATAGACACTGCAAATTCAGTATGAATAGACCCTTAACTGTACACCCCATGCACCTGTGTGTCAATCACATGACCAGGACAGAGTTTTATGCACTGGAAGTCGACAAAGAAGGTTAATATTGAATGACAGCAAGCAGAGATCTTGAAAACAATGAGGAAGTCATACAGAAGGTATCGATTGCATAACGTTCAATGTACAAAGCATAACCTTTATTTGTTGAAACCAGAATACCGCTTTAAAAAGATGTATGCAACTTCTAACATTTATTTATATACCAATTCATCTTCTCAAAAGGGTGAAACCCCATCCTGATGATCTGCCTGTAGAGATGTGCCGCTTGTTACAAGAGAGAGCTCTGATACACTGTATTGTAAAGTAACATGACCAAGACAGATCCCCTAAAAGTAAATAACAATGTTCCAATTCACTGACTGCAAGCAGAGATATTGAAAATAGCAAATAATTGATGTATAAAAGTATATTAGAAAATTGCATAAGTCTTCATTATACAACGATTAAGCTTAGTTTGCTGAATCTGGAATACCCCTCTAAATATATATAAACGCCACAAACTTATATTTATATCAAACTGCGCAGAATGTCGCGGCAGGAGCAAATAGAGATGGTCGTTTTTGAATTGCACTAGTATATATATATATATATACATACATATATATATAATATTTTACCTACCATAACAACTTACCTAAGAGTTAGTACAATCTGCAGAACATCTCATCACCTCTAACCCCCTTCATCAGCTGTCAGCAATGCAGACTATAGAAGCTTCTATGAACTTCTCTCCCTTTAGTCACTGCAGGTTCCATGGGTTGACTAGAAGCAGGTGAATACTGACAACACACAGCAAGCTGACAGCTGGTTACCCAGAATCCCCCGCAGTGCTGCTCAATTTAGTCCCCCTCCCTCTTACTGCGCATGTGCACCTCCATCGATAGTCTGAAAACCTATTGCGCGTATAGAGACCGCTGATAATAAAGTTGTAGCATTTTGAATCATGCAGCACGCCGGGATTTGTAGTTTTCTACATGTCTGCCTTGTGTTGCACTGTAATCCAGTACATTGACAGGCAGTAATCCCAGGACGGGGGTGTCCGTCACAGCTGGAGCCCCTGGGCTGTCAGGTATAATATAAGGGGTAAGTGGTCCCTGGACATGCAATCACTTCTATTAGAGGTGTCCATAAATTGGGGTTATTATTGACAGGGTGTCCTTGACTTGCTCTGCTGGCGATGACAGGACGGGTCAGCTGCAGATGTGGCCCAGCAATGGGGTGAACATTCATTATGGTGGTCAGGCAAGAAGATGAGATAGTCTGCATGTCCTGAACCTCTGCAGAGGTAAACAAGCTGCCCCTAAGCTGCCCACAGTGGCATAGCCATAGGGGGCAGAGGTTGCCATTGGTCTCTGGTGCTCGAGAAGCGTATAACAATTGGGGGAGGGGCCCTGGTACAAATTTAGCTTTGGGCCCCTGAGCTTTAAAGGGGAACGCCAACATTTTACAGTTAAAAATCGACATAAAAAGTTGAATAACTCCGTCAGTACTTTGCATGACTTCTCTAGCACTGGTCTTGAGCGGTAGGTTCTTCTCCATTCACAGCGAAATCAAGAATTCTGCTGAAATCCGTATGCGTTTTTTTGCACTCTGCGGACAGTCTGTGTCCCTGTCGTCTGAGCTCCCACAATGCACTTCTCTCTGTTAACTTGAATCCAGCAGAATTTGGAATTTTGCTTTCTGTCTGAAGAGAGAATAAAACCTGACATAATGACAAATCATTTAAGCAATAAGCCGTAGTATTTGCAATAGATTCAGACTGTCGAATATTGTAAATAATGTGTGAAAAAGTGGAGTTATCGCTATTTTTCTCGTTAGAAAGGAATGTACGGATAATTCCATGAATACGACCAATAATTAGCATTAGTGCTGATAGGTGATAATTGTCTGACCGCTGGGGGCCCCACCACAGGGACCACCAGTGATCGCAAGAGCGGGGGTCCCGAACCCCCAGATCCTCCTCACTTCACTCCCTGCAATGAGGAGGAGCTTGCATGGAGCGGCGGTTGAGCATGCGCCCGCCATCTCATCCAATGTCTACGGGGAACTACTTTCAAGCTGCCTCGTGCGGATTCCTCAGCATTAGAGCCAGGGATGTTAGCTCCACCCCATTGGCTAACTACAGCAAATTAGCATATGTAGCGCCAACAATACAGTGGGCCATAACTCTGGAATGGGGGGGTCCAGGAAAAAAAAGAAAAACAGCGCTGGAATCAGGGAGACAGCGCTATTCAGGTCAGTTATCCAGTTCAACTTATATGACCAAGTGACACGTCCTCCTTTCAGCTCTCCTAACATTTTTCCGTAGAACTCTTCGTTGTGCTGTCCCTGTTATTCCTCCTGGAATAGTATGATTAAATCGACAACTGAGCGTTCCTAAATCCATTGTGAATAGGGAGTGTCACTACTCAGTCTGATATTGGCAGCACTGATTGGACAGTGTCAGGCCGTGTTGGTTCACAACCTATTGACAAGGGAAATGGTAACGCCTAGTTGTCCATTTATTTATACGTTTCCAGGAGAAATCACAGAGGAACGCACAATGCCGTGTTCTAAGAAAAGATGTTCCAGAATTTTTATTTGATGGAGAAAGCAAGTATTTACTAAAACGGACACGTCAGTAGAGGTGACAGCTCTTAAAGAAGCAACTCTGACGGTTTTTCTTTCTTCACATTCTGCGCTATTTCCAGTGTCCCAGGATAATCGGTAAAATATTACCACCCGTCACCCCATTTAATTATAATTTTATCAATACCTCATCTTTCCAATGCGGCCACCATATTTAAAGTTTCATGGTCCCCCGTGCTTGCCGGCAGCAGCGTACCTTACAGCATAGCGGCGCATCCGCATTCATTTCAGCTTGTATGACACAAGAAGCAGGCGCATGCTGCCCCATTGTAGTCAGACAATGAAGAAACTCCACAACTCTTTTGAGCGATTGGTGAGGCACAAACCCAAATATCTCTCAGTGACATGTCCGATGATATTTAAATGTGAACTGGCCCTTTAATGTGACTTATTAATGATGATCAGTATGTATAGGTCAGTTGTAATGACACCGCCACATGTGTATTCATTGTTTTTTTTAATATCTAAGGCAGAATCTCCAGCAGAGCACAATGTCGCTAACAGCGGACGGTAGAGAAATCCCCAAGAGAAGCGCGGTAAATATCATTCAACGTCACTATGAATCGGAGAGAGCGGCAGCTTATCAAAATATATGAAAATGTTTGATTGAAGTGTTACGGGCCTTATATACAGAGAACATCTCCTGAAGAGCGTTGTCTGCCGTGTGCGAAGATGACCATACATGTAGCAGCTTGGCGTCTACAGGTGACGCACATGGTTTAAATCGCAATTCGCTGTAAAACCACGTGCAGTTTTTCTGCGCAGTTCTTGGTTGCGCGGCACACTGGCGGCTACACGTACAGGCATCCTTAGGCCTCGTGCACCCGACCGTGCATTACGGTCCGCATACTATCCGCAATTGAGGATAGTATAGGACACACGTTCTATACTATGGGCAATGCACACGAACGTGGTTTCCGCGGTACGGAAGCCCGGACCGCAAAAAAATAGGACAAGTCATTTTACAGGCTGCATTTGTGGTCCGGGCTACTTAGAGTCAATGCATATCTTGTATGTGCACGGTCCGTGATTGCGGACGACCCGCGGATGACACTCCGCCATGTGCATGAGGCCTTAGTGCTTGGCAGCTATTGCTGTCAGATACAGGCTGCCTGCAGACACGGTGCCGTCACCGACAGGGAAGTCAGGGGAATGGTGTTCTTATACAACGGGCCTGGCTTTTACTACATTGTCGTTCTATCTTCTATGTTATCACCTTGTCCCTTTCGTTTCAGACCTCTGTGAGGTTTAATGAAGTTGCGGTGGACTTCTCTGAGGAGGAATGGAGCCAGCTGGAGCCTTGGCGGCAGGAACTGTACAGCAATGCCATGAGCGACATTCACACGGCTTTACTCTCTTTAGGTAGTTGTGAAAGTGGAGCAGATGTAAAACCTGGAAACGTTGGAAGAATTTTATATTGCGGATAGCACACGGACCCATTCATTTTTGTTTGTCCCCATTCACACGCCCATGATGTTCACGGGTCTGTGTTGCGGCCACAAAAACTCAGGACATGTAATTGTACAGTCCAGATTTGCAGCACGGACTCGCCCATTGTGCATCACCGTCCCTGCATTTTTTTTTTTGCAGATCCATGAAAACTGATGACATGCAGATGCATTACGGAAATTTTTTACAGACAATTGACCACAATGGATTCGTAGTTTTGCGGAACGCAAAATCTCCATGGTCGTGTGCTTTAGGCGTTAACCTAAGGCCAAGATCACACACACCGTTTTCCTGCAGTTTTTGGATTTAGTTTTTTGAGCCAAACACAGGAGTAAACACAATGGAAAGGAGATGCAGGAGTTTTCTTGAATCCACTTCTGCCTTTGGCTCAAAAAACGGATCCAAAAACTGCATCAAAACTGCTTGTGTGATTCTGGCCTTAATCCTATGGAATCCAAGAGCACTCGGTGGGACTTTATCCTGACCCAATATTAACAGCCCAGAGGAGTTCAATGGGTTTTCCCCATGAAGGACATTTATGACATCCACAGGATATGTCTTAAATGTCAGATAGATGCAGGTCCCACCTCTGGGACCCGCACCGATCTCCAGAACGGGGCCCCCTAAACCCCGTTCAACCGCTGTGTGTTGCGGCTGAATGAGGTGTTTTCCGACCACGAAAAAGGTTATATGGTCGTGAGTTACGTAAACAGCGTAACTCGCTGACATATGGGACAGTCATAGAAATTTCTATAACAAATCTGCCGCGTGTGAATATACCCTAAGGGGGTCCTATAGTTCCAGTATTACATCCATTTCAGATATGGAAAGAAGGACACATCCGTCAATCCTCCTCAGAGGTTTCTATGTAGATATCATTGTCTCCTCTAATTCCCAGGCTACACCATTCTCCATCCCGATGTGCTGTGTAGGATTAGACGAGATCATGACCCATATATCAGCAGCCAGAAGGAAGACCGCAAAGGTGTTTGTTATCCTTCTACAAGTAAGAATTTCCTCTTCATTCTATAGGGACTGGTTTGTATAAACTGAACTGTAAGGCCCCCGGCACACAGGTCCGAGTTGCTGTAGAACTTCTGCAGCAAATTTGAACCGGAATCTGCAGGGAAATCCGTCAGGAAATTCGCAACAAATTCTTTTACTCTACGCAGAACACAATATTCACCTCCAGTGGCGCAACTGTAATAAAGCGTCCCTGGTCCCCTTACTGGTCCTGGTACAGCCGGCCTCCTGTGATGACATTTTGGCACATGTGACCACTGCAGCCTGTGATTGGCTGCAGCAGTCATATCTGACGAAGCGTCATCACAGGAATAGTGGAATGGTGTTTCAACTTATTTCTATGAACCATAGAAAGGTGGAGATTTTAGCCCTTTACAGTAATAAGTCAAGATTATTTGATGTAACAGGAAAAGTACTAAAACACAATGGGGAAATGTATTTGTATTGATGTATTTCCACCCATGAATACCATTTTAGATTTTTTACATCTAAGTGGGTTCAAAATTCTGCACTGAGTAAATTCTTCATATATCTTTATGTCGGTCAGAGCTCAGTTTTTCTGATACAGTTCTCCAAATCCACTGCATAGACATAGATTAAAGAGATAACATGTTAGCTATCTGCAGCCACCACTAGAGGGGGCTCACTGCATACAGTTAGACATTGTATGCAATAGTAACACAGTATGCAGTAAGCTCCCTCTAGTGGTGGCTAAAAGACGGCAACATTTTAGTTTTGAAGTTTAACCGTTGTTTCACTTTTTTCCCCATAAATCAACAGTACAAGCCTTGATAAGAAACTTTGTAATATATCCTATTACATAAAAATGCCTTTCTCCACTTAACAGACTTCTTTTCTCCCCCACCATGACTTCTCACTGATCACTCACTTTCAATTCACTGCTAAAATCTGTATTTAGCAGGGCAGATGTAAAGACAGATTATCAGCTCACTGAGGGATCAGGTTACAGCTGCTGCCCACAGAAGTCTATGGAGAGGGGATAGGGAGGAGGGAGTAGCTGAACAGACGCTGCTGCTTCTAGTGTTTTACTAGAATCCAACTCTGGGGTGAGACAGTAAAACGCTTACTAGAAGCAGCAGCATCTGTGTCTCTCTGTCTCTCTTTCTGCAGCTGCTCCCACCCCCTCCCCTCTCTATAGACTTCTATAGGCAGCAGCTGTATCCTGATCCCTCAGTTAGCTGATAATCCGTCTTCATTTCTGCCTCCCTGAATACGGAGAACAATGGGTCCTTGGCCCCTTCAGCTTATTTGAAACTCTTTCAGCACTTCTGATCTGGCACCGTGCCCATTCAAGTGAATGGGGCTGTGTTGCAGTTCCTACATAGTGCCAGGTCAGGAGTGGTACTGTGCGGAGGAAATTCTGAAGGGGTTGCTATGCATTACATAGCCTTCATTCTAGGGATTGATTATTATTCTCACTACTACGGTGTTGATAGAATTAGCAAATTACTTATTTCATGTTGTTCTTGTATTTCTTTTACCAGGTGCTTCACTTCTGGGTTCGGACATTATATTTAAAATAAAACACGATGACGAACTTTGTGCTAATGAAGAAAATACTACAGACAGCAAAACTAACTGTAAGTGTATTATAAACCTGCGGCACTTTATGGGGTCTATTCACACTATTCAAATGACCCCCAAGGCCGGCTGTGGTATGTGAATTCTGTAGGTTCATTTTGGTCACACAATACTAATATAATGGGGTTTTGCCTAACGATCAATTCGTTAATACATTAGCGTCAGGGACCTCAGTATATAGTCATTTTCTTCCTCTTATTTTCATGTAGAGATAAATAATGCGATAAATATTTAAATTCACTAAAAAAAAATCTCTCCTCTCTTGACGCTACGCCAGGCACTTCAGTCCTCAGCCCAGATATCATCTTCAGAATCAAACATGACGAAGACGATGATGAAGAAGATGGTGAAGATGTTCCTAAATCAGAGTCGGGTATGGCGCCATTGTCAGTACTTGCAGAATGCTCTTTAGAGGATGTTATAGATTATCTAAAGTACTTATGCAAGACAAAGCCAAGAAGCTGTATATGGTTCTCCAGTTCAGGCATCCATTGTTTTTTATTAAACTCCTGCAGTCCAACAGGGGGCACTGCTCTCTGCTTTAGCTAATAGATGGAGCCCAAATTGAACCATTTCTTAGCTACGCATGCCCCACTAGGGTATATGTGAAGGGGTTATCTAAAGCAGACTACCCTTTTAAACATGACATTGCTGTGACTTTAGAGATGGCTTTTAGTGACAAGTTTGCAAATGAGTGACTACTGTAAGGCCCTGTTCACACAGAGTTTTCTGAAGGCGCAAAAATCTGCCTCAAAATTCCTTCAAGAATTTTGAGGCAGATTTTGACCTGCCTGCACTTTCTTTCCTGCGTTTTTCGGCCACGGCCATCGAGCGCCGCGGGCAAAAAACGCCACGAAAACCGCTTTCTCTGCCTCCCATTGATGTCAATGGAAGGTCAGAGACGAAAACGCCCGAAGAATGTTGTGTCTTTTTCAATGGGAAGCGGAGGCGTTTTTTTTCCCGCGAGCGGAAAAAAACGCTTCCACCTCCCATTGAAATCAATGGAAGCCGTTTTCGAACATTTTGTTGGCGCGGTTTCCGTTGCGGTTTCTGCATCAGAAAACTCAGTGGGAACAGGGCCAATAGACACCAGCAAAAGATTCCTGTCTTATATGCAGTAACATTGCACAGCCGGAACCAAAAGGTCAGGAACTTGTTCTCTCTGGACTGAGAAGTTACTTTGTGTTACATGTCCCCTTTAGAGGGGTCGTCCACCTTAAAGGGGTCATCCAGTTTTAGCAAATGAATGTTATTTGTTGTATAATTACAAATTCTAACATTTTTCAATATATTTTCTGTAATAATTCCTCAAGGTTTTCAAGAACTCTGCTTGCTGTTCTTCAGTAGAAACATTCATTGTTTACTTCCAGAGGATAAAATTCTGTCCATGGTCATGTGATGGACACACAGGTGCGTTTTTGTTGTGTTTTAAAAAAAAAAATTTGTTTGGGTAGATAATCTCCCATGTCTCTTTAACCAAAAACAAAAAAATGCATGCTAAAAACGCAACAAATAACGCACTGTGTGAACACAGTCTATACCCAGTCTTACAGTATGTGTATCAGAGCTGTGTCTTCTAATGATCCCAGCACCTATGTGTCCATCACATGACCATGTAACGAGCCGTGCACCTGTGTGTCCATCACATGACCATGTAACGAGCCGTGCACCTGTGTGTCCATCACATGACCATGTAACGAGCCGTGCACCTGTGTGTCCATCACATGACCATGTAACCAGCCGTGCACCTGTGTGTCCATCACATGACCATGTAACGAGCCGTGCACCTGTGTGTCCATCACATGACCATGGAAAGAACTGTATCCACTTAAAGTAAACAATGCAGGTTCCTACTGAATAACAACAAGCAGAGATCTTGAAAACCGTGAGGAATTATTACAGAAAGTATATTGGAAAATTGGATAACTTTTAATTATACAAAAAATAACATTCATTTGTTGAAACCGGAAAAACCCCTTTAACATCTATGGGTTCTGGTGCCAAGACCGCCATATAACAAAGGGTGATAGAACGAAGGGTGGAGAGCACTATGCCACTTTGGCTTCCCTTGGACGTTTCCTTGTGTGAAGATGACCTGGCATTACAGTCCCGTTGAAGTAATTGATACTAATTATAATGCCCTATATACTTTTATTTTAGTGGGACTTTAAAAGGGGGCACAGGGCTCACCAGACAGCTCCAGCTGGTACTTATAGTGATCGGTAAGAGTCTTGGCTCACAAACCCCCATCACTAATATTTTCTGATAAGTAGTTTATGAGGAGGGGATCTAAGTAATAATCAAGCATCTTAATAAATGATATATGTTTGTATCCCAGGATTTCCAGCTGAAATATCTGATGTGCTTATTAATGAAGAAGAAAAGCCTAGCGGAAAAGAGAAAGGAGATCAGAAGGACATTCACAGTAATGAAGATCCGACCTTAAAGACAAGCAAAGGTTATTATTTTAAACTGGCTGGTAGGAGATTATGTGTCATGGAAAGTTAAAAAGTGTAGTTCCTCTGTTATTCCTCCTGGAAATGTATGAATAAATTGACAACTGGCGGCTACCGTTCCCCTTGTCAATAGGGCATGTCCCTACAGAGTCTGACACTGTCCAATCAGTGCTGACCATATCCGACTGCATAGGTACGTAAATATTAATAAGGGGAATGGTAACACCCAGTTGTCAGTTTATTCATACATTTCCAGGAGTGATAACAGAGGAACAGCACAAAGCAGAACTCTAGGAAAAGATACTCCAGCATTGTTGTTTCGTGGAAATATTTACTAAAACTGAAATGTCAGGAAAGCCGACAGGTCCCCTTTAAGCTTCTGTCGCGGGCTCCTGTGTATTGGTTTAAAGCGGATCTGTCACCGTAGTATCTGCCATGTGTAATATTGTGCCGTTTTCTAATATTGCCTTATAATGAATACAGTGCATCCATGAGGGTAGCATCCCCCCCCCACCCTCTCACCAGTGATTGATGGCTGCCAAGTATACACGCAGTAAAGAGGACCTGACCCAATACATTGTGCCCGTACACTGGGCAGCATGGTAGGATGACGGAGCCGCTTTAAACCCCCATAATGGCGCTTCAGCCTTTGGAGCAATAGGCCCTTTTTTTGGTGCGGTTGTGATATTATTTTTAGGGCATTTTAGCAGAAAATTTTAAGATTTAATGTAATCCCTTAATGTCATTGTGCGTTAATCATTATTGATATGAAATGAATGCCGCCTTTCGTGACTCCTGACCAGCATTGTCTTCTTGATATTGAACCTGTTTGTGTTTGTTTCTAGCTAGTGAGCCGGTTTTCAATCCAAAATTTTCCATTTGGATCAAGCAGGTGGATGAAGTGTCTGAAGTAACTTCTACGGTCTTACCAGCCACATGTACAGGTAAAAAGCTCAATTTAAATGTACCTATCGTTGTTTTTTTTGCAGAAATCCGTAGTACATGTGAATACACAAAACTTTGTAATATATCTCATTAGAGGAAAGGGGCATCTTCCTCACCTTCTAGCAGCCTGTAATTCCTGTTTGCCGTCCTTTAGTCAGAATCTTCCTCAGGCCCCATGCACACAGACCATACGGGCGTCATTGCCGATCAAACTACGGACCCGTTCATTTCTATTGTCCACGGACACCTTCCCGTATAGTTACGGGATGGTGTCCGGGCAGTAGAAATTACCCACAAAAAATAGGACATGTCCTATTTTTTGATTTTACGGACCATTCTCCCATACTTTATAATGGGGGCAAGGCCCGCAAATGCGGATGACTGTCCACGGCCAGCCGTGCTCATAATCACTGGCCGTGATTACGGGCACAGCTGAGTGCAGGGGGCCTTAGTCTCCTAAAATATCAGTGTAGTATAATTTTTTTTTTTATTGAAGCAGGGAAAGAGGGGGTGCAGCTGCAGTGTCTCTCCTTCTGTGTGTGTGTGAAAATCTGGAGGGGGAGGGGGAGGAGGAGGAGGAGGAGGAGGAGGAGGAGGAGGAGGTGCAGCAGCAGCAGGCGGCGCTGCCTCTTATTTCACACCAGGAAGAGCACACCCCATGAGAAAGAAAAAGGAGGAAAGAAAGAAGACCCCAATATGCTGGGGTTAGACGCATCATTTCTGGCTGCACTATACCTAATATACATCTACAGCTGCCTAAGAAGGGATTGTGATTTTTATTTCTGATAGGTATACTTTAAAAATGGAGCAACTTTGCAAATAGCTTTGATTAAAATTTTCCTACCGTTCCACAGCTGACGTGTCTCCATGGTAACAGACTACAAACTCTGTGTAGTCTGATTCTGCAGTATTTCTCCCTACCAACTGTCCCCTACTTCTTGCTAACATACTTTCTATCGGTTAGGAAGAAGTAGGAGACATATGCAAAGGAGTATGACAGCAGAATCAGAGTGTTTGTTTAAGGTATGTTACCATGGAAACGCATAGGTCTGCATGGAAGCTGTAAACACAAAAAAATATAATTTTTATAATCCTGACTTATTGCAGAGCTGCTTAATTTTTTTATCTTAGAGTAATTGGAGTAATAAAAAAAAAAATTAGTTGCGAAGGTGGACGTGCAGTAGCTTTTAAGTCCAAGGTGTAGCAGTGCGGTCAGACTGGAAAAACCCTTTTACATGATGTTTTTTTTCTTCCTGTTTCGTCTGCAGATGGAAATGTTAATGGAATGAAAACTGAGATAGACTTCACCCCCGATTTCAATAAGTTACATCCACCACAAGCTCTCACAGAAGCCGCATCAGACAAGACTTCTCTCGAAAAACACCAAATACCAGAAAAGATCCCTACGTTACATACAGACGATCATGCTGGGAAGGAGGCGGAAAGTCTACTGTCCATTGTCCTTAGAAGGGCGAATGCTGGGACTCTGTATATACCAAATTACAATTATTCGAGCTGCTACAAAGACTTGGACTACTCCCGAGGTGACCCCGCAGAGAAAGAGACATGCTATCAACCAAAGCGGTCATTCTTCCAGACCCCAAATAGCAATGACCTGCTCAGTAGCTTCCATGCCCACCCAACACCTCTCCATCACTGTGCCCATCAAATGGACAAACCATTCAGATGCCGCCTATGTGACAAGTGTTTCAAGACCCTCGGTATACTGAACGTCCATATGAAAACGCACAGCGGGATCAGACCCTATCAGTGCGATGAATGTGGGAAAAGCTTTAGGGACAACTGGAATCTTAAGGTTCACCAGAAAATTCACACAGGGGAGACCCCTTACAGATGCTCTATATGTGATAAAGGGTTTATTCAGTATGCCACGTATATGAAGCACCAACGTATACACACGGGAGAGAAGCCATATTCTTGTTGTTACTGCGATAAGAGCTTCACAAATAGCTCCAACCTGGTGAGACATTATAGGACGCACACGGGTGAGAAGCCCTATGTCTGTATGGAGTGTGGGAAAAGCTTTAGCTACAATACGAGTCTTATACAGCACAAGAGGATCCATAAGGAAGAACCTGCTAAAAACTGTCCCAGCAACTAGTGACTGAGGTCTTCTAGAATAACTTTTTTTGTAGAGGTTTGTCAGTCGTTTTACATGTCCTATTTGGGAATATTTATCTATAAGGAGGGATGGCCTGCATGGAATCCCCCTTTATTAAGCTGACCATATTCATATACATTTGGCTGACCGGTTTCTCTCCTGATGCCCCATGCAGGTTTACTACCAAAAGTGGTGGGGTAGGTGGCTGTCTTTGGCACCACGGGCATTTGTTGGCACGGCTTATCTCCATGGGAAACAAAGATTCAGACAGGTTAAAGTTAAACATTTTGCTGCTAATTTATTTACGGTAGAAGTTTTTACTGACAGGTATTAAATGTTTTATGTAAATAAAACCGAATTATTTTAATATAAAACGGTATTAAGGGGAATTTATTAAATGTTCTATGGCAGTTTTATAATGTAGAAAAGTCGCAAATGCATCAAAAGCTGCAATTTGCGCAAAATAAAAAAAAAAGCAACTTTTGATGCATTTACACCGCTCACACCACATTAGCAAAAAGTGGGTGGGGCTTAACAGTAGGGGAAGGGACCACCACCGGGCCCAAAATGGCTCATTTCGCCTGGCACTTTATAGAACGGGACGTGGCTTAAAAAGTAGGACACCACGGTCCAACAAATTTATTAACTTTTACGCCAAAAGTGGTGTAAACTCTAGCGGAAATCTACAGCAGCTCGGAGTTGACGTAGATTTCAAAGTCGGGGGTGGAGGACAGCTGGTACAAAACACTGCAATACTAATGTATTGCAGTATATTGTGAATTGTACCTCCTATTAAGCCCTGCCATGTATATTCCTTATGGTGCCTCAAGGGGTTAATACTTGAGAACACTGCGTGACGTCACAATGAATGAGGCGGTAGTGGTAATAAATGTGCTGATGTCATCAATACAAATGTTTATGACATAAAGAAGATTCCATATTAGAAGCTTTTACTGCCACGTTGATGCGACTGAGGACCTTGACTTCCCCACCGATGCCCACCTTGATGCAGTTTAGAGGGTCAAGCAGTGAAGACCCTTCACCCAAGACCGCTTCTTCATCACAGTGATACCATCTTCTTCAGATGGGTTATTTGCTTTAGACAACCTCTCTGTATATGTTGGTAAGTCATATCAATGTAATAGAGGGGGGTTTCCAGCACGAGATCCCCCTCTAATAGCCAGAGCGGAGAAAGCTGCTACAAAGAGGCATCTGGGGGACCCCTCTGGAGGGCCCGTCTAATCCGTGCATTACATGGATGGCCCATTCATTTTATCGTGTGCCAAGGAAGAAAGAAGACATCCGCCTAGCCAACCAGATCAGCCGAATTAAGTCCTGTTCATATTATACTAAGATATAGTTTGGCACCTTCTAAGCCCAGAGGAAGGGCAATCCTCCAGCCATGGGTTCCCTAGAGGTTTCCCCCACTGGGGGTTTTTCCTCTCCTGCGTGCTGGAGGGTGACTCTTCGCAAGTCGGGGGTTTGCCATATTGGGTGTGGTCATATATTTTTAAATAAAGCTTTGACTATTTAACACCCAATTGAAGTGTTTTGTGTCCTTATTTTGCACTTTTTGGGTTGAATAATGTCATTTGGGAGTCTGGGTCTATCACATATCACAAGTCATAAGATCAGACATCTACTTCCCACAGCGGAAAATAACCCACCCCAAAAAAGAAGTCTTTAACCAAGTTTCTGCAGCAAATCTGCTTCGTGTTAATTCACACTAAGGGTAGGAACACACAGCGTGTTCAGGGCGGATACGCTGCGCAGTGTATCCGCCCTGAACACCAGGGAATTCCATCCGAAAAATTGTACCACATTGTGGTGCGTTTTTCCTACTGAATTTCCGCTGGATAAAGCAGCGCCGGAAAATTGAAAAAACCCGTTCATACTTAACCCCTCCCTCTACCCTGCACGTAGTCCGGGTCTCCTGGGATGACGTTGCAGCCCGTGTGACTGCTGCAGCCTGTTATTGGCTGCAGCTGTCACATGGGATGAAACGTCATCCCAGGAGGCCGGACTCTGGGTAAGTATAACTTGTTTTAATTTTTTCTCACAATGCGATTTTTGCAGGGCAATCGCTGTGATCGTGGTGCAAATGTCGCAACACACACCACTCGCAACTCAGGGAAAAAAAATAAAACCATGCTTACCCAGTACTCCCTGCTTCTTCCTGCAGTCCGGCCTCCTGGGATGATGTTTCATCCCATGTGACCGATGTAGCCAATCAAAGGCTGCAGCGGCACATGGCCTGCAACATTATCTTAGGAGGCCGAACTACGCGTTGAAGAGAGAGAGGGGATAAGTACAAACTTTTTTTTTTTTTTCGGCTCTGTTTTCAGCAGCGTAAATTCCGTTAGAGTTCCAGGTCGGATTTGCTGTGCAGTTTTAACACAGCGTACCTGACCCGTGGGAACCCGGCCTAAAGGATCGAATATTAACTTACTAGAGGCACCGTTTTCTTCCTTCTGGAGCTATTTTTCATACTTTATTTCCCAGGGAGCATTGTTTGTACAGGTAACCATCTGATTAGCAATAAGTGGGTGTGGGCTTAACAGAAGGGGCGGGGACCACCAGCGTGCCTAAAACAACTCATTTAGACTGGCCCTTTACAGAAGGGGCGTGGTTTAAAAGAGGGAACACAACGGTCCGACTGATTTATTAACTTTTACGCCAGAAAGTGGTGTAAATTGTAGCAATTTTAAAGTGGGGGGGAGGGTGTAGGACAGCACAAGATGCGTCAAATTTATTAAGCGCCTCTTAATAAATCACGCGCATCTTGATGCTGCAGTTCTTTGACAAACCAGACTTGGAACATCTGGCCCCAAAAACCTTCTAGGACAGGAGATCTAATGATCTGTGGATTCAGATCTGTTAACTCAAAGCAAAATGAATTGTCAGAAGTGGGATTCGAACCCACGCCTCCAGAGGAGACTGCGACCTGAACGCAGCGCCTTAGACCGCTCGGCCATCCTGACTATGAGAAAGGAGCCCGCGGAGGAGCTTTCAGCAGGGAGGCCGCATGTGGCGCAGTTTCATCGTCTGTCTCTTGATTTATTGTCGTCTGTACAGACTGATATTAGATCAGTATTTACCGGATACACCGCCGAGCAGACGTCGTACCGGATATCTCTAATACGATAGATCTAGTACTGCTTTGTCTCGTTTTTCAACATTAGCCCCAGTGGCCTAATGGATAAGGCACTGGCCTCCTAAGCCAGGGATTGTGGGTTCGAGTCCCATCTGGGGTGGTTCGTGTTTTTTCGTCTATGAAGTATTTTTTATTTTATGTAAATAGTTTTTGTTAATAATTTGCTATCATTGCTTCTGTTACTTCCTGTAATGCGGTCCCTGTCATTAGATGAATAATATGAATACGGAGTTATCACTGATGCTGCTGCTCTCTAGCGGTAGAAAAGTAAACTGCATGTAAGTAGGAACAGCTGAATAAAAGGAAGTATGTTGCAGGTATTTTTTATTGTTTTTGTTGGTTAAAGGGAAATGACTGTAAACAAAACATAAAAAATATTTTCCCATTGAGCAAGTGAGAGCTTCTGTAGCTGGCCTACTGTTATGGAGGCATCTGTGGCTGGTGTACTGTTATGGAGGCATCTGTGGCTGGTATACTCTTATGGGGACATCTGTGGCTGGTATACTGTAATGGGGACATCTGTGGCTGGTATACTGTTATAGGGACATCTATGGCTGGTATACTATTATGGGGGTCAAATGTGGCTGATATATTGTTATGGGGCATCTGTGGCTGGCATACTATTATGGGCGTCAAATGTGGCTGGTGTACTGTTATGTGGTTCATATGTGGCTGATATACTTTTATGGGAACATCTGTGTCTGGTATACTGTTATGGGAACATCTGTGGCTGGTGTACTGTCATGGGGGTCAAATGTGGCTGGTGTACTGTTATGGAGGCATCTGTGGCTGGTATACTGTTATGGGGGCATCTGTGGCTGGTGTACTATTATGGGGCATCTGTGGCTGGTATACTGTTATAGGGACATCTATGGCTGGTATACTATTATGGGGTTCATATGTGGCTGATATATTGTTATGGGGCATCTGTGGCTGGCATACTATTATGGGTGTCATATCTGGCTGGTGTACTGTTATGGAGGCATTTGTGGCTGTCATATTGTTTTGGAGATATCTGTGTCTTGCTTACTGTTTAGACGGGCATCTGTGGCTAGTGTACATTGTTGTGGGGACATCTGTGGCTGTTATGGGGGCATATGTGGCTAGTGCAGTCTATTGGTGACATATGTGGCTGTGCATACTGTACTTGATCTGAGGACATGCAAAAAAAATCTCTGCCTCTGTACGGCACGTAATGCCCTGCCTGCAGTTTGTTGCTGCCTTGTTGCTTTTTACTTCTTTCATTACAAGTGGTAAGCCGTTATATCAGTGATTCCAGCCGTGTAACGTGAAGCTCTAGGGCCCCAATGCAAAATCGGATTGTTTTTCGGCTGTGCCTTTCCACACTGTCTATATATCATATTTTTATGTTGAACCCTCCCTTTTTGGGGAGTCCATTCAGAGAGAGGATTTTATTCTGCATAATTGAAATATATATTTTATTTTTAGAATTTAAATAGGGAATAAAGGTAAAGATGTAACAGGGGGATCCATAAGCATTGTTATAACTCAATAGTCATTAGGGGTTTCAAAAGGGTTGTCCACTTTGGTCAATCACAATCCCTTTTTGTTAGAAGAGTCCCCCAGTGATAAGATGATCACCCAGCTATCAACAGTAATCTGTCGGGGAACATGACAGAAATTGTTTAATATCCCTGCAGTGCCACCACAGGAGAGATGGAGCATTACACAGTTCTCATTTATATCAGACATTCCAGGTCCTCCAGAGGGAGGGGGGGGGGTGCTCTTCAGACTATATAGCATAAACACCTTTTAGTAGAAAGGGGGTTTCTCAACCCTTGTTCGGTGCACCAAGACGCCACAAGCATATAGTAGGAGACCAAATGGAAAGGTGGCCATGTACGTACGTGTCTAAGGGAGATCCGGAAAACCAGAGCTATGGACAGGTGAGTCACATATATTTTGGTGGGATTTTATAGCAGCCCGATCTCATAATGCTCTAGAATTTCTTGACAATTGATACCGCCCTGCCATCTATTACATGTTTATTCATTTCATTAGGCTGATTCTATTCATAAATTTATATGAATCTATACAATATAACCCAATACATTATTTGTGGAAAAATATGCTGCTGTCCCTGTGAACATCTCTTGCTGCCTTCAGACCACTTTTAATAGCGGTGTCAATCCAGCCATGAGGAAAGGACGTGTGCTCCCCAGCAAAGTAAATTCTGCCTTCGGGTTTGGATAACTCTTCATACATATCTCCAAACTGATATGGTGTGAAATAGGCAAATGCTCCCATGGAATATGGGTCCAGACTCCACTTCTTCACCACAGACTTTGGGCAGAGTTTTCTCAGCTCTTCCTTTGGTCTCCTGTGGATGATGGACAAGTCTTCCAGGACGACATTAACACAATCTTCATCACTGAGTGATGCAAAGAACATTGAATCATCTTCTAAAGTGTATGATGCCAGGAGGACACCCCTTCCATTGGTGAAGTTATGACTTGGGTAGTAGATGTAACGAGACGGTCGATCAGTAAAACTTCGTCCGCCGACTATCCCATCCTTCTCCCAGAACCTCTCATTGCAGCTCAGGACAATCTTTGTAGAACTTGTGTAGTGAATGAAACTCAGAGCATTGTACTTCTCATTACTCAGTGGAGGACTGAAGTTTATACGTCTGGTGGCTTTGGCGGTGGAGGTGATGATGACATAGTCCGCAGGAATGCTGGTGAGAGTAGAGGACTTATTGTTCCGGTACTGGACAACCACAGATTTGTGCCTCTGTGTAACTTTGACTACAGTGGAATTAATCCTAATGACATTTGCTAGACCTTTGGTAAATGCTAATGGCAATTGGTCGAAGCCACCTGCAATCTCATCTAAACTATTGGGAAAAACAAAAGTAGAAGTTTAGATTTGTTTGTATGACACATTCAACTACAGATGCTACAAATATATCCATCTATCATTCTCAACATTATCTGCAAGACAGAGCTCAAAAGTGTCTTACGTGCCATAAGCAGTTTGAAACATATCTAAACTGATTGACTAATATGAAGCAAGTCAGCTCTGAGAGTTTTCGAGACCCTCTTTCTCCAGAGGCTCATGGATGGAGAAGTTCTAACTCTTTTTTGGCATGTTAGATGGATCTCAGACCAGCAATGCACATGAGAGGTTGAAACATGTGGTCACCATATAATCATGGCTAGAGGAGGTGAAGCATGTGACCACAGGTCCATCTCACCCATGATGGCCTGGAACAAACTTATGAACTGTACCTGGTGCTGCTACTCACAGCCATGGCTGATTCCATGAATGATATGTAGAAGTTTCCATTAGAATTCATGTAGTATCCAAGCATTTGAATAGCTCCTGCACTTAGATGTCCTTCATCCACAAGAAAAGACTATGTAAAAGAAGCACAAAACCAGCAGGTTACCATCGTACCATTCACATCCAACTTCTCTGAAAAAACAAGAAGTCATTTAGGGCATCATTTATTCATGACACTTATTGAGTTTCGTCAGCCAGATGGAGCTGGAACATGGGCCGTCTTGACACTTGTGATTTCCAGAGAGGGTGGTCCTACAATACTTCACATTTTAACACTTTTCCTCATACATTTTAATGTCCCCCTCTTTTTATCCTAGAACCATCGATCTGCTCAATATAGAGATTCAGAGGGTGAAGGTCTACCTCCAGTCATAACTTCATGACAATACTGATCTTCTGCAGTAAGTACTACAGTCAAGATTTCACCAACTCATCAACTCATAGACATGTACATGCGCCCGTAGTATAATATATATTCGTAAATGAATGTATTACCTGCTTAGAGGCTTGGTTAAATTCATCCAGAAGTACAGAGCAATTTTCATTTGCTTTTGCGATGACCTGGAAAGTATAAATGTGATCAGTTTAGAAGTAGAGCTGGTCTGGCCCTCACTGTAATGCTCTTATGCATGTTGCCCCAGCACGAGCGTATTCACTATACATAGCAGAATGTACTGGACGGCCACATAAGCGGAGGCCAGGGTGGGCAAGCCTTGAAAAATTACATCATGACTGGGATAGATGTATCCACTCAGGGGTGTACATAGAGGGGGCCCCATGGTAAAAACAAAAATGGGGCCCCTTTCAAGTGCTACTTGACACCAACACACCTGCCACCTGCAAGAGAAGGTCCTGGTACCCCCATCCCATTTTCAAAAATGAAGTACATTTTCCATTTCCTTGCCTGCTAATGTTGCCACGCCTGTAGAGACCACATACATGTGCGGGTTCTCACCACCCACTAAAATAGAGGCAAGACTCAACAAAAATGTACCTCTTCTCGAAGGGGACCCCATAGCACCAACATGATATGCTTCAGGGACCCCAACATGCGCAGGAATGTTATTTATTTTAGCTGTCTAGCTCTACTAAGTACCTTCTCCTTTGGGCAGACGATCTGATGTATGTTCTCAGGGACCATAATCTGCCACCAGGGGTACTCCCCTCTCCCCATTCAGAGTACAGACACGCGTGGATCGGGAGGAATGGCTGTCGGCTCATTCAGCTGACAGCTATCTGATGTGTATGGCCAGCCGAACAGGAAAGATGTATATACCTTGTTTAATAAGTTATAATACAAATCATCAACGGATTTCCCTTCTTCCTCTGATGTTAGTTCAAATCCAAACAGATTTGGCGTCTTTATCACTTCCTTATGCACGTGTCTGATATTGTTGAACAAATAAAAACTATTGTCATTTGATGTAATAAAAGGATCCAGCTTCAGACCGAACTGTCTAATATATTCACGAACAATCCTGCAGGAGAGAACAGAAGCGTCATCAATATTAAATCCATATTCTATGGGCATGCTCTACAAATATTCAGCACTCTCACCATAGAATGACAACTTACCAGTTTTCTATTTTATGGCCCAAATTAAAGGGGTTGTTTAGTTTAGAAAACCATTTTCATATACCTTCTAAGGCCCTGTTCAACTGAGTTTTTTGCAGGCAGAAAAATCTGCCACAAAATTCCTTCCTGAATTTTGAGGCAGATTTTCACCTGCCTGCATTATCTTTACCGCTTTACAGCTTTATTTGCAACGTTCCTTGTCCCTAACCATGAGCTCCGCGAGCAAAACACTGCAAAAACCGCTTTCTCTGCCTCCCATTGATGTCAATGGGAGGTCAGAGACGGAAACGCCTGAAGAAAGGGCATGACGCTTCTTTTTTCCGCAAACGTTTTTTTCCGCTGGAAGGCGATTTCTGACTTTTTTGGTAGGGTTTCCGACGCTGGCTTCCGCATCAAAAATCTCTGTGTGAATAGGACCCTAGGGAATTTGAGTTAATTGAGGAGAGTCCTCTGTTCAGGACCTGTCCTGATTACACAGACAATCCATTGATTTGATTAGACACTATGTAATGCTTAACTTCCCCTGTGGTGGCGCTGCAGGGAAATGTAACCGTTGCTGCCAGGTTTTTCCACACATTACAGCTGATTGCTGGGGTCCCACCAGGGGGAAACTTTGTGGTTAATTTATTGTCAAGTGATCTTTCTAACAAGTAGGGATTGTCCAAAACAGACAATCCCTCAGTACTGAGATAAATGTTAACAGAGAATTTCCAGCAATGTACCATCATACAATCCACATCGATGTAAAAAAATAAAAAAATAGTATTTTTTTTAATGCGTCATACAAGATTAAAATTTGAAGTTGCAGCCCAAAGAACATAAAGGGACTGAGAGACTAATTGCTAAGTGGGCAAGCTGTTCCTGGCGTGATGTTAGAGCTGTTCTGTGTGCTCTGAGACAATCAGATGTCCCCCTGCTGACCTCCCTTTCCTTCTTCCCATTATGCTGTTTTACTAAAACACTGAATGACAAACTGCAGCCGCATCTCCCTCCTCTCTGTCTTCTCTTTATTGTTTCACACTAGATGGATTTTTTTGGGTGACTGAAGACATTTCTAAACATTTAAGTCTCATGCACACGACCATGTGCGCCGACCAAGTCCCGATAGTGATCCGAGGAAAGATAGAACATGTCCTATCTGTCCTCGGATCGGAGAATCGGGTCAGTTTTCACGGACCCGATTCACCCGCTAAAGTGAATGGGTCTGTGAAGACTATCGGGTGCAACTCAGAAGCCGTTAAAAATGGCCCGAGTGGCACAACAGTCGTGTGCATGAGGAGTTACAGGGAGCCTTCAGGCCGGGGATAGGGGAACTAGAGAATGCTGGAAGATGAGAAACATGACTCCTTATAATATATTTTACAACGTGTCATATATTCCTAGGTACCACTGATTTATGAAACAATAAAATATATATAATAGTAGATACTTTATACATTTTCCAATTTTAACTTTTTTTAATAAGTGTCAGTCGTTGGTCAAGAATATTCATAAAACATACTACGTACATAAAATTGTTGGAAAGTGATCTCACGTGGAACATACATCATGAGAAAGTTTGGTACATAGGTTGTATAACTGAGACAAATTTGACTCATTTTCTTAGGCCAAAAAGCTGACATGCAGATTATTTTTTTTATACATGACCCCATAGTGCGCTGTATCTTATATGATCAGCACTCTGGGCTCCAGTACCCAATGAAGTAATCTGAGGTCCATGTTTATGTAACAAATCATCTCCAAATGCAACTGCATTACTGATACCTGTGAGACGTTGGCAGACGCATGGGCCCCAAATCTGCATACCAGCCCTCTGGATCTCTATATGTCCTCACACGACCCCCAAAACGATTGTCGGCTTCCAGCACAGTCACCTGGTATATGAAGTATAAAGCATGAAGAATATGACATTGACATGGTGTTGGTTTGTATTGTAATTGTATGATGTATGAGCCTTATCTGGTGAATCCACTTTGGTGGCCCAAAGTGGTTATCGAAAAATAATGTCTAAGTACGGGACCAGTATCTAAAGTTGAGGACCACCACTATGGGGCCGAGGGAAGTTTTCATTTACCACTGCTGTGTTTGATCCTTCTCCAGCTACATATAAAGTGAGATAGAGTTGAAGGTGTTTGTCAAAGTCCAGGACTCCTTGAGCTCTGAGACCCAGTTACATAGTATGACTTTGGGGGTAGAAGGGCACCCAGGTAATACTGTTTAGAAGTGAAGAGGGTTAGGAATTTGTTCTATTACATTGCAAGCCTCATAAACAGGGATGGTGAAGATATTAGAAAACGGATGTGTAACACTGTTACGCTAACATACCCTGTGTCCGGCATCTTGTAATGTTTTGGCTGCAGAGAGTCCGGCCATCCCAGCACCAACAATCACAATGTTTTTGCGATGAAGCGTCTTGGTAGATGATAAGCCATTTGTAGCAATATACAATAATTCATCATATTCGGGGTCTTTAAGACATTCTTGCAAAGTGCTCTGATCAGTCCTTACCCCTCCTGCCAATAGCCAGAGTACCAGGGGAAGGAATACTGTGGAAAATAATGGCGATGGACACAATAATACCATTAATTACATATCTTGAAATGACAAGGTGACCATATTATAAGGCAATTGCTGTATCATTTCTTAAATTGGATGGGCTTACCTGCTATTAAAGGTGTTGTCCCTATTAAGGCATATGGATGTCATAGAGGGGTGTCTCAGGACCCTCCCTACCCGATCCAAAGCAGATAGACACTCAGAGGTCCATGTAATACATGGACAGGCTTGGTCCCTCAATTAATTTGAATGGCTGTCATGTATGTAGTACTACGATTACCCTGTCTGGTCAGTTGCGGCTCCCCCTAGTGGTCAGCTGTTTAGAGAAGTTAGATCGTCCGATCGCCTTGTAGGGCTCCATTTAAAAAGGAGTCGTTTTTATGAGACATACTCTTTAATTTCCTTGAGTTGTTGCTGTTTGGCAGATTTTTAGCTCTGCTACATAAGGGCTAATGGGAGGCTGAGGACCCCTCCAGAGTTATCAGAGGTTCTCCTTTGTCCCCATGCTTTACACTGCAGGACTGCTTGTGCAGATTGGTTGCTGTATACACACAAGCCGAGCAGGATTAGAGCAAGCAAAGAACGATAATGCTAAACAGTGACCACCAGTGATGAAAAAAAGAATATAATGTAGCCACCACTCAGGAAAATGAGCCTGAACATGTGGGCAGCATTCTGGAAATCTATTAATAATAGATTCTCATAGATTATCTCAAGAAAGCGTTGATCTAGTTCTGGGGCTCTGTGTGACCAGTTATATGAAGTTTATTGAAGACGTCATAGGAAATGCTCAAACTTTCTAATACTAGATGTTTCAATTTATGGACCACAATGTAATGGAGACCCTGTTATAGAAGCAATCAAGACCAATAATGACAATGTGCTCATCAGACTGCATATATCTGTTAATCTCTACCCCCGGTCCGGGTTAGGAGGTCTCATAATTAATTGGGAACTGTGAACAGGTCCTTCATTTTATTAGGTTTCTATACATGTATTATGCTCTGTATGCAAACCACAAAAAACAGTCTTCTAAGGTTATAGTCACATGCCGCAGAGATTTTGCAACTTTCCGAATCAACTAAATGGGACTTGCAGAAATCCATAGTAACAACCCCATTCAGTAACAACCCCATTCAGTAACAACCCCATTCAGTAACAACCCCATTCAGTAACAACCCCATTCAGTAAAACCCCATTCAATAACGACCCCATTCAGAAACGACCCCATTCTGTAAAGACCCCATTCAATAACAACCCCATTCAGTAAAAACCCCATTCAGTAACAACCCCATTCAGTAAAAACCCCATTCAGTAACAACCCCATTCAGTAACAACCCCATTCAGTAAAAACCCCATTCAGTAACAACCCCATTCAATAACAACCCCATTCAGTAACAACCCCATTCAATCGTATGGAACTGATTTTGAGTCACAGAGATGTTTGCAACAAATCTGCCGCTTGTTAATATACCGCTAAGGTTCCTTCTTGGTCTCTCTCGGGCAGACAGAAATCATCTGTACAAAGACACCCATGGAAGCAGCATCATGGGATAAGACATCACAGGTGGGTTATCAGTCATAGACAGGACTTGCTGGTTGGTGGTCTAGCGGCTATTAGTCACGCTTAAACCAAGGTGGCTGATGCCAGTCCAGGAGAGAGCAAAATGATCCTGACATATGACTTATCATAACATCCTATACGCAAAAAAAATTTTTTTTTATATATAACAAGGGACCCACTGCCAGGCTGTATACTGGCTCCATTATTATGACTAGGATATGTTTAGAGGACATACGCCAATATATAAGATAAGAAGAACATTAGAAAATATTCTACTTACCAAAGATGTCCATATCGTTCTCTACTGTAAGATGCCAATAAGGTATCCACTGGGTAATATTTATATAATGTCATTTTCTGGGAACAGCGGGAGGGACCTTTGAGGTTTCACATAATTTGATGCCAGACATTGAACATTTTGTTATGATGTGACATGTGACAATTATATTAGATATATGTGTTACAGCATGTACTTGGCCTCAGGCACAATTCACATCACACCTACTGGCAAAAACTCACTGTTTTGAATTCTTTCTGGGGGGGTATTTACAAACTGCGTGGGAGGATTTCCTGATTTATGCCAACAAAGGAAGCCTCGGACGTTTGTCACTGTATAGGGAGAATCATCTGGTTCTCGGGGGGACAAGTCCAACACTGAGTATGCAAAGGCAGTAATATTTACTGAGGCAACCAGGGTTACAGTCACCGTCCAATCTTGTCCCTGAGAAACATTGTAGAGCTGGCGGCCGCTGTTAGTCGCTATCTGGCTTCCTCCAGCAGCCGCCAGCATCATTTACTTTTCCACCGGCATCCTCCTCCCCGGGGACGCCGGCATGTACTGCTCTCGGCTGTGGCTCGTGCACGTGCCCTGGTAACCTCTTAAAGGGTCAGTGTGCCCACCACTGCCCTCCTTCCTGTGCCTGAGCATTGTTATGTCTATCCATGTTCGTTTAGCAAATGGTCCCTTAGTTGTATCCTGTTCCCAGTGTTCCTGTATCCTGTTTTAAGTATCCCGTATCCAGTAACTGTGTTCCTGACGAAGTCTAGTGTTGGAGTTGATCTCATCTGCCACGCCAAGCGTCATCTGCCACGCCAAGCGTCATCTGCCACGCCAAGCGTCATCTGCCACGCCAATTGTCATCTGTCACGCCAAGTGTCATCTGTGCCATGTATCATCGGTGCCAAAGCATCTGCTACGTCTCGTGTCTGTCAGAACTTTCATACAGATACTCTTGTGCTATAGACTTTCATTGACTGTACTTTGGCCAGCTGCTACTCTGCTACGGTGGAGCAGCCCAGTGCGTCCACATACCCCAAGTCATGACAAACCTCATGGGAATTCCACCACAATCCGCTACATAGAGGCAGTATGGTTGGTAAAAAAATTTATACAAAAATTGTCATAGGTTACACTGGAAAAATAATGTTTAGCTATAAAGCAATAGAATTCAATACACTTCAATGTTAAATACATACTGAAGCATTCCAATATTTGCTGGTTTTTATATACACCGTCCAGTCATAACATTGCCCTAAATGAATTTTTATTCATTTTTTCACAGAACAATAATAAAATACATACAATGCAGGAAATAAAGAAAATGGTCCCAGAATGACATAGAATTTACAGAGTGACATATCACATACATAGAAGTCAAATATTCCTCCATTAGACAATACTCATAAATATTATTCCAGAGAAGTACAAAAGTACAATAACAAAAGAAACAGAAGAAACAGAGTGAACATGTCTACCCAATTAACCCGACATGACTACCGTAAATGTAATATCCTGCTGTTATATTAATGTTGAAACTCATCCCATACATCATATTACTGAAATCACAATCATATATTCCTCCTCTTTATACTCTAAGCATTACACATTAGATCATAAAAGAATATCCAACGAAGGTCTATATCCATGGCTCCCAGGAAGAACTAAGTTTAGACAGGGTGTGATATCGGAGAGCATGCCCACGTTCCATCACAAAGTTGGTTTCCACTAAGTTAATAAGCTCAGATGTAGAAATGTTAACATTCAGTTTCCATACCCTAGCGATAAGTAGCCGTGCTGCAAGAATAATATGACTGGTCACTAATCGGAAATTTTTTGGAATCACTTCCATATTTAAAAAACAGAGTGCCATTGCAGGCTCTGGAGGGATCACACAAGACGAGATAGTAGAAGCAAGGCTAAAAACCTGTGACCAGAATGATTGAATACCTGGACAATAACACCACTTACACCCGCATCCCCTCCAGCACACCTCCGAGTATTCTGAACTAGATTTAGCAATTTGCGATGGGGTCAAATATACCATCTCAACAATAATTTTTGAGACGCTTCCCAGTGCTGAACTCCTTTAGATACCTTCCTTGTCCACACAAACGCCCTACCCCAATCCTCCAAAGAGAAAGTGGACTTCAAATCCCTCTCCCAATTTGTACAATACGGAGGCTTGCTGAGGGAGATCCAGGAACCCATGTCCCCATAAAAATCAGAGATACCTTTCATCTTAGGCTGGATTCAGACGAGCATGTTCGGTCCGTAAAGGAAGGAACGTATTTCGACCGAACACACTGCAGGGAGCCGGGCTCCTAGCATCATAGTTATGTACGACGCTAGGAGTCCCTGCCTTGCTGCGGGACAACTGTCCCGTACTGTAATCATGTTTTCAGTACGGGACAGTAGTTCCACGGAGAGGCAGGGACTCCTAGCGTCGTACATAACTATGATGCTAGGAGCCCGGCTTCCTGCACTGTGTTCGGTCCGGGAATTGCGGCCGAAATACGTTCCATCCATTACGGACTGAACATGCTCGTGTGAATCCAGCCTAAGGCCTCATTTACACGAGCGTGTGCGTTTTGCGCACGCAAAAAAACCGCAGCGTTTTGCGTGCGCAAAAGGCACTTGATAGCTCCGTGTGTCATCAGTGTATGATGCGCGGCTGCGGGATTTTCGCGCAGCCGCCATCATAGAGATGAGGCTAGTCGACGTCAGTCACTGTCCAGGGTGCTGAAAGAGTTAACTGATCGGCAGTAACTCTTTCAGCACCCTCGACAGTGAATTCCGATCACCATATCGCGTAACCTGTTTAAAAAAAAAGAGGTTCGTACTTACCGAGAACTTCCCGGCCGTTGCCTTGGTGACGCGTCCTTGGTGACCTCCCTGGATGACGCGGCAGTCCATGTGACCGCTGCAGCCTGTGATTGGCTGCAGCCTGTGCTTGGCTTGTGATTGGCTGCAGCTGTCACTTGGACTGAATTGTCATCCCGGGAGGTCAGACTGGAGGAAGAAGCCGGGAGTTATCGGTAAGTCAGAACTTTTTTTTTTTTTACACGTTCACGTATATTGGGATCGGAAGTCACTGTCTAGGGTGCTGAAACAGTTTAACTCTTTCAGCACCCTGGACAGTGACTGTCTCCTGCCGGGTTCGGTCAAAACGTGTTCGGCCGAACCCGGTGAAGTTCGTTTCGCTAATCTCTAAGACACTCCGTTCGGATGTTTGTAAACAGAAAAGCACGTGGTGCTTTTCTGTTTACATTCAGTTTGACAGCTCCTGCGCGAATCACGCAGTTCGCACGGAAGTGCTTCTGTGCGACCTTCGTGGTTTTCACGCACCCATTGACTTCAATGGGTGCGTGATGCACGAAAAACGCAGATTTTTAGAACATGTCGTGAGTTTTTTTCTGCGCACTCACGCTGAGCAAAACTCACGGACTGTCTGCATGCCCCCATAGACTTGTATAGGTCCGTGCGACCCGCGTGAAAAGCACGCGAGTCGCACGGACGTATATCACGTTCGTGTAAATGAGGCCTTAGGCCCACGCACATCAATGAGCCTTGGTCACCCATGACCCTATTGCCGGTTCACCTGTTGTCCTTCCTTGGACCACTTTTGGTAGGTACTGACCACTGCATACCGGGAACACCCCACAAGTCCTGCCGCTCTGGAGATGCTCTGAACCAGTTGTCCAGCCATCACAATTTGTCCCTTGTCACAGTCGCTCAGTTCCTTACACTTGCAATTTTTTCCTGCTTCCAGAACATCAACTTCAAGAACTGACTGTTCACGTGCTGCATAATACTGTCAGACTCCATTGTAACGAAATAATAAATGTTATTCACTTCACCTGTCAGTGGTTTTAATGTTATGGCTGAACGGCGTGTAATTATATGGATCCGTGTCACTTTACTTGTGTGTTAGGGTATGTTCACACACACTATTTACGGACGTAATTCGGGCGTTTTAGCCCCGAATTACATCCGAAAATGCGCCTCAATAGCCTCACCAAACATCTGCCCATTCATTTGAATGGGTCTTACGATGTTCTGTAATTGGAGCCGTTATTCATTGACTCCAATGAAAAGCAGCGCCAATTACGTCCGTAATGGACGTGGCGTTCAAGCGCCTGCACATGCCATTATGGCTGAAATGACGGGGCTGTTTTCTCCTGAAAACAGCCCCGTAATTTCGGCCGTAACGGACGTGCACGTGTGAACATACCCTTACAGGTGTAATATTATGTTTAATAAATAGTATTTACTTCCACAAGGGAGAGAAGAACACCTGGAGCGCACATCCACTTGCTATACTTGATCTATTGCGGCCCAGGAAGATTTAAAAAACGTACGAACATGTTGATGAAATTGTATAAGCCCACTGGCCACTTCACTACTCTCTCAAGTGCAGTATTGCATGCATAAGGGTTTATACCTATTTATGTAATGACGGGGGTAGGGAAACGGACAAGTCAGCCCTAATCTACCCGCCACTCTGTCCCTGCCTACTTGCAACGACCCGCCCTAGGCGACGGGGTACAACTGGGCGGCGGTCCCTATGCTCAGTAAGTGCACGAGACAAACAGACAAGGGAACACAAGCAAAGGGAAAGGGGCAGTCGCCCACGGCAACACCGTGAGCAACAAGAGTGGTGAACGAGCCGAGTCAAACCAGGAGTGTACGAGGTACCAAACGCAGAGCAGAAGAGTAGTCAGTAAGCCAGGGTCAGTATGGAGCAGCATCAAATAGATAGAAGCTGTAGCTGGGCCAGGAAACCACACGAGAAGAATCACAAGCAAAGGAGGAACAGGAAAGGCAGGTATAAATAGACAGAGGGCGGGAGCTAGCTCCGTCTGGCCAGGCTGCGATAGGCTCTCCCACTCCTAAGCCTGCCATCCTGAGTGGTGGAAGATGGAGTCAGTCTCAGAGACATAGACTCAGGTGCAGACTGATTACCTATGGGAGTATACACAGAAGTTGTGCCTGGCAGATCCTTTACAATTTGTTTTCATTTTGGCCCCTGAGACTATAAGGAAAGGTGAGCTTTTTCCGTCTGTTCACTTTTTTGTTATTTTGTGTGGTGATCTTTATTGCCATTGTGCTGTATCTATAGGGGGACGTGGTCCAGAGCCAAGGTGGCTTATACTGGCAGCATGGGTGCCGTTGGTCTCCTGGATAATCCTTCAGATTACTACAAAGGGTTACATAACTCTATATATATATATCCTAGGTACATAGAGTTTATTGTTACAATTAAAAACTGGATTAACAAGATGACACATGAATTTAATATTTATATTTATAGAACATAATGATAGTATTCAGAATAAAAATACATGATATGGATTTATAGATCTCATAGATTGGGTGGGACGCAGTCAGACATCATCTTTGCTTTTATCCTTAGACGCGGAAAAGGCGTTTGACCGTGTGCACTGGGGATACTTGGATGCTGTGCTTGCTAAATTTGGGATTAGGGGGAAAGCACGGGATATTATAATGGCACTATATACTCATCCCTCTGCTACTGTGTTAACCTCAGGGTACCAATCCAATCCGTTTCATATAACCAATGGCACTCGCCAAGGATGTCCACTCTCCCCACTAATTTTCACCTTAATTATGGAACCCTTGGCTGAGGTGATCAGATCTAACAGGGAAATCAAGGGGGTTACCATTAGCCGTACTGAGCACAAAATTGGTCTCTTTGCAGATGACGTACTTATGGTCCTATCCAACCCCTGTGACTCACTTCCTCATGTTATGTCCATTCTAGAGACCTTCAGCGAGGTTTCTTATTATAAACTGAATGAAAGCAAATCTAAAATTATGAATATGGGATTATCGGCAAATGATGTTCAAAAGTTGCAAAACTTGTATTCTTTTGAATGGACGTCTCAGGGACTTCCTTATTTAGGGATTCAATTAGCTTACCCAGCGTCAAGACTTTACGCGCTTAATTATCCTCCTCTATTACCTCAACTGGAAAAGGAGCTTGATGACCACCTACGGTTTGAAGTTTCGTGGGTAGGACGCATTGCAGCTCTTAAAATGTTAATCTTGCCAAAAATTCTTTACTTATTTCGTAATCTGCCTATAGGGGTTCCTGTTTCTTATCTACATAAACTGCAGCAGCTTTTAGTCAAATATGCATGGAAGAAATAAAAAGCGAGGGTAGCTGTTCAAATTCTATATCTCCCAGTGGTACAAGGAGGGTTGGGATTCCCCCATATCTCTGCGTACTATCATTCCTGTATTCTAGACCAAGTAAGGCAGTGGTTAAATCCAGCACACGTAAAGCACTGGGCTCTAATCGAAAGCAGTTGTGGGCATTTTGAATCTCTTGATACATATCTGTGGGCCGCAGCACTTAAACTGCCCATTCCTGTCCCGCCTCTGCTCACTATTAAGGCTGCTCTAAACTCGCGGAAATCAATTGTGGTCAAGAAAGCTCTTTTTCCTATGAGATTGTCAGATATGAATATTCGGGTACTCGCGCAACTAATTCCTAATTTGAACCTGTCTTTCTGGATTGCTCAGGGATTAAATACGGTGAGGGATATTCGGAGTGGAGGTGTTCTTCCTACTTTTGCAGAGCTTGCTAACAAATTCAATTTACCGACTAATGATTTCTATAAGTATATTCGTGTTCACCATTTCTTAATAAGCAAAAGCAGTGATCCCCTTCCCTCTAAATCACTCTATGAATCCTATTTTTTCAGTACTCCAAAACTGCAAAGGGGGTCTCCAAAGCATATATGGCTATTCTAGATACATTACAACAATCTGATCTCCAGTGTGTTAGGAGGTGGGAAGCTGATCTATCCTTACCTCAGGATAGTGTAGATTGGGAAGCTACCTTTTCGCTGGCCTCCCAACTGTCTAATTCTACTCATCACTTAGAAACCACTAGAAAGGTGCTATATAGATGGTACCTGATGCCCCATCGCCTCTCCTTAATATATCCTACTACTTCTAATATTTGCTGGAGATGTGGAGTGGAGGTGGGGACTCTTAAACATATTTTCTGGTACTGTCCGGCTATACGGACTTTTTGGGTCAAGATAGACAAACTCCTGTCGACTATTCTACAATTCCCACTAGTTACCACTCCCGCCTTAGCTCTGCTTCATGTAGGGTTGGCTGATTTCCACTCTCATGATAAGTCAATTATTTTTCATGTACTAGGCAGGAGTCTTGCGGCGGCGTTCTCACTGGGATCGATGCCGGCCCGTGAGTGGTCCTGTCATCTGACCTCACTGGTCAGGTGACTGGACTGGTCCACTCCCGGGCCGGCATCGACACCAGTGAGAACGCCGACGCAAGACTCCTGCTTTCTTCTGACGGTGAGTGACGTCAAAGATGAGCGGAGAGTGGCAGCAGTAGGCTACCTCTACCGCTCTCCACTCTGGCGGCAATGTGGCACCTACAGGGGGACAGTGTGTGCAGCTATCTATGGGGGGGCTGTGTGTGGAGCTATCTACTGGGGGGCTGTGTGTGTAGCTATCTACAGGGGGCTGTATCTGGCGCTATGTACAGTGGGGCTGTATCTGGAGCTATCTACAGCGGGGCTGTGTCTGGCGCTATGTACAGGGGGGCTGCATCTGGCGCTATCTACAGGGAGGCTGTATCTGGAGCTATCTACAGGGGGGGGCTGTGTGTGGCGCTATGTACAGGGGGGCTGTGTGTGGCACTATGTACAGGGGGGCTGTATCTGGAGCTATCTACAGGGGGGCTCTGGTGGATGATTTTTCCATTGACCGGTAGCAGAGTTACACAACTGGAAAAAGAAATCCCCATCATGTAACTCTGCTAACTGTCAATTGAAAAGTCGTCCACCACAGGGTCTCCCTCTTGACTTTCATTGTTCTCAGCCTTTAGGTTTGTCCTGCAGCTGCTGCCGCCGTGATGAGCAAATGTTATACCCACGATAGGAAAAGTAACATAAAGACGATATAACCGGATCCATAATATCTGTGATATCCAGACAGTCCAGAGATCCGCAGTGACAATGTGCGCCTGTTATTTGCAGAAGGATCTGGCCGTGACTTGATGTGCTTATGCGGGATATTGGGCGTGGTTAAGGGCGTGGCTTAAAATGTCCCTCTTTTCCGAATTCAAAAGTTGGGAGGTATGATAAAAGTATATTTATAAATGTTGCATTCCAACCAACGAGAAAGGTTACACCTTGTTGCAAGCTTTCACAACCTCCCTATTGTGAACATTTGCAATTTATAGAGAACCTTTCACCTGCCCATACACGTGCAGCTGAGTGCAGAGTGTAATAGGCCGGGCTTCACAAACACTGTCTCACTTTACAATTTTTTTCTATCTTCCTCCGTTATTTACATATTGGTGCCATTATATTTGGCACCCGATATGTGAATAAGCCCCTGAACTGTCAATGGGGCGTTTCTATCTAACTAAATGGCAAGGGGGCGTGACCTCTTCGCTCTGACACTGTGCAATCAGCTACGGACAGTGTCAGGGCGGCTTGCGCTGTGTTCTCTCCCGGGGGGGGGGGGGGGGAGGTCAACAACTCAATATCATACTGGGGCTCTCAACTAACTGCCCATTGTAAAAAAAATGTCAGGCAGTCGTTAAGGAGTTAATAGGAATGTAAATCATTTTCTGTATTCAATAAAGTCAGATTAAATAAAAAACTGTTTCAGAGACATTGTTGCTCATAGCAACCAATCACAGTTTATGTTTAATTTTCAGTTCAGCAAATGAAACCTGATTGGTTGCCATGGACATGACAACGTAGACACCACTGGAATGTGATAGAAGATGAAATAATCAAGATTTAACACCCCCGCTATGGAAATGGTATGCTCCTAAATTGTAAGTATATGAAAACTCTGATGAAAAACCCAAATCTTCCACATTCTCAGGGTCGCAGAGGTTCTAGATTAAGCCAGACCCCCACTGACCAGACATTTATGGCACAGCAAACTTAAAGGGTTTGTCAGGTTTTATCAAATGAATGTTATTTTTTATATAATTAAAAGTTATACAATTTTCCAATACACAGTTTTCAAGATCTCTGCTTGTTGTTATTCTGTAGGAACATTCATTGTTTACTTCCAGTGGATAAAATGCTGTCCCTGGTCATGTGATTGACACACAGGTGCACGACACGTTATATGGTCATGTGATGGACACACAGGTGCACAGCTCGTTATATGGTCATGTGATGGACACACAGGTGCACGGCTCGTTACATGGTCATGTGATGGACACACAGGTGCACGACACGTTATATAGTCATGTGATAGACACACAGGTGCACAGCTCGTTATATGGTCAGGTGATGGACACTCAGGTGCACGGCTCGTTACATGATCATGTGATGGACTCACAAGTGCACGACACGTTATATGGTCATGTGATGGACACACAGGTGCACAGCTCGTTATATGGTCATGTGATGGACACACAGGTGCATGGCTCGTTACATGATCATGTGATGGACTCACAAGTGCACGACACGTTATATAGTCATGTGATGGACACACAGGTGCACAACTCGTTATATGGTCATGTGATGGACACAGGTGCATGGCTCATTTAATGGTCAGGTGATGGACACACAGGTGCACGGCTCGTTATATGGTCATGTGATGGACACACAGGTGCTGGGATCGTTAGAAGACACAGCTCAGATACACATACTGTAACGAGCCGTACACCTGTGTGTCCACAGCACTTGTTGGCTCTGCTCAGCTGTTTTCCAGAGCTTGCATAGTTGGCTAGCCACTGTAATGGGTTGTGTGGAACCTGACATAAGCTGAAGTGGCATGCTACTCTCCTAGCACCACTGCGGCACTGCCACTTCATTCGGCTAGATTCCCACGAACGTGTTAAACACAACACCCGTGTGAATATAGCCTAATATCATTTTCTGGGAAAACTGGGTAACCATTACAGATTATACAGGGGCTGTCACAAAGTTTTCCCAGGTTTCTGATTGAGAAATTATCCTATTTATGCAATGATACATTCCATACTCCAATATTGCAATATTATACCAGATTTGCCATTCAGGAAAGCTGGGTCACAATCCCATAATGGCATACATATTGGTTGTTGTCATCCAACTTTCCCAGGGCCTGATATAACTCTGCAGCCCTGACACGGTCGCGACACGGCCAACATCCGAGCCGGCTCCATGTTCAGCGCAGCTGTCAAATACCCTGATAATGGCCGCATGCTATTGCGGTTAAAAAGTCCCTTTACCTGCAAAATCGTGCGGCCATAAGGGTGCATAAATTAATGGCCGCACGATTTTCAGCCGTATTAACACGCGGCCATTAAGGCTGGGTTCACACTACCTATTTTCAGACGTAAACGAGGCGTATTATGCCTCGTTTTACGTCTGAAAATAAGGCTACAATACGTCGGCAAACATCTGCCCATTCATCTGAATGGGTTTGCCGACGTACTGTGCAGACGACCTGTCATTTACGCGTCGTCGTTTGACAGCTGTCAAACGACGACGTGTAAAAATACAGCCTCGTCAAAAGAAGTGCAGGACACTTATATACATTATATGCAGGACACTTCTATACATTATATGCAGGACACTTATATACATTATATGCAGGACACTTCTTTCAGACGTAATTTGAGCCGTTCTTCATTGAACTCAATGAAGCACAGCTCAAAATTTACGGCTGTCAGAGAAGCCTCGCAAAATGCGAGGAGGAGGAATTACGGCTGAAACGAGGCAGCTGTTTTCTCCTGAAAACAGTCTGTCATTTCAGCCGTAAAAACCTCTCAACGTGGGAACATACCCTAACAGGGTATTTGACAGCCGAGTTGAACATGGTGCCGGCGCAGTTGTTGGCCATGTCACGACCGTGTCAGGGCTGCTCCGTGTGGCCTAACCCATAGACTTTTTATAGTGCTACTGATTGATTTTATCTCATTAGGGACAGCTGCAGTCCACAAGATTGCATGCGACACAATGTATTGCTTTGGACTGCAGCTGTACTTGTTTTATACTTGCTTGTAATAAATATATAAATACTAGGCAATGAGTTCAAAAATAAATTTTTAAGAACCCGGCAATGTACAAGGAGATAACAAGACATCATCTAGTGAAGCCCAGAAAGGTTTCTATAATATTGTAAGTAAGAGACATTAAAGCGCCGCCTAGTGGTAAAATAAAAAAATCATGGCAGCGGTGGGATTCGAACCCACGCCTCCAGAGAGACTGGAGCCTAAATCCAGCGCCTTAGACCGCTCGGCCACGCTACCAGGTGTTGTGTTGTGTTGAGTTAATTGCATATATAATGTGGTAAGAGGAAGACATTATGTGCTTTTTATTTTTCAAAAACCAGATTATCTGATCAAAATAGTGTACCAGGTTGTTACCCTAATTAATTTAACCCCTTCATTTTCTGCACTCATGATCCTGACTGGCACGTGACAATCATAATGAATGCGCTTGTTCAATTGGAACTTCCGATCGTATCCTATTTTCTATCAAATTATAGACTCCGAAAGTTCAACACATAGTAGCCCCAGTGGCCTAATGGATAAGGCACTAGCCTCCTAAGCCAGGGATTATGGGTATGAGTCCCATCTGGGGTGGATATTAGATGTTTAGTTGCAATTAGTACACTAGTGTAAGCAGGAGTGTGCACTCATCTGTTTTTTTATGCGCTGACCCGAATCAATTAGGGCCTGTTCACATCACCCTTCGCTTTCCGTTCCGGGGTTCCATCAGAGGCTTGAACCCTGCAACGGAAAGTCAAACTGAAACCACAGCTTCCGTTTCCGTTCGTCACCATTCCGGCAGGTTTCCGTTTCTCCGACGACTCCGCAATCGATTCCGTAGTTAAAACGGAAACCTGCCGGAATGGTGACGAACGGAAACTATTATCAATGTTTCCGTCACCACTGATATCAATGGTGACAGAAACGGAAGCTGTGGTTTCAGTTTGACTTTCCATTGCGGGATTCACCCGACGGAAACCTCAGACGGAACCCCGGAACGGAAAACCAACGGTGATGTGAACAGGCCCTTAGTCTACAAGAGGCATGAACCCTGCCTGATGGGAAGAATAGTGTGGGAGGCTCCGAACAGAACATCTGACGCAAATGTAAGCAGAGACTATGGCCACACTCCCATCAAATGCTCAGTTTGGCTCAGTCTCATGACTTATGACCGCCTTATCCCTTATCTCCTAAGTCATCACCCCTGTAACCTCAGTTTTATTGCCCCGGCTTATCTTAATTATGTACCACCTCATGTACTAATTGTCTTTGTGTAACATTTTATAGAGGCTCTGTCACCAGATTATCAAATCCCTATCTCCTATTGCATGTGATCGATGCTGCAATGTAGAGAACAATAAAGTTTTTTTGTTTTTTTTTTAAACGATCATTTTTGGACAAGTTATGAGCAATTTTATATTTATGCAAATGAGCCTTTCTAATGGACAACTGGGCGTGTTTTCTCTTATTTCCAACTGGGCGTGTATTGTGTTTTTAGCAATTGTTCCAGTGTTTTGAGAAGTGCAGGACACTGATTGGTCACTGATTAGTCACTGATTGGTCAGCCTCATACACTCCTCTGTACAACACCCAGTTGGTAAAAAGTAAAGACACGCCCAGTTGTCTATTGAGAAACTCATTAGCATAAATCTAAACGAGCTCATAACTTGCTAAAAAATGATAGTTTTTCAAAATAAAAACCACTGCTCTTATCTACATTACAGCACCGATCAGACTATGTAGGAGATAGGGCATTTATAATCTGGTGACAGAGCCTCTTTAAATGTTGTGCTTTTTTCTAAGTCCTTCATTGGTAAACCTGCCTGAAGAAGGAGCCTGTGTGCTCTGAAAGCCGCATATATAATTTTTATGGTAAGCCAATAAAGGTACTTTTCTGTCTTTTTCGACACAAAAGTATTTGGGTGATGTGAACAGGCCCTAACGCAGTCGACTCTGCTATTGATTCCGTCGTTAAAACGGAAACCTGCCGGAACGGTGACAAACGGAAACCATTAGCAATGTTTCCGTCACCATTCCGTCACACAGTACTACACTATTTTTTTGACTGTACTCCGATAGTACAAATATAAAAGTATTCTACATCCTATATGAAACTCAAGAACAGAAGTATTAGCAGAGTTCTACACCGCCGAAATAGCTCAGTTGGGAGAGCGTTAGACTGAAGATCTAAAGGTCCCTGGTTCGATCCCGGGTTTCGGCAAGTGTTTTGTTTCCATTACGACAATATGTTTGAGATTTTCCTAGTCTTTCTTTGCGATTATCTGGTATAGTCTATATAAATACGGTGAATTTACACATAGCACAGTTTTACAGTCCAGCTCCCTTTTATAAACTCTGCCTGTCCGTGACAGATCGTGTTTTAAAATTCTGGGAGGCAAAAAAACAAAGCTGTCAGAAGTGGGATTCGAACCCACGCCTCCAGAGGAGACTGCGACCTGAACGCAGCGCCTTAGACCGCTCGGCCATCCTGACTGCTATGAAACCTCGTAACAACTATTTTAACAGAGCACTCATGGAAACGTAATAATGCTAGTGTTATAATATACTTTTTAAACGTGTTCTTTTGCTAATACACTTAGACAGTATGACCTAAAGTGTGCACCTTTATGTATAAATTATGTATAAATGGTGTCACTACAAGTGCGATCTGGATAAAAGTTGCTCTGTCTGTAAGGCTCAGTTCACATGTGCACTGGAGGTTCCATCGCAGATTCCGTCAGATTTGATGGGAAGAATAGGGTTCCATATAGTACTATTCTTTCCACCCAAATGACGGACACCATGACAGAACCCAACTACACCACAATGACCCCATTATAAGGCTAAAGCCACCCTTGCGTTATGTAATCCGTTACTCTTGCGCATCGATGTTTTGTTCTGGAGTGCGCGCACAACGGGACACCATATTGGCGCATGCACAGTAACTAGATTTGGGGCCTGGATGAAGCAGGGAAGGGTCCATACAGCACCTTTCAACTACGTCATCGCGCTGCTTCGATTGTTGAACTGCGCTGATTGGTGGGGCAAGTCATTCTGCCCTGCCAATCAATGCCTTTCAACGACACTAGCGGAGCGATGATGTAATCGCACCACTTCCGTTGTTGAAGAGCGCTGATTGACGGGGCAAGTCATTCATTCTGCTCTGACAATCAGCACCTTTCAACGACGCAAGCGGCGCGATGATTTCATTGCGCCGTTCAGCCCCAGTAGACCTGCTCAGAAGAGAGCAGGCCTGAATTGATACAGGACAGCACGGGAACCGGATCAACGTATGTAAAGTTTGGGGTTTTTTCACTTAAAAGTGAGTGGCATTATCTACGGGAAGGGGCTATATGTGGCGCAGAATCTACAAGGGAGGTTTTATGTGGGACACAATCTACAAGGGGTCTATTTGTAGGGCACGATTTACACGGGAGCTCTATGTAGGGCACTATATACAGGGGCGCTATATGTAGAGCGCTATCTACAAGGGGGCTATATGTGGGGCACTAGCTACAGGGGGCTCTATGGGGGAGTTCTATCTACAGGGGGCTCTATGGGGGCACTATCTACAGGTAGCACTGTATGTGTGTGTGTGCGTGTGTGTGCGTGTGTGTGTGTCACAGTGTATTGTGCGATTATATTTAGGGGTACAGGGGGCAGCACCATGAGAATTTTATCTTCGTTTATAGGTGCAGAAATATTTGAAAGTGAGAAGCTGAAGACATCTGAGCGGCGAACTGCAGAAATGGGTCGTGGCCGGGAGGTCATCATAGAGGTCTGGACCGGATGGGGACGAAAAGAGAAAAAGAACAACTAGAATCTGAAAAGCCATCACCAGTGAGTCACTTAATGTAAATTCAGACCAAAAAACGAAAGAGAGATGCAAAACGCAATGGTGTTGTATCAAATATAAAATAAATTTTATTGAGATTACTAAAACAGAGCATATAAAAAAAAAAAAAAGGTCCACAGACACACTAACAGAGAGACGACCATGAAATAAACTCCTGCTAAAGAGTAATTAACAATATGTACATGAGTCAGAGAATAAGGTATAGAGTACATAAAACAGAGAACAGTGCAAAAATAGTGTATAAATATATGTTCAGCAATAGTCTGTATAGGAGAAAAATACTGAGGAGTAACCATACCGACCCATAAAGTGCTGGAGTAGTTTGATAGACGTCCACCCCGACGCGCGTTTCGGTGCATTTGCCTAAGTCTGGGGGGGGAATGTAAATGTTTGTTCTGCCTCTAATCAGTACTGTATTCAATATGTGATCTGCAGCGAGATGATGGGTGGTATGATTTTATTTTTTGGGGGAAACCTCAACTCCAAACATATCCTTACCATTTTAGACCATACAAACCTATACGGCAGGGGTTGCACTAAATTGAGCTGTATTTGTGCTGGTGTTGAATTTATGTGCTGAGCTTGGTTCTGGAGTTGTATATACTGTATGTACTGAGCTTGGTTCTGGAGTTGTATATACTGTATGTACTGAGCTTGGTTCTGGAGTTGTATATACTGTATGTACTGAGCTTGGTTCTGGAGTTGTATATATGTACTGAGCTTGGTTCTGGAGTTGTATATACTGTATGTACTGAGCTTGGTTCTGGAGTTGTATATACTGTATGTACTGAGCTTGGTTCTGGAGTTGTATATATGTACTGAGCTTGGTTCTGGAGTTGTATATACTGTATGTACTGAGCTTGGTTCTGGAGTTGTATATATGTACTGAGCTTGGTTCTGGAGTTGTATATACTGTATGTACTGAGCTTGGTTCTGGAGTTGTATATACTGTATGTACTGAGCTTGGTTCTGGAGTTGTATATACTGTATGTACTGAGCTTGGTTCTGGAGTTGTATATATGTACTGAGCTTGGTTCTGGTGCTGTATTGATGTACTGAGTTTGATTCTGGGACTGTATATATGTACTAAGTTTGGTTCTGGTGTGAATACTAGCACAGACAAGAATTGGAGGTGTTGTCCATAGCAACCAGTCCAATTAAAAAAAACAAAAAAAACTTAAATCTGATTGGTTGCTATGGGCAATTCCTCCAGTTCTTGTCTGCAGTAGTTTTCATCCCTGTAGCTCAATCAATCTACCAAAGTCTGTCAGACTCAGAGTGATTTTTATTTGTGTTTATGGCAAACACTGCGATATGACCGTACCGTGTGAATATAACAAACAAAAACTAGAATATATTACAGGCAAATTCAGTTGGCTCCTTGACTATTTTCAAGCGATTGCACTCATAGAAATCACTTGTTTAGCTTAGGCCTTAGCATTTATATTCACCCAGCGCGGTCAAATAAAAAAAAAAGTTTTTCCAAAATGGCAGCAAAACGCAGAGTTTTTGTAAATATTCTCGAATAACTGTGATATGACTGCACTGTATGAATGTACCCTCAGATATCAAAGAGAATGCCATAAAGATTAACGCTGAACATGATGGAAAACGAATGTTCATTCTGCTATACACCAGAATAACCTTTATTTTCCAATGAATTGAGTAAAATGTGGCTCATTTTTTCCTATATCTAATGAATAATCCAAGTAAAGGGAATCATCCGATGGTGTATTTTCTATTAGTCAGTTACATACATAGAGAAGAGGGGCCAGCGACGCACCTTCCTGGGGTTGGCTTGTACCACATCCTTTGTGCCTATTTTAGGAAGATCCCGCACTTTACTCACCCACCCACCTATTTCTTTTACAAGCAGCGTGACTCTTGGGCGAGTTCCTCTTTTGCTAACCTTGTGGCACCTGTTGAGGAAGGGGATTCCAGAGGGGGATTACATTGACCATAGGGAATTGGGGAGCTAGGACCCCTCTCCAAGGACTACATACAGTAGCAGCCATAAGCACTGGCTCTATAGTATGTTTGTCCCTGATCTTCACATGGGATAAGGCTCAATGTGGAAGATGTATTAACACTGATGCAAAGGAAAATAGTGGTTACGCATGGCAACTAAGAAGATTGCCCCTCTAATTTTTTCAGAGGCCCTCCAGAAAATAAAAGCCGCGGCCTGCTTGACTGCCATGGGCAACTAGTTCACTTTTGCTTTGCACCAGTCTTGATACATCTCTCCCAATATCAACGTTTCCACTATACAGGACCTTTTTGGAGATGCTGTACAAAAAAAATAAAAATAAAAATAAAACAAACCTAATAGCATAATAAAATCACGACCAGTCATACCCACAACCCCAAGGGTATGTTCACACACTAGACTAAAAATGTGTGAAAATGCGGTGCTGATTTTCGCGTCTTTTTTTTACAGCCGTTAAAAAAAACGGTCCATCAAAACAGAACGCCATTTTTCCCATTGCAATCAATGGACAGATGTTTGTAGGCGCTCTGCTTCCGATTTTTCGGCCGTTTACGCCCTGAAAAATGGCCGAAAATAGCCTGTGTGAACATACCCTAAGGGCGGGTTCACACATGGCGGAATTTCACTTAAATTCCGCTGCGGACACTCCGCAGCGTTAATCCGCAGCGGAGCCGTTTCTCCATTGACTTTCACTTTAATTTAGCAGTGTTCGTTTACACGATGCGTACAATTCCGCTGCGGAGCATAGGCTGCGGAGCGGAATTTGGTGTCCGCAGCATGCTCTGTCTGTTGCGGAGCAGTGGCGGACTGGTTGCGGACTCATGGCGGAATTTCTCCATTGACTTCAATGGAGAGTCAAAATTCCGCAATGAAGTCCGCAGATCTTATGTGTGCTGCGGAGCGTATTGTTTTTACTACCATGACATTTCTTCATTCTGGCTGGACCTATGTATTTCTAGGTCTACAGCCAGACTGAGGAAGTCAATGGGGCTCCCGTAATGACGGGAGCGTTGCTAGGAGACGTCTGTAAATAGTCACTGTCCAGGGTGCTGAAAGAGTTACGCGATCGGCAGTAACTGTTTCTGCACCCGGGACAGTGACTACCGATCTCAATATACATGTATCTGTAAAAAAAAATATAAGTTCATACTTACCGAGAACTCCCTGCGTCTGTCTCCAGTCCGGCCTCCCAGGATGACGTTTCAGTGTAAGTGACGGCTGCAGCCAATCACAGGCCAAGCACAGGCTGCAGCGGTCACATGGACTGGAGCGTCATCCAGGGAGGTCGGGCTGGATGCCGAAAGAGGGACGCGTCACCAAGACAACGGGCGGTAAGTATGAATTTCTTTGACTTTCACTAGGGAAAGTGCTGTCCCTTCTCTCTATCCTGCACTGAATAGGGAGAAGGGAAGCACTTTTCCTGCAGTCCGCAGCGGCCAGTCCGCATCAATTTTCTGCACATTTTGTGCAGATCCGCAGCCGTAATCCGCAACCCGGATTAGGTGCGGCATTGATGCGGACAGTTGCGGAGGAATTCCGCCATGTGTGGTCATGCCCTAAGGCTACATTCAGAGAAATGTGACCAACCTCGGAACGGTAGTTTTTCACATCCGAGGTGCACTCGTGCGGGACGGGTTATCACGCATCCCCCATAGACTAGATTCTATGGAAGAATGCGTGAAGCGCAAAAAAAAAATACGGGCCCTTCACACAACAGTCGTGTGAACGGCCCCATTGAAGTACATGAGTCTGTGTAACGGCTGTTGTTTTAATGGCCGTCACATGGACTACAAATATGCACGTCTGAATGAGCCCTAACCCCGACTAGAAGCATCACCAATTATATATCAAAATTAACAATGAAATCAAAAACAGTTTAAAAATGTATTTCATGTCCACTATCTTTACAGGGTAAAATTATAATAACAACATAAATTTAAAAAAAAACGAACAAAAAAAAAACAAACAACAAACCTATGTACATAGAAAGGATAAAAAAAAAGCCCCATCAGTCATGAAAAAAAACCACAAAAATAACTTTAAAGGCCCTTTTACACGCGCCAATGAACGTGCGTTCCCGATCATTGCCCTGTGTAATGAGGGAAACGACCAGCCGATGAACGGGGAAACACTTGTTCGTCGACTAATCGCATATTTTATGAGGCTACAAAAATGATCGCTAGTCCGCAGCAGATTTCCCTGTGTAAACAAATAGATGTGCTGCAGACATGATGCAAATGCATGGGGACGAGCGATCGTGGTAACCATCATTGCTCCGTTTAAATGAAGTAGCGAGCGCCGATCCATAATCTGTATTGTCTCACAGCGCTAATTTTAATAGTGGTACATATGGGCGATATCTGCCTGTGTAAAACCACCTTAACCTAACAATTAAAAAAATGTTAAACCAGCTCTAAAAAAATAGACATTTTATAAAAACAGTCTTGTTGTTAAAAGGTTAAATCTCTTTAGAGGGTATATTTACATAAGAAGTTTTTGTCATGATCTTTGCCGCAGTTTTTAAAAAACACAATACTACAAAAATCACGACAAACACCGCGATAAGGCTACATTCAGACGAGCGTGTACGGCTTGCGCGTGTAAAGAACGCAGTGTTTTTCCTACATTTGCATTGTTGCGTATTGGCATCAGTGTGGCATGCGATTTTTACATCCGTGCCAGCACTTCTTTTTTTTTTTCCATCTAATTCTCTGCTTTTCTATGTAATTGATGCGTGAAACACGCACCGCACACGGATTTTCACGCAACCATAGAGTTCTATGGGCGACCAGGTGCGAAAAAACGCACCAATATAGGACATGAAGTGAGTCTCACGTGACGGACTCTCGCTGCGTGAAAACTAACGCATGTCTGAATAGCCCCATAGAAATGAATGGGTCTGTGTGCTGTGCGTTATTTCAATGCACAGCACACGGAAAAGTTTCGCTCGTCTGAATGAGCGCTAAAAATGACTAACAATGAAAATATATTTTGTTAAAAAGTCTGCGCACATCTCCTGCCGTGACAGTCCCAGACTGCAGTGGGCTGTAGAAAGTGGGCCACTGGATGCCAGTGAATAATAAGCAGCTGCATTAGAAGACGCTCCTCACGCTGGACAATCCTTGGGAAGACTGGAATCAGAACTTGTGCTTTCCTCTTGTACAGGAACTCTGCACCGCTCACCTCCTGAGATAGAGAATGGAATAAGAAGAATTTACAATCCTGCAAAAGATCTTACATTTTTCCCAGCTCTGATAATAATATTTAGGCTACTTATGCTGGTGGTAAAATCGCAGGTTAGGCTTTGTTCACATGACGTTTCTTGGCCTATGACTTACGTAGACGTGGGGAAAACATTATTGCATACATTATTATTGCATACATACGTAGGCTGTGACAGATGCCTAACAGTGACGTCCATCACCCATAGATTATTATGGTATATGTTAAACGCATAAAATATGAATTGTCATGATCCATTATGGCCTATGGGTGACGGATGTCACTGTAAGGCCTTATTCACACGAACGTGTCAATTTTGCACAGTAAAATACGCAGTGTTTTTCATGCGTTGCAGTGTGACATCCGTGTATGTTGCTCGTCTGACTTTTTTACGCGCATTTGTCATCCGTATGTCAGCAAAAAAAACAAAAGGAGGTGTTTTTTTCCTTTCTCATCATTTCTTTAGCAAGTGTTGTGTGAATCACGGACAGCACACGGATGACGTCCCTGTGCTGCCCGTGATTTTCAAGCACCCATTGACTTCAATGGGTGCGTGATGCGCAAAAAAAAATAAATTGCACAAGAATAAGACAGTGAGTGAGTTTCACGCAGCGGTCCGTTGTTTTAACGCGCGTAACACGGATGTGACATACACTCGTTTGTTTAAGGCATCTATTTAAAGCATCCGTCACCCATAGACTTTAATGGCATATGTTTAATGAATATGTCATAAGTTTTTTTATGACATATTCCTTTAATGGATGCCATGTTAAAAAAAAGGATACGTTCAATGTACACATTCCTATATTGGACCCCACAGGATAGAATAGCGAATACTGGCCTCCGTCTGACAATAGAGCCCTTTGGAGCATGTATGTTGGGAACGTTCCCCAGGTACACGCTGTAAACAGAGCCTTACCGAGACCGTTGCGCAACCTCAGTTTGTCCTTTGTCGGAAACGTAATATTTTTGTTTATCCCTGATAACAAAACATTGAGGTCGAGCAGCGCTCATGTTAACCATGATTTTACCGTGACGATCAGACCAAAGAGCAGCCATTAAGCTTTAGCCTCATAAGAACCAGTGAGATTTTTCCACCATAAATAACGCCATTGCCCGATTACCATTTACATGAAGCACATTCCCAATCCAAACATTCACCACATTTGTACATTTTTCAACCACTGGACCCCTGAACAGAAGCGGATCTCATGGTATCCCACTGCTGGAGCCTGGCAGCAAGTGTTTTCCCTGCAGCGCTATCGCAGGAGAAACAAAGCATTACACGGTGCCCACCAAAATCAATGTTTTGTCAGGTCCTCCTGAGAGACATCGTTCATAGTGCAAAAAAATGGGCAAAAAAGGCTTAGTAGTACTCACACAATTTCCTTTTAATGCCACCTAAAAATACATTAAGGTTGAGAATACCAGTCAAAACTTTATCTTCATTTATAATGTTTTATTTTGTAGATTTTGGGCCATCATTTTGTGTTCAGATTAATACTATATTACTCACTAATGAATCCTCTGTTCAGCTTCTTCCGATTTATCTGCATTATCATTGTAAGGATTATTCCTGCAGATACCAAAAGCAGTACAGCTCCAATAACAATTAATGACAGAGTCCCTAGAACAAAAAAAAGAATATTATATTACACCACATGGCAGTCAGAAAACAATGGGGCAGATTTACTACACTGTCTAAGAGTGAGACAACATAAATGATTTTACAACGCAAGGCTCAGTTCACACTGAGGTTTTTTTTTTTACACGTTTGACACGGAAACGGTGTCGGAAAATGTGCCAAAAAACGGCCGAAAATGCCTCCCATTGATTTCAATGGAAGGTGGAGGCGTTTTTTTTCCCGCGAGCGGAAAAACCGTCTCGAGGGAAAAAGAAGCGACATACCCTATCTTCGGGCGTTTATGTCTCTGACCTCCAATTGACATCAATGGGAGGCAGAGAAACCGTATTTCGCGGCTCAATGGCCGTGGGCAAAAAATGCCGCAAACGGTGTGCAGGCTGATCAAAATCTGCCTCAAAATTCCAAACAAAATTTTGAGGCAGAATTTTCTGTCAGCAAAAAACTCAGTGTGAACCTACCCTACATGATTTTACAACATAAATAATTTTCAACACTACAGGATTATATATATATATGTGCACATATATAGACAGACTGGGGAGGCTGCTGAAAAGGAAATAAAATTCCATCTCACACTGAATTTCGCAGTTTTACATTGTAGACAGAGGTTTCGTGTTTAGTTCTCTTTTCCCTCCCCCTTCCCTTCCCTATTAAAGGGTTTTTCCCACCAAGAACATTCATGGTTTATCAATAGGATATGTTCTTCGTGTAGGATATCTACTGTAAGACAATAAAACCATCTGTATTCTGGAAGCTTTTTTTGGTATAGGGGGAAATATAATTGTTAACACTTTTTTGACAAAAATGTAGTAAGGCTTGTTTGAAACAAAAGAAAAAACAAGGATTTTCCACTTATCTAAAAAACACTAACGCAGAAACCCCCAGACAGAACTGGAAATTTTTTTTTCCTTGCCTTACATGTGGAAACGTCTAAAAGTAAATGTTTCAAAAAATTCATTAAAAGGGGTAGTACAGGATTATAAAAATATGGCTAATTTCTTTCTAAAAACAACTCCACACCTGTCAGGTTGTATGCGGTATTGCAGGTCAGCTCCATTGAAGTGAATGGGGCTGAGCTGCAATACCAGACACAACACATGAACATGTTTGGCGCTGGCTGTGGAAAGCCGCCATATTATTCTAATCCTGTACAACCCCTTTAGGTGACACTTACCCGAATCTAGCGAGTTGCTAGGAGTTGTTTTGTCATTGATAAAGATACGGTTTGTCGTAGTAACATTCTGAAGATTAGTAGTTACTTTTCTTCTGTGATTCGAAGATGTTGGTGTAAAAGCAATGGTGGGAATTCTAACAGTCACAGGACTGGGTTTGGTACATTTCACATCTTTTATGGCAGATCCTTCCTCTAAAACGGTTCTCCCCATAGCACTGCAGCTTAAAAAAAGAACAAAAAAAAAAACGAAGCAAATTAAAAATCATAAATATAGTTTGAAATAGAGTAGACTGGCAATTTGGATGATTAAATAGGGAAGCTGCCGAGAAATGGAAATTACGGGCCATAATAGACTGATAGGAATTGTGACAGCCCCTTCCTTACAACACAAGCACCTTGGGCAGGGCCACAGTCAGGAGAACCAGTGGGCTTCATGGGCCCATTACAATGTGGATAAAACATACTCTACGCTTTCAGGTCAAGTGTAGACAGTGGACCCACTGAGCCCAAAGGCTCACAAAAACTTGGAGTAGGCACTGGCCATAGGGGAAACTAACATGCGCTATCATTAGAGTTACTACAAAGCAAAGGCGGAGTTTCACTTTAATTTGTGATGGGATCACGGTCAATAGGATCCTGGTAGTTAGGATAAGAAAATAAGTTTGCAAAAAAATAAAATAAAAAACACGCATTTTCTACTTACTTTGACCATGGACGACAGACACTATTTTCTTCCGTTGAAAAATATCCAGATTTGCAGGGCTGGCATTCTAGAATAAGAACATTTACAGTGACCACGGGACACACAGTAATGATCGACACAGAGCTGACACTCCGTTATAAATATAATGACAATTACCCGTCGCCCTATACAGTATGATCAGTGACCATGTTCCTTAAAGAGGTAAATATACAATTACAATTGTGAGTTACTTCTTTATGACTGTCATTCCCCATCCAGTTATTAAAGAGGATTTTCACCCAAAACACAAAAATTGGCATATATTAGTTTATCAGGAGTTAGAATAGCGACCAACGTTTGGCGGTTACATTTCGTTTACTTGCAGAAATATTGCCATTTTTCTATTCAACTGCGACAGCCATTTTTGCACAAGTGACAATAGGAAGTGAAGCCATATTGGTTGTCACTTCTGAATAAACTTTTCCAAAAATGATGGCACACGGTTACTTTTGTTACTGACAAAAATGACAGTCGGTCGTTCGTTATTAAGAAGCGAATTAAAAAGTGACAATCAGCATGGCTGCCCTTCATGTTATCATTTGTGCATTGGCCGCCGCAACTGAATAGAAAAATGGCAATATCTTTTTAACTAAAACAAATCGCTGGAACTTCTGATCTACTAGTACAGGTTTACAGTTTGGTTGGAAATCTTTATTAACTAGCCTGTACTGAGAAAGCATTCCTACCCTACCCCCTTACCAACTGGTACTTTGGTGCACGCTTAGTGGGTGCACTTACTTTGATCAGATGCCATTATCTCAAATGGAGTTCTGTTGAAATTAACTCATTCCCCATCTGTCTTTCCTAGACTTATTCCTGTCATTGCAATACAACAAAGCTGTCTGCTCTGATTCATGCGACATATGCCCCACTCTGCCCGTAGACTGACTCACCACGCACCATCATATGAGCCCCGCCTCCTGACAAAATAAAAAACTGTCTTTAGCATTTTCAAAAAATAACAACTGTTTGTTACGTTAAAAAAAACAAAACGTTTTTTAGGACCTTCTTACTCTTGATTTTCCCCTACATCACAATGATAAGGGTCTAATCGCACAGTGCGGTTATATTGCGTTCTTTACGAAAAAACCTGATGTGACCGCAATGTGTGAGTAGACCCAAACCCATCATGTTCAAATAAACATAAATGAATAGGCAAACACTTAACACTATAAAACACAATGCACACCACATACTGTTATTTACAATCTCTTTTCCTTTGTCACATCGGCAGGTGGTTTTGCGGTCGTTTCTTGGCGTACTTCCTTCGGGACATTCACATTCAGCATCGGAGCTAGAGGTACACGGCTTTTTTTCAATGCTTCCTTCTGCTGTCAAATAAAATACAAGGAAGTGATTACCATGAGACGCGATCTTACAATATTAAGGCTTCGTTCACATCTGCGTCAGGGCTCCGTTCATGGGTTACGTCGGACCTTCCCGTCATGGGGAACCTATGAATGGAATCCAAACCGAAACCAACGGAAACCATAGGTTTCAGTTTCCATCACCATTGATTTCAATGGTGATGGATCTGGTGCAAATGGTTTCCGTTTGTCACCGTTGTGTAAGAGTTTTGTCGCTTTGACGGAAAGATTATTGCAGTCGACTACGGTCTTGATTCTGTCAAAACGACGGAACCCTTAAACAACGGTGACAAACGAAAACCATTTGCACCGGATCCGTCACTATTGAAATCAACGGTGATGCAAACGGAAACCAATGGTTTTCCTTTGTTTCAGTTTGGATTCCATTCATGAGTTCCCCTGACAGAAAGCTCCGAGGGAACCCATGAACGGAGTCCCGACGCAGATGTGAACGAAGCTAACACTTACTATTCATTTACTCTAGTGTTGCTAATGACAACCAATCAGATTACAGGATACATTTAAAGGGGTTGTTCGGTGACTGGCAACCTCCTTTTTAAATTTAGGGCCCTACCCCCAGAAATCAGCTGTTACTCCTGGCGTAAGGTGCCAGCATCTGCACAAAAAAAAAAGTAGCATTATACGAAAATCCATGCAAGCGCTTAATAATCGGCTTCACTGATTCCACCGGAGCGAGAGATGCTCTTCAAAAAATGACTTGGCGGATTGACGGGGGGGGGGGGGGGGGGTCAATTCGTAGGGCCTGCGGACAACCCTCTATGTTGTCCACAGGCACTACTATAGAAAGGGGAGATCATCTCCCAGGCCCTTCTTTTTTGGCTTACCTTTGTTACAGACAGTGCACAGCTTACAGCCATCTCTGGCATTTTCTGGGTTGTAGCGGTTTTTCTTACAATTGATACATTCCGATGCTTTATTAGAGGGTGTGCAAATATCTGCTATTTGCTGACCTAAAAAAAATGAAAAATAACCTTAAATAGTAAAACTTGTAACCTAAAATTCATCAACAACACTTTATGCATCAGCATCATCAGTATTAAAGGATATTTCCCCTTACTTGTTCAAAATTAGTTTGTAGAGACGGCCATAAGGCGATCCAACAAATGCAAAAGGCTTATTTAAAAATTGCCCGTCTTATGATATTTTATGCCTTTTTTTCTTATCTCTGGCTGTGACCTTCACAGGAATGAATGGAAACCTGCAGGGAAATATGAGCATGCCGTGGATACGCATGCTCATTAATTTGTGGAAAAGAAGTGTATTTTACCCTTTCAATGTATAGGATGAAATCCGCAATGAATCCACATGTAACACATGTTTCCAAATGAACAAGCAAATTTAACAGCGGAATCGCAGCAGATTTTTTCCACCTATGTCAGGACCTAGCCTAAGAGGACAAAATTGCTAGATGTAAGTAGGTCCCCCTACCGATAGGACATTGTCAAACTATATAGGGACACGGCCCATTGATTAGCTGAATGGTAATACCCAATTTTCAACTTATTCAAACATTTCCAAGAGGAATAACAGAGGAACGGCACAACGCAGAATTCTAAGAAAAGATGCTCCAGAATGGTTATTTCATGGGGAATACAAGTATTTACTAAAACGGACATGTCTGGAGAGTGTAAAAGTCCGAAGGCACCATGCACACGACCAAGCCGGTAATCACAGTCCATGATTACGAGCACGGCCGGCCGCAAAAAGAAAAACATAGGACATATCCTATCTTTTTCGCAGCCTTTCTATGGCGCAGACACCTTCCCGTAAATATACGGGAAGGTGTCCGTCAGCAATAGAAATGAATGGGTCCGTAATTACGGACCGTAATTATGGACGAAATCTACGGTAGTGTGCTTGGGGCCCTACTTAGTGCTTCTAGCCAAACAGGACTCAATGTACACATGCTTTCTTGAGGTGCCCAAAATGCACTTTGCAGGTGCAATAGCACTGGTTTATTTTTTCCTTATAGTACCTATTGGAGTCACAGTTTAACTGTACTATATTATGACCAATATATAATCAATTGTGAAATACTGATATCATACGTGTACTAATATCCAGCTCCATAACCGCACGCACATTGTAAGTATACAGAGCTACAAATGAACAGGTAAGTAATCTCGCAGTTATTACATCCGTCCTCTCAGCAAGTCTTAAACCACACTCAGCAAATTACTGTATATACTACTAGCGCTTACACAGATCTAGAAATAGATTTACACCTATTCACAATGAAACTGAGAAAAGACAATGTTCCACTATAAGGTTCATTCACTCAGACTAGAAATCTCCTTCCATACATCTTTCAGTTTTCCCTAATACAGGTCCCCACAAGATATTAGCAACTTAATGTGTAAAAGGATTGTCTTCTTAGAACAATCCTTTTTTGTTAGAAGGGTCCATAGGATCTCCCGCTGATGGGACCTCCAGCGATCAGCTGTAATGAGGGAATCTGCCAGCAAGTATTCAATTTCCCTACAGCACTACTACAGGGGAGATGAAGTATTACACAGTGAGTGACTACTAAAATCAATGAGGAGTGCTAGGTCTTCCAGAACGAGAGGCGCTCTTTCCAGATGCTCATAACTCTGGCTATTATATAGGGACCTCTATTAACTCAGAATTCCCTAATAGTGTATTTCAAAATATGTTTCCTAAACCAGTTAACCCAATTAGGTAAATAATAGTAATACAGTAAAATTAAATTTAGTCTGCCATCAATGGGTTATGGATTATCAAATAGCCTGGATTATTAGATGGTCATGAAAAAGTATATAAAATTCACTAAAAAGGTAAACCTTAGGCCTCATGAACACGAACGTGCTTTTACGGCCGCAATTCCCCCGAAAATCCACGGGAGAATTGCGGCCGCATTCATTCCTATGGGGCCATGCACACGACCGTGGTTTTCACGGTCCGTGCATGGCCCCGGAGTCTGTACCGCAGAAAGAACGGGCAAGCCTTATTACAGCCGTGTTCTGCGGTCCGGGCTCATTGAAAATAATGGCCGCGGCCATGTGCACAGCCAGCGATTTGCGGGCGGCTTGCGGCTGTCACTCTGTGGCCGGCCGACCCGGAAATCACGGCCATGCACATGGCTACAGTCGTGTGCATGAGGCCTTAAGGTAAGGTAAGCTTCTGGTCTAGTCAAATTGCATTTCTGTGCCAGATTGAGAGAATGTTAACATTGTTATTAATAATATTATTATTAAATAGTTTTTTACTGAATACTTTCTTCTCATGACACTGGTAAAGTCTGGGAGCTGGAATGCTACAGATGCCAGTAATGATGGTGTCCTATTACTCATTAAGAAACTGGACTCTTAACTCTGATCGGACTTCTGCTTGGGTATACGAACAAAGCAAGGGTCAATGCAGTATCTTTTTTTAATAACTTGTGCAATGTAAAGTACCATCTCCCTACTTGATAAAGATGGACTAGAGCCACCATCTAAAGGCCACACCACCCCTAAAGATGAGACCAAGATACTAAAGAATGACATGGATAACAACTCTCTTATCGATCCCTATCACTTTCTTTACAAGTTCGGGGGGCAGAGGAGAATTTAAATTCCCTCCGGCAGCTGTATGCTATCTATGTAGTGTCAGAAACAGGCTGTTGTAAAACCATGAAGTGTCTGGTAATAGACTGAAGGAATGTGATCTAATGTATATGGAGGCGGTGCGATAGGGGAAAGCAGGATCAGGCATTTTGCAGGGGAAATTAAGTATTACGAGGTGGCCATTCACATGGATGGGCGATCATGTGATACATGGACCAGTCAGCCAGAGCTAGAGTCACCCTTTGTAAGTTGCAAATTTTGCCCCAAATGAACACCAGTCTTAGTAAATGTGGGCCTGTGAGTAAAGTCCTAGTCACTTCTGTTTGGGACTTCCCCTTCAACTTCTTTCCACTCGTGATGTATGAAAATTGCAGTGTCTGTATATTTCTGTATAGTAACAGTAAACTATATTTATCTCTGTACAGAAATATACTTGTCGGGTTTAATTTTACATCACCCCACTCATATTATGGGAGGTTCAAAGGAGTCCGGGCTGCACCATACATGTATCTGTACAAGGCAGATTGATATCTGATATTGTTCTGGGGAAATGACATACATGAATTTTCACCACTTCAGGAGGTGGAAGGCTGGTTTAATGTGACTACACGTTATCACCTATATTACGTACGCAACACTCAGCCCCTCCCCCCAGTTTGGTAGAACCAAACTCCGATGACCATAGGGCTCTATGTTAAGTTCGGTTTAGAAGAACTGCAAAGGGTCCGCGTGTTGTGCCCATAACATGAATTATAAAATGCCTCAAAAATTACAACCATGTGAAACTGATCTGAAGTGGGACTTTCTTTCCCTCCTGTCACAGTGTTTGCCCCCAAGTCACCTGAACTATTTTCGTTATATTCATATCAAATGCATATTGTAAATTATTTGCCTTTTCTGCCTTTCCAATTCTCAGTTTTCCCTTTCAAGGCGCCAACAGACATAGGGTATTTTATGACAGTCTGAGGCAAAACGCACGCTGCCGCCTTCTAATTCGGCTCTGTTCACACTAGTCATGTGACTTCCGTTTTTAAGGGCTCCATGGTGCATATGCCGGATCCATTATGATACACCCATAAAATGTGTCCGTCAGGCTTGCAATTTTTTTTTTACTCCATTGACTGTTGCGGAGTGCGTCACTATTCTGAACGGAAACCTGGCACAAGAACTCACGCTAAAGTGTGAACAGAGCCTAGGAATTAGCTACATAAACTGTTCTGTACCCATTATTGAAACACTAGCCCAATATACATTAGATCAGCATTTCCTTCATTACATAAGACACGTGAAAAAAAAAATCAGACGTGGAATTGGCTGACAAACCACGGCAGAAATCCAAAGCTGACCCTCGGATTTATGCCGTCGATTTTCAGTAAAAACTGACGCGTTTCTACACACAGATTAAATAGGGCTAATCTGTCTGTGGTTACCTGGTGCTGTTTTAGTGGCGGAATACAGAAGACATGTCACTTCTTTTTTTCAGCGAGACAGTTTACAATTCCGCCTGCTGACAATTCTGCTCCATTAAAGACAATGGGAGGCTTCCTACAAGCGCTTTTAAAAAAAAATCTGATTCTGATGTGAAAAATACGTAGGAATCAGTGTGAAAACCTCGCCGTGTAAACACGAGCAATAGACAGACATGAGAATATATATATATATATATATATATATAAATAATAATTTCTATCACAGACAGACATATATATATATACACACACACACACAAATAAAGATAGAAATAGATTGATAAATAAATATCAGATATATAAGATAGATAGCAATATATACATATAAATAGATAAAGATACAAAGTAGATAGATAGATATATCTAGCTATACACACAGATAGAAGAGAGATTATATATAAATATATATACAGACATGATTTTATAAATATATATAGACAGAAATGAGATATATCTGTGTATATATATATATATATATCTCATGCCAATCTGCCTATAAATACATATATGTGTATATACAAATAGATTTTTGTTTACATTTATGTATATTTAGACAGAGATCTATTTAGAACATTATTTATATAAACACAATATATATCTACCCACAATTATAGTTTCAAATAATATATTATTTTCATGAAATAATTATTTTTCATGATTCTATAATCTATATTATTACATATAATATATATGTAGATCTAGGTACAATAATGCTGCCACTAATAGTAATATATTGTATAAAATACAACAGATGTCGCCTCTTATATACACACACTATATATATATATATATTTATATATTAGACCCATATGAACACTCCAGTATATCCGTATTTATACATCTCTTTGACCCCCCTTAGGACATATAGGTGCCCCCCACCTGCGGCGCAGTAGTTGCAGCACACGTCTCGTCCCCCCCGGGTCTCCCCATACTGGTTCCGCAGACACTCAATAGCAGCAGCCGGGGCCGGCAGCAGACCACTGAGTACGAGCAGCAGCCCGGTAACCCGGAGTCCCACATCCGCCATCTCATCAGCACCAATGTCGCACCGCACTGCTCTGCTCCATACACCCTCTCATGACATTACGGCTTTTATAAGCCCGGAGAAGATTAGGGGCGGAGACGTCATAACTTTCTAAACTGCTAGTCACGGTTTGTACGACCTGCAACTCTGTAGCTATCGTTTACCCACAGCCCGGGGCATGCTGGGAGCAGTAGTAGTGGCACAGAAGTTTTTATTTGTGGTGGATTAAAACAGTTGCTTATAGCAACCAATCAGATCACAGCTTTCATGTACTCAGTAGTAGAAAATAAAAGCTGGATTATAATTGGTTTCTATGGGCAAATTGCTCCAATTCCCGCACTACCATTAGGAAAACTTGCCCATAGCAACCAATCAGGTTCCAGCTCACATTTTACTGAACCCTAATAGAGAATGAAAAAAGCGATCTAATTGGTTGCTATGGGATACTGCTATTTTTTATTAATTTTTTACATTTTGTGTGCCTTTCCAGGACATTCAATATTCCGCACTGAATCCCAGTCAGCTTGCTGTGGGTGGGCAACCTGAGGCGCTCTTGGTGCCCAGGACAAGAATTTCAAAATGTGCCTCCTTCAACCTCGACCCACCCAGCATGATAATTGACTCATACGTAGTTGCACTAAGGCCCTGTTCACGTTTGCTCTATGGCTTTCGTGCATAATGAAAGCCATAGCACTGCGCTCAATATGTCATACTTCGGGGTTTCGACAAAGTTTGCACAATTTTTTAGTCAAGAAAAGCATGTGCATCACAATTCTTGCCGTCGAAAGTGCCAGAAACCCAGACTGAACCTCTGACGCAGGTGTAAACATAACCTTCAGAGAAGCGCTTATCAGACCCCGTAACCTACAGTCATGTTGTCCGCTAGGACACAGCAGCCAATAAATCATACAAAGAAATGTAAAGGCAGTGTTGTGGCTTATTTCATAAATTGCTCCCCTCCTTAATTGTGCCCTAGGCAGCCACCTATTCTGCCTATCCCTCCTCCTGGCGAAATATATTTGAATCACACTTCACTAAAGTCGCACAACTTGAACTGGGCAGGAGCCCATACTGCAGGTCTGGTCTGTCATTTATACATACACTACCGTTCAATAGTTTGGGGTCAACCAGACAATTTTGTGTTTTCCATGAAAACTCACACTTATTTTATCAAATGAGTTGCAAAATGACTAGAAAATATAGTCAAGACATTGACAAGGTTAGAAATAATGATTTTTATTTGAAATAATAATTTTCTCCTTCAAACTTTGCTTTGGTCTTGGAATGCTCCATTTGCAGCAATTACAGCATTGCAGACCTTTGGCATTCTAGCTGTTAATTTGCTGAGGTAATCGGGAGAAATTTCACCCCATGATTCCAGAAGCCCCTCCCACAAGTTGGATTGGCTTGATGGGCACTTCTTGCGTACCATATGGTCAAGCTGCTCCCACAACAGCTCTATGGGGTTGAGATCTGGTGACTGCGCTGGCCACTCCATTACAGATAGAATACCAGCTGCCTGCTTCTTCCCTAAATAGTTCTTGTATAATTTGGAGGTGCTTTGGGTCATTGTCCTGTTGTAGGATGAAATTGGCTCCAATCAAGCGCTGTCCACAGGGTATGGCATGGCGTTGCAAAATGGAGTGATAGCCTTCCTTATTCAAAATCCCTTTTACCTTGTACAAATCTCCCACTTTACCAGCACCAAAGCAACCCCAGACCATCACATTACCTCCACCATGCTTGACAGATGACGTCAGGCACTCTTCCAGCATCTTTTCAGTTGTTCTGCGTCTCACAAATGTTCTTCTGTGTGATCCAAACACCTCAAACTTCGATTCGTCTGTCCATAACACTTTTTTTCAATCTTCCTCTGTCCAATGTCTGTATGCTTTTGCCCATATTAATCTTTTCCTTTTATTAGCCAGTCTCAGATATGGCTTTTTCTTTGCCACTCTGCCCTGAAGGCCAGCATCCCGGAGTCGCCTCTTCATTGAAGACGTTGACACTGGTGTTTTGCGGGTACTATTTAATGAAGCTGCCAGTTGAGGACCTGTGAGGCGACTATTTCTCAAACTAGAGACTCTAATGTACTTGTCTTGTTGCTCAGTTGTGCAGCGGGGCCTCCCACTTCTCTTTCTACTCTGGTTAGAGCCTGTGTGTGCTGTCCTCTGAAGGGAGTAGTACACACCGGTGTAGGAAATCTTCAGTTTCTAGGCAATTTCTCACATGGAATAGCCTTCATTTCTAAGAACAAGAATAGACTGTCGAGTTTCACATGAAAGCTCTCTTTTTCTAGCCATTTTGAGAGTTTAATCGAACCCACAAATATAATGCTCCAGATTCTCAACTAGCTCAAAGGAAGGTCAGTTTTATAGCTCCTCTAAACAGAAAAACTGTTTACAGCGGTGCTAACATAATTGCACAAGGGTTTTCAAGTGTTTTCTAATCATCCATTAGCCTTCTAACACAGTTAGCAAACACAATGTACCATTAGAACACTGGAGTGATGGTTGCTGGAAATGGGCCTCTATACACCTATGTAGATATTGCATTAAAAACCAGACGTTTGCAGCTAGAATAGTCATTTAGCACATTAACAATGTATAGAGTGTATTTCTGATTAATTTAATGTTATCTTCATTGAAAAAAACTGTGCTTTTCTTGCAAAAATAAGGAAATTTCTAAGTGACCCTAAACTTTTGAACGGTAGTGTGTATATATATACATATACATATATACACACATACATATACCGCCACCATGGCGTTATGCCCGGCGGTAATAGGTTTCTAAAATATGCCACTTTCTCTTACCACACCTGTCATGGCTTGATTGACGTCCCACAGGCTTTACGTCACACGCGCTGCAGGACGTCAATCAAGCCATGAGGGGCGTGATAAGGGGCCGGACTGCATGACTCCTTAGGAGAGCGGCACCGCCCAGATGACTCTTCACTGGTAATGAAAGGGGTTTTTCCATCAGCGACATTTATGACGTATTCACAGGATATGCCATAAATGTCAGATAGATGCGGGTCCCACCTCTGGGACCCGCACCTATCTCTAGAACAGGGCCCCCTAAACCCCGTTCTACTTTTCTCGTTTCCCGCTGCCACTTTGTAATTTCTGACCATGTAATAAGAAAACAGCGTAGCTCACTTCCATAGAAGTAAATGGCAGCTACGGAAGCAGCGTAGCACGCGAGGTGCGCTGTTTCCGTAACTGCCATTCCCTACTATAGGAGTTACGAAAATAGCTTAGCTCAGTGAGCTACGCTATTTTCGTAATTTCCGATCATGTAATCAGGAAGTGGCTGGGAGGCAGTGGGAACCAAGAAAGGTAGAACGGGGTTCATAGGGCCCCATTCTAGAGATAGGTGAGGGTCCCAGAGGTGGGACCGCATCTATCTGACATTGATGGCATAACCTGTGGGTATGCCATAAATGTCCCTGATGGGCAAGCCATACAGCACGTGCTACATTATAACTTTATTTTATAATTTATGCTGCAAGGAACAGTTTAGACAGGGGCATCTTTAGAAACGTATCACCATCGGGTATAATGCCACGGTGGCAGTTTAGTGGCCAAAAATAATAAATCAGTTGCACGTCTCATTCGCCATATTTTGTGACATAGATAGATTCATACACTCTATATTACGTATATAGCAGCCACTATTCTGCTGACAGGTATGAATATAGATTAAAATAACATTAAAAAAATATACGGCCAGGATCACACACAGATTTGATGCAGTTTTGGCTGAAAAGACTGATGCATTGCTTTTCTTTTGGGTCTACGCTTGTACTTGGCTAAAACAACGGACCCAAAAACTGCATCAAAAATGTGTGTCTGATCCTGGCCTTCCTACCCAATATATAAATCCATCGCCACCAGGGGCGCACCAAGAGTGTGCTGGGCCCCATTCCCCTCCTTGCAAATCGGACCCTCCACCCCGCAAATTGGACCACTTAGACCAGACATTAAAAAAAAATAAAAAAAATTACCGCCCCCGACTTCTCTTGTCCGCAGAAAACCCCTCAGATTCCCTCAGGCTGCCACATCAGGATGTGCCACGGCGCATACAAGACACAGCACGCAACGTCCTGTCGCTGCCCAGTGTCAGGCCCTTGTATGCACTGCGGCACAGACGTGTGCTGGGGCCTGATGTGGCAGCCTGAAGAAATCTAGGGTGGGCCTCCTTCCCGTTCGGACACGGTCGCACCACCTGTGACCACAATCGTTACCCCAATGCCCACCTCTATGGTGAGCTCAGTTCAGTTGAACCACGGGAGGTCAGAGTACTGCGGCAGTAATATCGACCTTTGAATGAGCCGCTATTACAGAATGCGACCTTATATCCATGCATGTCATTATCAGAACAGTCCTCTGGCTCAGGGGTGCATTTTCGTTAGTAACAGGTTATCACGGAATTGCTATTTAAGCAATTTTCTCTTATGATGAAGTATAAAATGTCTCCCTTCACTGTAAATTCACTACCCTGGTGTAATAGAAATCTCCGTTATGATTTTGATCGCACAGACTGACACAGGTGGACTCATGTCTTCCACCCAGTGGTTATTAATGACTGCCGGAGCTGTACACTTCACACTGACTACACATACAGTACTGATGTGGTTAACACTGTGTGAACGTATCAGGAAAGGGGAGGTGGGCGATTGTGGTGGTATATACATCAGTGAATGAAAAGCACTAAATATATCTGAGCTACGGTCTGAGGCTGCATTTATACGCTATGATTTTTTTTCAATGAGATGTTTTAATTCCGACCACAAAGACCAGTATTTGCTGCTGAAACTTTACCCGAGGCAATGGTTTGTATTTGGCGATAATCACTGCCTTGGTGTCTGGTCACACTGTGGTGTATGGAAAGAGGAGTTTTATTTTGCTAGTATCATAGGAATGAATGATCTCCCAATGTCAGACTGCAACCAAATTTATATAGCATGCGCTTGCATCGTACCATCTGGTTGAAGATGAGCGCCAAGGTACTTAAAGGGCATCTCTACCTAAAGATGTTGCCATTCAAAGAAGGGACTACCTGTATCATTGACTGCTGCTGTTTTGTTATTAAACTCTATTAACTTTTCTTTTTAGCCCACTAAGTGATTTTTACTTTGGATAAATAATACATTGGAATACCTTTGTATTCCAATGCATTAGTGACGATCAGTGAAAACGGACAGACACCTATTCAGACATGTCTAAGATACTGACTAATATGCATCTACATATGCCAGCCACAGGGGGCTTTCTTAGGCCCCTGACTGCAGTATTTAATTGTCGCCCCCCTGCAATTGTGTCAGGGTTGATGATGGGGAGTCAAAGGGAGCACCCTCACCTTTTTTTTAATCATTTAGATGATGCGGGTTACTGACACAATATCTAAGGGGTCAAACAGCGCAGATTAGAGCCTGCTGTCAATCACAACCGTCTTCCCAAGTGTGCAGGCACAGGAGTTGTAAATATACAGCGAATGGTGCCAAGGGGTTAAGGCAAGTGAAGCGACATGAGGATACCATGTTCTGTACAGATGGAGGTTAGCCCAGGTGTGACATTTACTGGCCCGTTTGAGGGCATGGGGCAGGTGACGTGGGGGGTGATTCAAAAAGGATCTGCTTTAAGATCCAAGCAAAAACAACGCTTGGGAAAGTCAAGTTTTTCTCACCACTCAATCTCAACAGCAATGGCGGCCTGTTTGGCCATATAAAAGTCATCAATATCCACCGGGTCCTAGGTTTCCGCCAATAGTACCTTCTGGTTAACTCAGCTGTGGTTGCAAACGACATGTTGTGGAGCAAGTAGCGTTCAAGACTAAAAAAGCCAGAATATCATAAAAGTAGAGTAGGGGTGCGATATACAGAGCTACTGGTTCCTGCTTCTATTGGCCTAGAACATATAATGAACATGTACGCTTACTCAGACTTCATGTGAACAAATACCCCGAGCTCTAGTGGAAAATGTACATGAGAATATATCTTCCGCTGATTGGAATCTACCACAAAGAGCAGCCACATACAAGAGCATCACACACTGTACAGTTCTATCAGTCTGGCATATGGGGCCTGAGATTGTGATCAGTGTTGTTCATAGAGTGACGCCATACTGCGTACTGTTACGACTTCTTTCATATAACAATGGAAAATATGAGACTAGAGAGCGTCAGTGGAAGACATTACAAAAACCATGTTCAGCAGTAATATTATATTTAGAAATCTGCCCCAATGTATAAAATAGGTTTTATTACTATGTAACTTGCAGTACCCATTTTTTCCACATTGCCCCCGGCAATTTTTTTTCCATAGAAACTAATGAAACACTGCAATGACAAACATTGATCTTTAAAGGGGTTATTTGGTTAAAAATAGACCCGATTAGGCAATTCTGAGTTAATAGAGGGGGGGGGGGGGGTCCCTTGTTCAGGATCCTCATCTCTTGGTCTGAGTTTAGGGCAGTTACAAGGAACATCACTGGCGTTGGCGGTCCTGTCCAATATTTCAGACAACCCCTTGATTTAAATAAACATTGTGTTGGTGGTGCTGCAGGGAAATTGAACACTTACTGCTAGATTTTCCATCAAATTGAAAGTGATTGCTGGGGGACCAACAGGGGGGAACAGTGCGATCAGCATTTTGTCAAGGGACATTTCGAACAAGTAGGGATTGTACAAAGGGGAGAATATTAAACCTCAATAGATTTAGAATGAAGTCTTTTAGCTATTGCGGATACAGTCGATTTATCAGCTGCAAATTTTTGTTTTTTTACCTGCACCACAAAAAATAATTTTCTGCCCCATTGGGGAAAATTCACACGTAGAATATTTGTTGAGGATTTTTGATACGTATTCTTCACCGAAAACCTACAAAAACTTTTCGAAATTTTACTCTCATGTAATGGAAAGAAGTCCATGCAGAGTTTCAGGGCATGCGGCAGCATGTGAATTCTGCAGCATATTAACTTCAATTTTCAATGTGGATTTCACTCTTTGTAATGCAAAAGGTTAAATCCGGAGCAAAGCCGTACCCAAGTCCGCATGTAACAGATGTGGCAGATTTGTTGCGGAAGTTTCTGTCACTGTCAATTTATTTGAATGCGATTTGCACAAATCCATACATGCAGAAAAAACCCCATTTAGATATACGGATCAGATTAAGGGTATGTGCACACACACGAATTACGTCCGCAATTTACGGACGTATTTCGGCCGCAAGTACCGGACCGAACACAGTGCAGGGAGCCGGGCTCCTAGCATCATAGTTATATACGATGCTAGGAGTCCCTGCCTCTCTACAGTACGGGACAGTTGTCCTGCAATCATGTTTTCAGTACGGGACAGTAGTTCCACGGAGAGGCAGGAACTCCTAGAATCGTACATATGTATGATGCTAGGAGCCTGGCTCCCTGCACTGAGTTCGGTCCACTACTTGCGGCCGAAATACGTCCGCCAATTACGGACGTAATTAGTGTGTGTGCACATACCCTTACAGTTACTGAAATTTCTCCAACAAATCTGCTGCATGCAAATATACTAAAGGCGCTGTCCGGGATGTGTTTTATTTTATTGTCCATAAGTGGCCATGTTGCTAGAAATGAAAAAACCTTGTCATTGATTTGTATTAAAAAAATTTTTATACCTTTTATCATCTCTGATCAAGCCTCCACTTCTACATTATACACTGATCACATGACCTCTTCATCCGATAGATTATGCGCTATATTACTATTAGCGGGCATGTAACAAGAACCAAACCTAAAGTGGCACTTTCTACCCCTATTGGGTTTGTAATATCGTAATTTCAGAGCAAAATATTTTGCTACACACAATACCATTAAAACACACTACAGTCAGTCTTTAACCCCGCACCCCCATATGATTGAGGACTGTTAAAGCTTTTTACATGTCATAGTGACATATCAGAAGTTTTGATTGGTGAGGTTCCAAGCACTGAGATCCCCGCTGATCGCTAAAACGAAGCTGCAGAAGCGCTCAGGTGAGCGCTGTGCCGCTTCCGTTTCAAAACAGCTTTCCTCTGAGGGGTGTGCGGACTTCACAGACTTTCTATTGAGTCCGTACAGTGTCCCGAGGAAAGATGATCAGAAACGGAGGTGCACAGTGCTCACCCGGGTGCTTCTGCCACTTTGTTTTAGCGATCGGTGGGGGCATCAGTGATTGGATCCCCACAGAACAAAACTTCTGACATGTCACGATGATCTGTCAAAAGTTTTTAAAAGTTTAGTTACCATATATGTTAAATGAAATAAGAGATCTAAATTCTGTTGATTTTTGAAAACATTTACACATGTACCTGGAAATAAAATCCCCAGGGACAGTACCTTGTTTTTGGCTTTGTTTGTAAAGAAAAGACACTATCCAGGAAAGCAGGTGATATACAGTATATATAGTCATTGAGCTACTTTTAGATGTAATCACTGGAAAACAAAACAACGACAACTTAAATCTAAAGTTTCATTTTTGCTGATGCATCTGTCATGACATAATGAAAGTATTTGAAAGAGGATGCCCTACATTTTTTACTTAGTGTTTTGATGGTCAGGAGTGCTTACAAAAATCCCCAAAAATATGTTTTGTATTTTAGTATGTTTTCAGTGAATTTGGAAAGGAAATATTTATTCCCCAAAATTTGGTAAAGCTCTGCCCACCAGCGTTCAGAGCCTCCGTCACTTTTGACAGCAAGAATAACACTACATTATTTATTTCCCATTGCTTACAAGGCGCCAACATATTCCGCAGCGCTATACAGAGATTTTCACCATCACATCAGTCCCTGTCCCCAGGATCACACACAGTTTTGATGCAGTTTATGACTCGCGTTTTTGGAGCCAAACACAGGAGTGGACACAAATAAAAGGAGAAAGGTTATCAGTAATTTCTTTATACCTTTCGTTCCTTTTGGATCCCCCACGATCGCGGGGTGCTGATGGTTGTAATGGCAGCCTGGGGGCCTAACGAAGGCCCCCAGGTTTGCCATCATTGTACTCCTATTAAGCCCCGACTTCGGCAGTTTAAAAGGTGCCTGTCAAAAACATGATATACTCTAATACATTAATATTGCAGTATACAGTGCAAGCAATCCAACGATCACTAGTTCAAATCCTCTGTGAGGACTGATAAAGTAAAAGTTTTTTTTATGTACAAAAAAATATTTATTAAAACTCAAAAAAAAAACAACTTTCCATATTTCCTCTAAAGCATTGTAAAAAAAATAAAAAAATAAACATAATAGATATCGCCGCATCCGTAAAATTCTGAACTATTTCAATATAACATTATCATGCATGGTGAACGTCGTAAAAAAAAAAAGAAGTAAAAAGTTAAGGCTCTCTTTGGTCTCGCCGTAATTGTATCGACCCGCAGAATAAAGTGAACACGTTGTTTCACGATGAATGCCATAGAAACAAAAGAGCAAAAAAACAATGGAGGAATTGCTGTCCTTTTCATTTTCATTTTCCACCCCACAAAGATTTTGTCTCCTAGCACATTATACTGTGCCATGAAAAACTATAACTCGTCCAGCAAAAAAAATCAAGCTCTCATAGGGCTAGATCGAAAGAAAAAAAAAAAAAAAAGTTATGGCTTTTGGAATGTGGGGAGGAAAACATTAAAATGAAAATCTGAAAAATGGCTGCGGCGGGAAGGGGTTAAATTGACTATTTTACATGCACATAACAAATACCGCCAATTTATCAATAGTCCTTTTGGATTTTTAAATTCTGTACCATTTCCGGTGCAAATGGTTTCCATTAATCACCGTTGTTTAAAGGTTTTAACGTAATCAATACCGCAGTCGTCTTCACTATTCAATCCGTCAAAACGACGGAACTCTTAAAAAACGGTGACAAACGGAAACCACTTGCACCGGATCCGTCACCATTGAAATAAATCGTGATGCAAACAGAAACCTATGGTTTCCATTTGTTTCCGTTTGGATTCCGTTCATGGGTACCCCTGACAGAAAGCTCACACGCAACCGATGAACGGAGTCCCGATGCAGACGTGAACGAAGCCTTATTAGTATATTATGATTACGCACTTTATGAATTCATATATATTTAAAATGTAATTATGGGCAAATCTATTTTATTTAGGTTTGTTTATTCATTTCTGCTTTCACTTAGAATTTTAATGAAGCTATTGCCTTGTATCTGTAATGTAGGAATTTTATTGATGTAAGTGATAAGTAATTTCTGGTTCACCTTTGAACTTTGGTTTATTTGTGGCATTGTAATGATCTATTGTACGTGCCGGAAGGGAGGACGGACCGACCTCGAAACGCATAGTACGGTACTACAATTTGACACAATCTTTGTGAACTTACTTTTACACTGGTCATTGGCAGCGCCCGTTCAAACCTGCATTTTCCTGAGTTGTTGGATGGTTCTGAAGAGAGCTGAAGGCCACGTGCACCACGGGAGACATCCTTCTGATCGCGCTTTCCAGAGTAGCGCTTGCCCTTTGCACAACCCACTTTGGTGAACATACAATTTGCATTGTACTATTGTAACTACATTATGAGAATATTGCTCCAAACTAAAAAAGGATCATGTACTTTAAGGTTCCACACACTTGACATTTTGGCTTCATAGATGACTTTAAAAGGGGTCAACTATGGGCTTTCCTCCCCTAAAGATGGGCCGACATTTATCAATGTGTTCACACCAGTTTTTGGGCTATAAAAGCGCCAACATTTTTTTTTTCCACTTGTCAAATTTGGAAAGTGACAGGAAAAGTGTGGCCTCCGTGGAGATGTAGTTTAGGCCATATTTATTATATATTTTTTTTTGGGCCTTTGAGAAGTAAAAAGGTGCCAAATTTATTGAGACGTGTACCTTTTTAATAAGTTTGACACAAACCTCGCAACCACCCTCTCCACTTCTGACTTTGTCTTAGTAAGTTTGGGGTCATTGAATGTGATATACCATCAAAGTCCATTCCGTGGGAGTCTGAACACTGTGGTCCCTGTCCACCTCTAGAACAAAGTTACAGAAGTGCTAGGAAAGTGCTGGGACCCCTTAGCTCTGCTAGACTTCTTTTTCGACTGTGACCTCTGAAAAAAGTGGAATGGACTTGATAGAGTGCCACTTTGGCTCCTGCTTTGTTGTAGTGATTGGCCGGGGTTACAGCCATTGGACTCCCACTGACCAGCCATTGATGGTCTATGTCATCATTGTCTTTGTTGAGACAACCCCTTTAAAAGTGAGGTTACTCCTAGTGCTGGTTTACACCTCCTAACAGGTGACAGTTGTTGAGTCCCAGCCCCCCCCCTTCTTAAACTCTTTATAGGAAAGAGGGGCAGAGACCTTTTGTCCACCATCACCCCCCGTTTGGATTTTATTTAACCACCTTATACATTTTTGAATAGCTCATCTGTTTAAGAACCCGCTACCATACTGAGCCAGTATATATATCCATTTAGTATTGAAAAATGGAGAACGCAATCCCTGAATTTCAACATTGCACAAAATAGGGCAACGATTACCCAAAGAAATTCACGGTAAACCTCCTCCATACTGCACAAGTACTAGTTATACCATAGACACGTCTGGGGCATTATAGACAATATTTTGTATGTTATGTCGGTAAAGTTACACAGCGCATCTAAAGAGGCATAAAGGGATTGCCGCAACTAAATATTTTTTGTCCAAATATCAGGACATCATATGTGGCACTTCCCCTTTATTAGCCAGTAGCGTGATCTAAATTAAATCTATTGACTGGAATAGTTGTCATACATATCCTTTGTGACCAATACTGGCAAAATGTGTGACCGCGTGGCAGGTAAGTCAACGGGTAGCACCACATGGCTACGTCCCCACATACTTCAGATGATCGATCTCTCGCTCTCTCTAAATTTTATAAAAATAGTGCTGAAAACCACATTATTGTGGCACACTGCCCAGACTAGGATGCCATGGTCGTAAAGAAGAAGGAAGAAGCATAATTAGGGTCAGTTCACACGTTGCGTGAATACTGCAGATTTTCCACAATGGAAATGGTTGCAGAAAATTTGCAGCATAATACAGTAACAGCAAAGTGGATGAGATAACACAAAATTTCAACCACACACACACTGCGTAAATACTGAGCGGAAAAAATGCTCAGAAATTGACCGGCGATGCAGAATTTTATTCCGCAGCATGTCAATTTGCATAAACGCTGCTTATTTGTTGCGTTTTTTCCCCATTTAATTCAATGGGGCGGTAAAACCCACAACAAATAGTGCTTGTTGCGTTTGTTTTTTTTGCAACGGATTCGCAGCGATTCTGCCGCAAATAACACAACTCAGAAAAAGTAAAAAATCGTATACTTACCCACGAGTCTGTTTCTTCCTCCAGGCTGGCCTCCTGGGATGATGTTTCATCCCATGTGACCACTGCTGCAGCCAATCATAGGCTGCAGTGGTCCCCTGGGATGAAACGGCTAAATGCTGTTTTTCACAGCGTACATTCTGGCCAAAAAAACGACACCAGTGTTTGTTTCCGACTATTCGCCAGAAATGCTCTGCGGCACACAGGGTGGATACGCTGCGTGCTTTTACACCGCGTATCCGTCCCGTGTGAACTCAGCCCTATAATTTTTTACCCGCAAAAGTCGCACAATTTGTATGTGACGTGCGCCAAATTCACAAAAATGTTGAACAAACGTATTTTTACAGTTGATGGAAAGCGTAAAAACTAAACAAAGGCCTTAGACAATTCTTCATGTGCCCTGTTAAAGCATATGAATGCAATAGAGGGGAGTCCCCGTTCAGGATCCCCTCCATTAGCCCGCTATCTGAAGGACCCGTCCTATGCGTGCATTAAAAGGTCCATTGCATTTAAAGGGTGTCGTGTAATGTATCGCTGCAGGGAAAATTATCACTGACTGACCGACCGACTGACCACTTCCCCTGGCAATAACAAGTGATCAGCACATCATCGGATGACCATTCATCAAAACTGGGGCTGTTTAAACTTGGGGACCCCTCTAACGAGGGTCGTATTTACATGGATATATTTGTCATTTTTCAAGAACAGCACTAGCGAAGGAAAGATGGAATACATTTCTTAAATATTTTCCTACTTCCCTCTCATGAATGTCCAACCCGGAAGGGAACGAAATCCATAAGGCCCTGTTCACATGGAGGATATTGCAGGCAGAAAAAAAAAACTGAAGGGTTCAATGTGTTAATAACCAAATTGCCCTTTCTCCACAGCAGAGAGTCGATTTTTGAACCTTTTTCCAGGTATCTCCTGCAAATTCTACAGAAAAAACCTAGTCCAGTAATGAGATACAGATTCCTTTATTTCTTCAGAAGCAGAATAAAACGGATGACTTTGGTGCACAATGTTATCTATAGAAAATAGGTCATTATTAAACCGATGTAGAAAAATAAATTACACATATCTAAGTGATGATCTCTCTCCACCACGGCCACTTCTCCCTCACATGATCCACCCAATCCCAATGGTCTAAGAACTATGTACAGATGTAGCAGAGTTGAGCACATCATCTGACACTCGCAAGACGTAATATATCGCTGCTTAAAGCATCAGGATATCCATAGGAGACGGCCGACAAACCTACTGCATAACAATTAGGGTATGTTCACACGCACTATTTTCAGACGTAATTCGGGCGTTTTACGCCTCGAATTACGCCTGAAAAAAACGGCTCCATTCCGCCTACAAATATCTGCCCATTGCTTTAAATGGGAATTACAATGTTCTGTTCCCATGAGGTGTAATTTTACGCGTCGCTGTCTAAAGAAGTCGCGTAAAAAGACACCCGCATCAAAGAAGTGCATGTCATTTCTTGGGCCGTTTTTGGAGCCATTTTTCAGTGACTCCATTGAAAAACAGCTCCGATAACATCCGTAAAATAGGCCGCGAAAAACGCGAGTAGTTACAAAAACGTCTGAAAATCAGGAGCGGTTTTCAGGCGAAAACAGCACTGTAATTTCAGACGTATTTTGCTACTGCGTGTGAACATACCCTTAGACCTCATGCACACATACCGCCATAGACAGAGCCGTAATATGGAGCCAATTTTAGAGGTTAATACCTCCTGTAATATGGCAACCGGTGGAATCTGACAGAAAAAACTGAGGCATACGGAGGTATAGTGTGGCCACATAGAAGTCTACATTACGGCTTGGAGGTTGTGCGGAGCTGTAATACGCTTGTGTGCATGCGGCCATCGCAGTGCAGAGCCAATGTAGGACTTCAATGACAATCAGCACTGCTACATCTGCATAGCAAACACAGTCCACCAAATGATGCAGAAATAGACCCATCACCAAAATTACATGAGATCATATCCATAGAACACAATACACAGGACATAAAACAAAACTTTTTTAGTAATACGAAAAAACACACCATCTATGATCTCGCTTTGTATCCGGCTTCATGAAACATATAATATCGTACGATTATTAGAAAAAAAAAAAAAAAAAAAAAAAAGAAAATCAGGATTATGACGTTTACGTTCCCTGTATTGTACAATATTGGAATTGGCCCAGGAGCCGGGAAGATTCTCCCTCCGCATATTTATGTGCTGAACTGTATTCCTCAATATGTGTGGTTTTAACATAAAGGTTTACGATCAGGAACTTGCTGTGTCATGGTCTGCATGGTTTCCTTCGTCTCGGTCACATATGTCCTAAAAGTTAACTTTTTTTTAGGGAAGTACAATAAATGTAACAAACAAAAAAAAGTTTACATTTTTTTAGGCAAATATAAGTTGGCCAATATTAAAAGTCTAGTAAGAGTACTGCCAAGCCGCCTTATCCTTTCTGACTGAGTGCAAATTCATCCTTGAACTGAAGACCTAAATAATCTGAGACAGACTGGTTAGTAGGGACATGCTACCTGACTACCCCATGGTAAAGACAGTGTATCCATAGTAACCAGACTCTCTCAAATGACTCGTGTTCAGCCCAACGCTGGACTAGCTCTGTTCTGAAAGCAGAAAAGTTTCACCATCGAGCTGGTCGTATTAATCCGATCTTTTTGAGAATTAAATTTAGGGTGAGAACTTTTTAAAAATTAATGTACACCATTTTTTTATTGCTTAAAGAGGTAGTATACAGGGTTAAAGAAAAAATGGCTGCTCTCTTTCAGAAACAGCGCCACACCGGTCATTGGAGTGTGTCTAGTATTGCAGCTCAGCTTTACTGGAGTGATTGGGACTAAGCTGCAATGCTACACACACACAAGCGGTGTACAGGTGTGTCGCTGTTTTTGGAAGTAGCCATCTTTTTCTATTGCTGAACAACCCCTTTAAGTGCAAATAAAATAAAAATGTAACACTCTTGGGTCTACAGCTCCTTCGCAGACCTATATGTCTCTATGGTTACAGACTACAAACTCTCTAGTCTGACCCTAAACTATGCTCCCATCTGACCCCTACACACATTCGGTAGGTTATCAAGTAGTGTACAGGTGGAAAAAAAAAGAATGGAGGATCAGACTACAGTTTGTAGTCTGTACCCATGGAGAGACACAGATCTGCATGGGAGCTGTATACACAAAACTGTAGATTTTTAATCAAGACTATTTACAGAGTTGCTTCACTTATTTTTAGATGCATTGGAACAATAAAAAAAAATATTAGGCATACAGGAGCTGCTGTCCCTCAATTTGCTGAATGACGGTAGTCGCCAAGCGTCACAGTACGTTACGATAGGTGGGGGTGAGACCTCCGGGACCCTCGCTGACCTGGAGTACAAAGGGATTATTTAATGAACTGCAAACACTGCTTATAACTCAGTGGTGCTCGTGGAGAAAAAAAAAGAAAGGTAATTTCATTTCAGGTAATGAACTGATATGAATGAGAAAAAGTAAAAGGCAGGATGTATAAATAGTTACATTTTCATATAAACATAAGATCTGTTATATAATACACTTTACACGGACGGTTCACTGTTTATCATTACCAAGTCCTGTCTGTTTTTTTTTTTCTTTTTTGCGTCGCCTGATCTCATCGGCCGTAGAGAGCGCACCCTGCAGGCGATCCAAGTCATGAACAGGATGAACGATATCGCCTAAGCAAATAAAAGCCATTTTTTTATGTGCAAATTCTGCCACGAAGGTCGCAAATGGTGGGGGAAGGCGACGGTCCCCACTCAATACTGCACACTAAGAATACACAGGTAGAGTAGCAGCAAAACTGGTGCGGATCCTCCCATTAAGCGAAAAGAAAAGCCCTTTAGCCAAAAGAAAGAACTTTTCCGCCTAAGGGGCAGGAAGAATCATCTGGATGAACGGCTGAAACTTAAAACTCCTCGTGAACGTTGCGAGCGTAGTCCATCAGTTTGCTGCCTGTGAAGTATTCACTATATTTAAGGATCTCGACTAGGCCCAAGTGATGATCTTGGTTTTCATCCGCCACGGCGATCATTTGTTTTGCTTCGTTTAGAGCGTTGTACTCATTCATGGGGTCCATGTACTCCTGCAAGAACACACAAGCCATGTTATTAATGTTGAAGTATAATTCCAGGTCAGACAGATCAGCTCAGGAATCCAATATTTTACCTTTCAAAAATTTATCCTCAAAATAATATTTAGTCAGGCTCCCTCTGGACTGTTCTTCGAGCTGTAATTTCCAACCTTCTTCTTATGGGGGGACCCCGAGGCCGAGACAAGTTATTGCGGTGCCCTACACAGAATAGTCAAACTGGGCCCTTCCCTCCTGAGCAGGAAAAAACTATGAAGGGGACATAGCGCTAAAGCAGCCCCTTCATTTTCAGGATCAGTGGAGGTCACGTCAGTCGGACCCCAACCGATCAGGAAGTGATGGCACATCCCAACGATGGGAATAACCCTTTATATTAATCTTAGAATTATACCTGATCTTTAATACCTCTGCAATTTTTTTCAGCACATTTCTATTACAACCTCTTTTTGTTAGAAGGGTCCTCAGAAAATAAGCAGATCACAGATTGTTCCTTTGCTGGGACCCAGCAGAAAGGGATCTATTCTCCTGCAGCGCCACCACATGGTAAATTAAGTATTACATAGTCCCTTTAGAAAACAATTGGCTGTCCATGAAATTTATGGACAGGTCAGGTCCTCCAAAGTATAAGAAGCTCTTAGTAGCCACTCTCTGCTCGGATTCTAAATGGGACACCCCCTATAATTAATAAAATAGTCAACAAATACCATTGCTTAGGTGGTGAAACGGGTGATACAACAGGAGGTGTAAGGGATGGGACCAAATGTCACTGTTTTGTCACCATTTTTGCAAAAACGCTTCAGTTTCTTAACACTGCTGGGTTTTTGACACAGCTTTCTGGAAACCGCAAAAAAACTGCTACGGTTGGACGCACCCTCAGTGCTAGAACACGACTAACGACAAATCAATTAAAATTAATGACAGCACACTGGGAGATCCAAAAGACAACTCACAATTTGCTCAAAGACTACAGTGAAAGCCATTACCAGGCAAAAGGTCAGGAACTAATGAGGCCCAGTAAAAAAAAAACAAAAAAAACCTGAACATTTTAGGGAAATTCAATGTTATCAAAAACAAATGCGAATAGTAGTAAGAGGAGGTTTAAGGTGCAGCTTTTCTCTAGGATGAATCATAATTATGAGCTTTTATTATTCAGCTTACACAAATTTGCGTCATTTTGTGCCTGCCTGGCCTGAGTTTATGCTGTCTAGCTATTAGACACTGACAGAATTAAAATAAAAATTTAATAAAAATGATAAAATCACATTTATAGTCCAACAAACTAAGTAGCCGTTAAAACCAACATGTACTAAAAACAGCTAAGACTGTTCAACTTATACCGGGGTACAACAGAGCCTCCAACGCAGATGTGAATATAACCTAAACCGGAACTGATGGTCTAAAATACTCTGGGACTTAAACTGGTTTATAATAAAATATATTTACTAACCCAAAACATAAAATAGAATCTCCTTTTTGTTTTTCCTTTTTTGCCACTTTGTTACCATCGAATGTGATGACCTGGCGTGTGAATTTCCACATTAGAGGAAACGAACAGGACATAACATCTGTGTCACTTCTTGTCCACCCAGAGACTTGGCTAACAGAAGGTGTTTTTTCGAAGACAAACCTATTAAGTTTTCAGAGTTCGATTTCCAGTAAAAACCCCCTGACGGTCCGTCTAAGAAATGAAACTACAATACAGCAGCAACATGTATAGCAGACGCCGCAGAGTCTCGGGGTTAAAGTGTAACTAAACTTTTTACATGTCATAGTGACACGTCAGAAGTTTTGATCGATTGAGGGTCCGAGCACTGAGACCTCCACCGATCGCTAAAGCGAAAAAAAGAGCCCTCGGATGTGGGCTGTGCTGCTTTGTTTCTAATCGATTTTCCTCGGAGCGGTGTATGGGTTCAATAGAAAGTCTATGAGCCCATACACCGCTGGCTTGGATTTCTAAGGAAAACGGTTAAAAAATTAAGCGACACAGAGGTCACCCGAGCGCTTCTGCCACTTCGTTTTAGCGCTCGCACCTCCACCGATTAAAACTTCTGACAAGTCACTATGACATGCCAAATGTTTTTTAAAGTTTAGTTACCCTTTAACACTTCAAGGGGTTCTCCAGAACTTTACAAATCTTGCAAAACACATAAGAGAATTCAATGAGCTCATCCTTCATCATATAGAAATCATAGGCCTCGTTCACATCTGTGTTGGAGACTCCATCGCCGTTGCATCAGGCTACACTATAATTTTTTCCAGAAAACCATTGACCCCCTAACAGACCCCCCCTAAAGTCAATGGGATCCGTCAGCCCCCGGTGGTGTCCGTCGTACAACAGAACCGGCGCTTCCAGTATTTCCGTTACTTCTGCTCTGTCATAGGAGCAGAACTAGAACGGAAACTCTCACACAGCTGTGAACCCATCCTTAAGATTATAAGGGGAATATAGGTGCGGGGTTTCATAGGTACAGCGTACACGGGATGCATCCACAGAGGTTAGAGACACATTCCACATACGGACACGCTACATGTAAACAAGAGTTTGTTTAGACCCCAGGCGGGTTTTAGTCTCCGCAGCGGGTGGTGGGGTGTAGGTCAATCATACGTGTTGGCGCTCCATTGGAAAGGTTTTCAGTTATGGAACGTGTGGACTGTTCGGATTTGTTTCTCTGGAGGGCGACTATACAAGCTTGCCCTCCAATGCCCTGATCTGGGAGTCTCTCTTTGCAGCGGCTCTCCGCTTTGGCTAAAGGGAAAAAAAAAAACTTTTAAATCCCCTTCACTTCATGTGAGATACGAAACGCATTCTCCCTGAAAATATTTCATGATCAGTGCAGCAGCTGTTATTCTAAATAGAAGCCCCTGCCCAATACCAGACACAACCCAAGAAGCTGCTAAAAAAAACTTCAAAGCGTCATTCACACTGCAAATATCTTCACTACCCCAGGGATTTTTAGATTTGGGTTGAGAGACCCATTAACTTGTATTATTCTCATTGGCTGCACAAGAAGACTTTATAAAACATACAGCCGCCTCCTTACCTCGAGCTCTTCCATTGTAACAATACCATCATGGTTGCCATCGATAACCTCTTCAAACTCTTTCTTTCGGTCTCGTACCCATTCATCATCGATATCCTGCGCCTGTTTGTTCTCTACTGTGCCCATGGGAAGAGAAATGAACTCAGACAGCGTCAGCTTCTTATCTCCATCTTGGTCTGTGAAGACAGAACGTCGGCAGCCAATATGGTTACAAGACAAAATGTTGGCATGGCAGCATAGTCCGGTGGTCGTACCTAAATACTTTTTTAAACAGCTCAACTCCTTGTTATCACCATTTATATGGGGAAATTCTAGACATAAACTCAGGTTGTCCACGCTCCAAAGGCCTAAGGCACTGGCAGGGACGGCTCTACCAGATTTCTTTGTACATTATTTAGCAGGTCAACTGAAAACTTTAAGTTCCTGGATGCCTGAAAAGGACCTTCCCAACTCAGAGCACCATTTGGCACATGTACTTGGGAGTCAATGTCTGCTCGGCTCCCTTGAAGTAAATTCTCTCCCTGCTCATATTAAACCCCTGCCCTTACACAAGCTGGCCCGTGTGGTTTGGAGACAAGCGAAAAAGCAGCTGGGTTGCAGGGATATTGTGTCTGAAATGCCCTTATGGAACAATGCTTCTTACTTTCCTTTAATGCCCCCGCGGTTATCTCCAGCTATTGGAACTATAGGGGACCTATATGAGGATAATGTCCTACTTTCATTCACTCAGTTGCAGACTAAGTATGACATACCACGCACCCATTTTCATAGGTATCTACAGACCCGACATATTTTACAAACCCAATTCCATCACTTGAGAAATAACTTAATCTCTTCCTTTCCACTGATAGGGATTCTTAACTCCCAGGGTCCACGTGGCCTGATATCCGCTCTATATACCCATTTGTTATCCGTCACGGTGAATTCCACACCACTTGCTGTAGAGAGTAGATGGAAACGGTGGATTCCTACCATCCAGACAGATGAGTGGGATGATATTTTGGAGTCTCATCTTCAGGTTTCCCCATCCGCAAACAATAAAATGATCCAGTTATATATAATACACCAGGCATACCTGACCCCGGTTAGGATATACAAAATGGGACGTTTGCCTTCTTCAGACTGTCTGAGATGCCATGTTCCGGAGGCAGATTTTTGGCATATGATATGGTCATGCACGGTCATTAGGGACTTCTGGAACGACATACTATCCCTGTTATCGTCCTTATTGCATGTAGGCGTCCCTTTATGTCCTAAGATATGTGTGTTTGGTATACTGGATGGGGAGACATGGAATCACCATACTAGAATTTTCTTGAGAGAAACTCTGTTTCTAGCACGGAAAACAATAGCACAACATTGGATGAATGATCGACCTCCATCCATTGGTTATTGGAAGGGATTGGTAAATTCTGTAATACCTTTTGAGAAGGTTGTATTTCTGAATCGTGGTTGTAGTACTAAATTTTCTAAGGTTTGGGATATTAGCGAGTCAACCTCTATCTTTATATAGTCTTCATTGAGAAGAATATGTATGTATGTGGAAAACAATGTAAAGTCATGGTCATACCTAGGTCACGAATGATCTCTTTCACCATGAACTTAAGCATCCCCCGGCTGTGTTCTGGGTGTAGGAAAGACAGGAACTCTTCTTCGTTCAGGAGTTGGTCAGCTGGTGGGTTGTCGGCTTGAAACCAGCGGTCTTTAAGGTTATCTAGTACTTCCTGTGCTGTGAGAAAGGGAAAAACAGAAAACAGATAAACATCTCTATGTTCTATTGCAGACTGAACGTATCCAAACTTGGTTGCGTTTATGCAAATTCATCCGACGGAGACCAAAAAGTGTATTTTTGGCCTCCATCAGGCTACTACGCTTTTCTATGCAGGAGCGTCACACACACTAAAAACACACATAGCCTGCGTATTTTTTTTTAACATGGGAGCCTATGGGTGACGTATGACTTTATAGTGGCGTGCGTCAGAGCCCTACGTCAGCATACTCCCAACTTATATGTCTGACGGATGGCTCAGATGTGATGTGAACAGTGCCTAAAGACGATGCATTGTAAAAGGTTATCGGACCACTGGAAACAGAGAAAATTAACATGTCATCAGATGGATCTGAAGATGCTGCCGTCCTGCTGAAACAATGCACGTCAGTATGGAGACTCTACACTTGCAGAGATTTTCTGCGATGACATTTACAAATTCCACCATCAGCATGTGCGGGATAGAGAACTATTGCATTCACATGCAAACAGATTACAGTACGTGCGGACCTAGCGGCACAGTGCAGCCAGCTATTACAAAGCAGAGTATTTTGGTTTCAGCAAATAAATATAGTTATACAATTTTCTAACATACATTCTGCATCAATTCTTCATGGATCCATGCTTGCGGTCAGTGAATTGGAAGTTTAATTGTCAACATCCATAGAATGAAAACCTGTCCTGGTCATGTGATGATCACACAGCTGCACGACTGATAACTACGCTGAGACTATAACAAGCAGCTCGCCTGTGCGATCACCACATGACCAGGACAGCTTTTCCTCCTATCAACGTTGACCCTGCTATTCACTGACAGCAATGATCTTGAAAAGCTAGAAATAATATACAAAGTATATTAGAAAACTGCATATGGTCAGAAACAGGAATAGTAAATATTTAACAAATGTTCACAAAGCTGGAGATTCCCTTAAATTCGGAGTGTCCAATGAGCTGCTCGCAACATTACAATCCCTGCTGGTATATATGGAGTACAGCGCCTTTCAAAATTATATGACTGTAGTCTAGAATACTTTTTTGCCCAAACATACACGACATTAGGCCTGACAGCATAGCCTAAGGCAAGAGGGAACAGTCACAATGCACACCATTACATTAGGTTTGTGTCTACAAGGGGTTAAAACCTGTACAGATCTTAGAAGCAGCTACAGAAACATTTTCTAGAAACATTTGCAGAAAAACCAAAAACACAGATGTACCAGCTTGCAGAATTGCGGTCCTTTTTTTTGGCTATGGTTTTAATATCTCTGCGGCCATCTGTGAATGGGGCTTAATGGCTCGTTACAAGACAGAGCGCAAATAAATGTATGGGAATGAGCTGTGCACCTGTGAGTCCAACAGATGGTCAGGACATGTCTAGCCGCTGCAAATAAGCAAAGAAGGTACCTTTTGAATGACAGCAAGCAGAGATCTCGAAAACATTGAGGAATGGATACAGAAAATATTATACATTGAATAACCTTAATTTCATGGACCGGAATTCCCCTTTAATTCTAGATCTAACTCTAGAGAAAAAGCAAGGACCTTGGTGTAGAATCTGTCCAGCCCATACCAGTCACATAACACAAGGCTGCACTCTCTGCATAATTAGATCAAGTTCAGTTCTGTAGGTGACAGCTGACAGGTTTTTATGTTGTTTTGCGAGTGCACCTGTCACCCCACAACTGACTCATTTACAGTAAGCACTGCCGTCAGAGTAAAAGCAGAATTGTCATGTACATTCATATATGCAGAACACAACAACAACTCGCTACCAGTAAGATGACAGGCAGTATTGCTGCCAGTATCATTATCTTCCCGCCGGTATGGTTTTGAAAATGTAAAAGGGCATAATTTTATCTTGGATGGCTGCAAAAATGGAAAAAAGGCCATTTCTGCGTGAGGAAGGTCAGTCACACCAGAAATCAGTGTCCTGACTAAGCCTCATCTCTGAATTAACAGAGCTGAAATCAGTGGGGTCTACGGAATTTTTGTAAAAAGTATTTGTTGCCACCAATGGTAGAAAATGGTACTGCAAGTGACAGAAGTACCCTTGAAGTGGTTGTCCAGATCAGAAAACCCAAGGGGGTGCTCTATTCAGGATCCTCATCTCTTGGGAAATTGAGCCCTTACTGCCAGGTTTTTCCACAGATTACAGCTGATCGCTGGGACCGCCAGCAGGGGGACACTTTGTGATCAGCTTATTGTCAAGAAACATTTTTTAACAAGTAGGGATTGCCAAAGCAGAGAACTTTTTTAAGGTATATATATATATATATATATATATATATATATATATATATCTCTATTAGACACATATATGGACAGTGATGCTGTGAAGATGGCAGCGTCAGCACCTGGTGGCCGAGCGGGCCCCCCCCCCCCCCCCCCAAGGGTAGTAGGCCCCGGCACTGGTTCGCCGGGTGTGGACGCCGGCCCTGGCTGGAGTGATTCTGCACTGTGATTGGCGGACGTTGACATCACTACAGCACAGTAAACATTGGTCCAGTGCAGAGACACGGAAGAGAACGCAGTTATTTTTTAGCTTGGTACTGTGGACATAATGAAGTGTTTTCCCAGATTCATTCAAATCAACCCCTTTAAGTAGTGCATTCATGGGTCTGTATGTTCACATCCCTTCTCCACCGACAGACCCCAAGATCAGGATTTAGGAATCAAACTAAAATAATTGCCATCTGATATAGGAGAATGAATTGTCCCCTTTACTTACAACAGATCTAGAAAAAACTTACAGGGGCCGCAAAATCTGAAAACGCAATTCAAGCTTTGCGCCGGTCACTTTTCACAAATATCCTATTATACCTAGATCTTGAAAAAAGTGTGGTTTCATAAAGAAAACAATTTTGTGAACAAAAAAGGAATGATAAGTATTGCAAAGAGTTGAAATCAGATTTGTTGATATTTCATGTAGAATATTTAAAAATAAATAATTTTAGATCAATTTGTCAAACCAATAAATGAAAAGAAAAGAAATACAAAAAACACCAAAACAAAACACCACATTCAAAGCCTTTTTTGTGGTTCAAAAATTGGATCGGAGTGCGACCCCCTATGAGAACAACTCCTTTTCTAAATACTCTAAACCCACAAATGAAATCCTTTTCTTTTAGCATGCGGCTGTAGAGGTTTTGTTTGGTACCTTTATTGTTACCGTCATGACTCAAAGTGATAGAGAAAGAACCGGAGGTGACGCCCACTCATTCATAATAAGACTGTTCCTACACTGTACAGGGACAGGAAGTGACAGCGAATTTCCAAAAATTAAAAAAAAAAAAATTCCCTTCACTCCCCTGATCGACCTCTCGTCGAGGACTTAATATAGGAAAAGCTTGAAAAACATTTGGGTGGAGTTCAAGAGCATTTGCACATATATACCGCAAGTAAATCAGAAGGTAGAACAGAAACGGGAGGTAATTATATCGACTTTACGAACAGATTTACTAATTTTTTGCCATTTTTGCAAAAGTGCCAACAGGAAGTGCAGCCATATTGGTTTTCACCTTTGAATTGGCTTTTTGATAAACTTTGTTATTGGTTGAACATGACGCCATACGCAAGCACTGCCGCCTCGCCATTCCATCTACACCCGGGTACAGTGGCCAGCGGCTGCCTCACCGGGTGGAACGAGGTCAGGAGTTAGAGGTGGATCCTTCCTGTAGGAGTCTCTATCAAACACCTCTAGCGAATATGTCATAAAAAAGTCTGTGGAGGGAAAACACACTATAAATGAGCCCATTATTTATCTAGAAACTGCCCAAATATAGGAAGGAAATGAGCAGTTCAAACAAACAAGGATCATTGGGTAATTTTGATTACATTAAAATCAGGAAATGAATAAAGCAGGAAAGTCACCGTACAAGAACGTTACGGAACTGTGTGCTCATTAAAGATGTGCGAATTCTCCAAAATTAGTTCGGGGGGCCGATTCAATTGCCCTGTCGGACTCCCTGATGTCTTCTAGGACTGTATCCAAGATGGAAACAATCCTAGAAGACATCAGAGTCCAACAGGGCACTTGCGATTCTGTCTCTAGAATAAAAAACAAAAAACAAAAAACATACTCACCCTCCCCAGCGACATGTCCCTGCCTATCCTGAGAGGACTACTTTTTGTCCCATGTGAACACTGCAGCCAATCACAGAATGCAGTGGTCACATGGGACAATGTCTTCTCAGAAGGCCGGCAGGTAAGACTCTCGTTTTTTCCCATGTGACCACTGCAGCAGTCACATGGGACAAAACGGCAATCTCAGGAGGCTGGCAGGTACGCAAAGGAGAGCAAGTATAGTATTTATTTAATCTCTTTGCCCCGTTTTTATTCTCGTGTCTGTAAAATGGTAGCTGGCGCTGGCCGGCAGTCGCCATTTTGCCGTTTGTGCGCAGCGAAAATCCGTAGCTTTTGGAAGATTCAAATTAAATTCAATTTTGACCGAATCTGTTTGCTGATCTCCAGTCGTCATACATTATACAAGTGTAAAACTTACTCTCTTCATCAATTTTCAGCTCCTCATTGTTCTTCACTTTCTCAGCGACTTCCTTTTCATTGAAGCCCTTGCTGGCCAGGAACTTGATCTTGTACTCGTCCCATGACACATGTCCTGCATTACCCAAAAACATGAATGGAAGACTATGAGGCATAGAAACGTAAGTATCTGGCATAAAGAAGTTTTCTGATTTTATATAAAGCTTCATCATTGTATACATGAGAAGTTTTACAACTTTCTAATATACTTTACGTCTCATTTCCTCACCATTTTCCAGATACTTGCTTGCCGTCAGTGAATGAGAACATTCTTGTTCACATTCAGAGGCTGCAAACCCTGTACATAGCTAGTCCTGCTCTCAGCTGAAAAGGAGATACAACTGTATCCAGTCTAGGCAATGTTCTGTGAGCGAAATACATCAGCAGCAGCTTGTGGTTTGCTACAATGTGTCAGTCTGAAGTCCAGGCTGTTTAGCTCAGAGGATTGTCTACACTAGATACAATTGTATCCACTTCTCAGATGAGAGCAGTACTAGCCATGTACCAGTTTACTTTCTCGGATGTAGTCAATGTAGTGTTCTCATTCACTGACCGCAAACATCTTCAAATGGTGAGGAATTAAAATACATAGTATACAAATATTTATATAAAAACGAAAAACCTCTTTAAGGCCCTGTCCACACGGAGTATTTTGACGTTTTTTGGCTTGGAAACCGCTCCGCAAAACTCGTCAAATACCGGCCGAAAATGGCTCCCATTGATTTCAATGGGAGGCGGGTTCCTCCCGCAAAAGGTAAAACCGCCTCGTGGGAAAAAGAAGGGACATGCCCTATCTTGACACGGTTACGCCTCTGACCTCCCATTGACATCAATGGGAGGCAGAGAAAGCCTATTTCGCTGAGTTTTTTTGCCCGTAGCACTCAATGGGCGCGAGTGAAAAACGCTGCAAAAATCGCGGCAAACAGCATGCAGGAAGGTCAAAATCTGCCTCAAAATCCTAAACGGAATTTTTAGGCAGAATTTTCCTCCTGCAAAAAACTGTGTGAACACAGCCCAAGGCTGGGTTCACACTGAGTTTTTGGCAGGCGGAAATTCTGCCTCTCAATTCTGTTTGGAAGTTCGAGGCAGATTTTGCTTTGCCTGAACGCCGATTTTCGCTGCATTTTTCGCCTGCAACCATTGAGCGCCGCGGGCATAAACCTCAGCGAAATACGCTTTCTCTGCCTCCCATTGAGGTCAGTGGGAGGTCAGAGGCGTAAACGCCCAAAGATAAGGCATGTCCCTTCTCTCTCCCGCGAGACTGTTTTACCGCTCGCGAGAAAAAGACGCCTCCGCCTCCCATTGAAATCAATGGGAGGCATTTTCGGCCCGATTTTGACGAGTTTTGCTGTGCGGTTTCAGCTTCAAAAAAGTCTGTGTGAACCCAGCCTTACAGTAAATATGAAAACTTCTAAAAGAGACAGGTTGAAGAAGAGGAGGTATTATATTTAGATTGAATATGTAGAATTCTACCATTTTAACATAATTTATTCACCAGTAATCTAGAAGAAGAGACCATTAGTTGTATTCGTATTTCCTGGATTTGGAGTCATGATTGTAATGGAGATAAAGAGTTACAGAGAGTCCATCACCGAGACAGATGCCCTAAGAAAAGCGATCTGCACTGGCTGGAGGGCAGGGTGGGCCATACATGCAAATTATACACCCCACCCGGGACATAATAAAGTAGCGTGGAGGTGGACACATGGTCCTGCTCAGGATGCTTGGGTTTTTTTCTCTCTTCTTTTAGGGTATCTGTTAGATTTCCCACGGAAAAAGCAGTCAGTTCCAGCTGGACAACTTCTCCAATTCTAGCTGCCCCAGCAAGAAACTTATCTGTGGGTCTGGCTGCTGAAACCCTTTGTGATCAGCATTTGTCAAGGGAAGCCATGGATGTTCTTTGAAATGAAAGGTTGACCATATAACACTTGGCTGTGCAGAGTCCACAAGCGGAGTCCCTCTTTGCAGCGGTTCTCCACTCTAGCCAAGAGAGAGAGGTGGGTTCCTAACGGTGCCCCCCGAGCTTATGACATTCATATGGACAGAGGTGTGCAGTTAGCACAAACCCTTTAAAGGGATCTGTACGGACACAAGTATGTGCAGCGGTGGATTAGATGTGCAACTACTCATCTTCTGATCACCTCTTTAGTAGGAGATAAGAAGAACACTATGGATATAATGGAGTGAGTTCCTGTACCCCACACCCTGGGGTCACTGAAGGCCGTATTGGGGGGGGAGATGACAGTAACGGGCTGTGATCTTTCTTCCTGCTCCCACTTGCAGCTCCCCCCTCCCCATAAGGAGCCACAAAACCACTTTTCATCCTACTTCCCGACTTTAAACAAGTGCTGCACCCTGAATATAGTGCCTATAGCTTTGATGCCAAAATTGAATCTTTTAAAGTCACAACTTATTACAAATACATCCTTGGAAGTGAAAAGATTAGTGGATGACGTGTTTTCAAATGTTCTGGATTACTGGGCAGTCCCTGTAAAGTTTCAAAAAGACTGAAGGCTCATGCACACGACGGCCCGTGTCCCGGCTGTGATCCATGGAAAGAGAGGACATGTTCTAGCTTTCCACAGATCAGAGAGTCGGGTCAGTTTCCACGGATCAGACTCACCCAATAAAAAGTGAAAGGGGCCCGTGAAAACCATCGGGTGCCACTCGGATGCTGTGAAAAACTTGTTTGAGTGCAAATGGGATTAGCGTCTCCTGCCTAATCTTGTGAGATCCAAATTCTCTTCCAGCTCTGCTGCAGATACTGGGTGATGACACAGTAGAAAACAAAGTCTGTCAGATGTAGGCGCAGGGGCTGTAGGCGGTCTAACAGGATGTAGAAGAATAAAGTATGTGGGTGGAAGTCAGACAGCCCGGCTCACAAGTACAGACCCCTGCCAGCAGCTTACAAGCCAGTCTGGATGTAAAAAATCCTGTACAAACGGAGAGGTGGTAAAGTAAACTTCAGACTATCATTTCCACTAAGTGTATTGTATACGTTTTGCATAGGGCACCCTATAAAGTACACTAAATCCAAAATTAGGGGAAGACACACCTCGGTCTCACTTGACATTACTGATGTTTAACAGAGGGAGAGATCTGGAACGGACATGACACTAAAGAGTCCGCTTCACTCTTATCCAGGACAGATTATTATCTGTATTCAGCCAAATTATTACAAATCCAGGTAGCCAATACGCCTACAAATTCTCAACGGCCACCTAACTTTTTAGGTTGTCCTGTATTGACGGGACCGTCCAATAATCCAGAATATTTGAAGATTCATTATGCACTAACCCTTTCACTGCTGAGGACGTATGTAATAAGTCATGACTTTAAATGCTTGACGTGACTAGAGAATAAAGCTAAAGATTCGATTCTGGTATCAAAAGTCTAGGTCCAACATTCAGGGCGCAGCGATTGTTTGAAGTCGGGGACCAGGCTGAAAAGTTGTGTGTCTGTGTAAGGGGAAGGGAGTCAATGACAATGCTGCAAGTGACAGGAGGAAAGATCACAGTCTATTACTATAGTCTCTCCCCAGTACAGCCCCCAGGAGGGGGGAGGGGGGATACAGGAAGTTTTCTTCAGGTTATCACAGCGACATGTGCTCTTTTTTCTCCTACTAAAGGGGATCGAAGATGAGCAGATTGTAATTGTCAACTCTGTGTCTAGAAGATATTTTGGTTTCTTCAGTTCTGGCAATTATGTGAAGATACGTGCACAAAGATATAGGCATAGGTGATACGTATGAACTCTGCACATGTTAAACGTTTATTTTGAGGAGGTGTTGCTCATCTCAGTCTCTGCTTGGAGAAGACTTTTAGATAAAAAAAAAAAAAAACACAACATAAAAATAACCATGTTTGTAACACAATGTTACACTTTGATGCAAAATTGCATGAAGGCGCCCATGAATGTAAAGTGCTGGGTGGCATTTTTACAAGGTCTACTTTCAGAAAAGACATCGCTATAGAGGATGATACGATTTTCTTTATTATATAATTTAGGTTTTATTTGTATATGTCAAAAGAGTGAAAATTGCCGCGGCAGCAAAAGAGTTAATGCTGGACTAAAGACATTTGACTAATTCTATTTATCTTGAGAACACAGTGACCCTTTTTGCTCTACAATTTATTCTTATGGGGACACAGTTCGGACACTACAACGTTAGGCAAAGTCATTACTTACCATCACCATCTGGATCTACAGCTCGGAAATGAAGCTTATTCTCCTTTACGGCCTCCTGAAAATGCTCTTCAGTCTTCTCCATGATCCAGCGCTGCATTTCTTGCGCACTTATCTGTTTATCCTTATTCATGTCCACCCTTGAGAAAAAAAAAAATATATAAAATAAAACATCAGAACTACGATGCATTGTATTAAAAGTTGGTCCTCATCTATGTTCATGTGCACTCCTAGAGCACTGATTGGTCAATCTATACTCCATGCACGGGATCCATCCATAGAAGGCTCTGCTTTTTATGGGCAGGCTATATGCAAACTAGCCAATGATCCCACAGGTAGCCTACCCCATTGCATCCCAGAAACCGCACCACTCCTCTCCATGGGATGTGTCAGGAGAACGGGGAGTGCCCTGAACCCTGTTCCACTAGAGGAGGCAGCCACGTCCAGCCGCAGACTGAATAGAGATGGTAAAGCACGTCCACAGATCTCTTTACTCTACGACAGTTGCAGAAAGGGCCAGCCAAGCAAGCTTGTACATATGCTGCAAACTCTCCAGTCTGTTGCTGGATGTGGTCAGGGGACCTCCGGGGCACCAACTATCCGACATTTACAGCAGATCATGTGGATATGCCATACGTGTCAATGGCATTTATTAATCAAAGGGCTGCTCTGGTTTTACCAATTATCTTTAATTTCACTAGTGATCAGGAATGAATGACCAGTAAGATACATTTGCCTCAGGCAACACCCTTCCCTGACACCAGGGGGCATTGAAAGGGGGGCGGGGGGGGGGGGGGGATTTATTTCACTTTTTGCCTAGGAAGCAAAAAGTTTATGAACACTCTTGGCACGGATCACACAGCAGCCTTGTAATATGTGGCTAGTGTTAGTATATACATTAATATCTATGTAAGCCGCACACTGATCACGCCAATGTTTCCAGGATCTGAACTTGGAGACCTCACGGACATATATTACGTTGTATCACTGTATATTATTACGTTGCAGCCACTTTAGTAAAATCAGAGATTCTTCACATAGGAAACAAAAAGTGCAATAAAGAGTCAATATCAAACGTATACAATTTCTGTGTTAAAAACACGTAGTCATCAATATAAGACAACGTGCTAGGAGAGGACTATGTGACCGCTCCTGCACCGGTCAGGTGTTATACGAGCAGCGGAAGCTTCCTGTTTTTGCTCTCGGCCGGTGACATTATGTGACATTTGGTCGGCGGTGGAAGCTTTTTTTGCCTGCAGTTGAAGTGATGACACGACTAGACCGTCGGGTTGTGTGGGCACACCTGACATACACTGTTCTTTCCCCAAATCAGATCTCCACCGAACAGGAAGCAAAAGCAGAATTGTGGTTTTACATTTTCGGTTTTCATTCAATTCGATTAAATTTCTTCAAATGTAAATAACTTCATCTGCATATTTTTTTTTTTATAAATAGAAATAAAGTAGGATTAATTTAAATATTGTATTTTTTAACCCAGACTGAACCCTCCCATTAAAATTATGGAAACCATAAGAGGAGTTTGCATTATAAAAAAAAAGGTACCACAGGGGGATGTGGGCTGTCATGTGGATGGTCCTACCTCAGCGTAGGGGTAACCGGTACGTCCCGTTGTTTACTAAAACAGAAACACATCAGCAAATGCACACGACCGTAGCCGTATGCACGGCCGTGATTTTCGGGTCGGCCGGCTGCGGACTGTCAGCCGAAAGCCGCCCGCAAATCGCGGGACATGCACATGGCCGCCGCCATTGTTTTCAATGAGCCCGGACCGCGCAAAGACCGCAAAAACTACGGTCGTGTGCATGGCCCCATAGAAAAGAATGGGGCCGCAATTCTCCCGTGGATTTTCGGGGGAATTGGGGCCGCAAAAACACGTTCGTGTGCATGGGGCCATAGGGAGAACGAAAAAAGGGTGAGTAAAGAATAGGTAAACTAAAGAGTTCTCCACACCCGCCAAATGGTTGCAACTTCCTAATCAGAATTGAAAGAGAAGATCTGGAGCTCAAACTGCTGCGCTAACAAATAAAATACTGGTAAGACTAAGAACGTCATGAGTAAAGGATCAATCAAGGGAAAACGGACACACGGTTATACATAGAGCAGGCCTGAGGGGGGCACTACATGATGCACACCTTTGGTTTTCTTTCAATGTCTGGGTCATTCAACGTCCCTTCGGGCCCTGCACCAAGCATAACAGTATCAGTTTTTCTTTTTAAGGCCTCATTTACACGAGCGTAATATACGCGCGTGCGACGCGCGTGCTTTTCACGCAAGTCGTACGCACCTATATTACACGAGCGTAATATACGCGCGTGCGACGCGCGTGCTTTTCACGCGTGTCGTACGCACCTATATTACTCTATGGGGCAGTGCAGACGATGCGTGAATTTTGCGCTGCGCGAGTGCGTGGCGTAAAACTCACGACATGTTCTATAATCGTGCGTTTTTCGCGCATCACGCACCCATTGAAGTCAATGGGTGCGTGAAAACCACGCATGCCGCACGGAAGCACTTCCGTGCGAACTACGTGATTCGCGCAAGAGCTGTCAAACTGAATGTAAACAGAAAAGCACCACGTGCTTTTCTGTTTACAAACATCCGAACGGAGTGTCTTAGACATGAGCGAACCGAACTTTACCGGGTTCGGCCAAACTCGTTTTGACCGAACCCGGCAGGAGACAGTCACTGTGCAGGGTGCTGAAAGAGTTAAACTGGTTCAGCACCCTGGACAGTGACTTCCGATTCCAATATACGTGACTGTCAAAAAAAAAAAAAAAGTTCTGACTTACCGATAACTCCCGGCTTCTTCCTCCAGTCTGACCTCCCGGGATGACAATTCAGTCCAAGTGACAGCTGCAGCCAATCACAAGCCAAGCACAGGCTGCAGCGGTCACATGGACTGCCGCGTCATCCAGGGAGGTGGGGCCAGATGTCGAGAGGCACGTCACCAAGGCAACGGCCGGGAAGTTCTCGGTAAGTACGAACCTCTTTTTTTTTTTTAACAGGTTACGCGATATGGTGATCGGAATGCACTGTCGAGGGTGCTGAAAGAGTTACTGCCGATCAGTTAACTCTTTCAGCACCATGGACAGTGACTGACGTCGACTAGCCTCATCTCTATGATGGCGGCTGCGCGAAAATCACGCAGCCGCGCATCATACACGGATGACACACGGAGCTGTCAAGTGCCTTTTGCGCACGCAAAACGCTGCGTTTTTTGCACGCGCAAAACGCACACGCTCGTGTAAATGAGGCCTAAGGCCCCGTTCAAATCAGCGTCTGGTTCTGTTCATGGGTTCCGTTAGACCTTCCCGTCGGAGAAACGCATGAAAGGAAAGCCAAACAGAAACCATATAGAATCTCTTCTCAGAACTTTGCGTTGTGTCGTTCCTCTCTTATTCCTCCTGGAAACGTATGAATAAATTGACAACTAGGAGCAACCATTCCCCTGGTCAGTGGGGTGTGACCATACACAGTCTGGCTTTATTCACACAAACGTATTTCTCGTTTGTGCGCCGTCTGGTAACAACGGACAGCACACTGACCCATACAAGTCAATAGGGCTATTCACACATCAGATTTTATTTTTTTCACTGAACGCGTGTCCAATTCGAGAAACTTACAGCATGTCCTACTCTGGTCAGTTTTTGGAGGACTAAACCCACCCATTAAAAAAAATGGACAGAATACAGACGACATTGGTGTGCTGTGCATTTTTCACGGATCAGTTGCTAGAAAATGCAGAACAAAAAAAGCGAAACCACAAAGTGCTTGCATAGGAGGAAATGGATGAGAAAAATAAACACTTGGAACACCGGTCCGTTTTTGGCAGACGCTAAACAGACACGCTCATGTAAATATGGCCTCTGACAAGAACAGAGGAATGGCACAATGCAGTCACCAAACAAAGTCAACATACATCGCCAATAGGTATTGGGCGGTATTTTTATTTTTTTACTGTATGCCTCTGTATAGGAAAGATCGGCATACAACGCTTTCCAATACAGTACAAAAAAAAACAAAAAACCTATGGCTTACATACTGGCCCAGGACCCGCTTTAGGCATGTGCTGGATACACGGGGCCCTATGGATACATTCGTCTGGGAGCGCACACTGAATAGAGTCCGACTTATCGCAGCGTTTGTTTTGTTTATGTCTCGCTTTATTGTAAACAAAAACCAAGTAAAAGACGATTTGCTGAAAACCCGTTTCCTTGTCACGTTGATGTGTGATAATGAAGATGTGCGCTCTCCAGGAAACCACACCGGACGTGCTGACCCCCTTTCACGAGAAAGTCAGACATCACCCCCGACACTCATGGCGAGCAGCACTAGGTTGTGTGAAAGTGATGTATGTGCCACCCACCTAACCTGCTGGGGTTTCTGCTTTAACATTTCTTGTTTACAAAAAATAGTTCTTGCTGCGATGACTTCAGTTTTGGAAAACTTAACTGCAGATCATACCGATTATAATCTATATGCCTATTAGGGTATATGGAGGTTATAAAAAGGGGTCCCGATCTGTGAGCCATTTACCTGACCGCTGCAGGGGATATTAATATATGGCTGAATATTGCCTTGTCAAAATCCGCTGTTTGCCTGGGGTCTCAGGAGTCAGACCCCTCAGATTAAAAGGGTTGTCTGCAATTAGACAACCTCTTTAAAAGCGAAACTTTTGACATGTCATAGTAACTGGTCATAGTTCTGATCGGTGGGGGTCCGGGCATGGAGTCCTCCACCGATCGCTAAAACGAAGTGGCAGAAGCATTCGGGTGAGTGTTGTGCAGCTTCATTTCTGATAAGCTTTCCTTTCTATTGAGCTCACACACCGCTCCGAGGAAAGCCGATCAGAAACTAAGCGGCACAGCGCTCACCTGAGCGCTTCTGCCACTTAGTTTTAGCGATCTGTGGAGGTCTCCGTGCCCGGATCCCCACCAATCAGAACTAGGACATGTCAAAAGTTTGCCCGGGCCCCCAGATTAGAGCTTCTGACAAGTCAAATTTTTTTTTTAAAAAGTTACAATTTTAAGAAAGATCAGTCCCTCCTTCTTATGAATGGACAGCATGCAATACTACATTTCTCCAGCAGGGGAAATGTATGGCTAAACGACAATTCCCCAGCTGATCATGAGGGATTCACGGCATTCAGCTGATCATCAGGGCGGCTATCTTTAGAGAAGGGTTGTGATCATGACACAACAAGCTAGGAGTCTGGTTTATTTAAGGAAAAAATAAAATCACTTGGAATACTAAAAACAAAAAAAACAGAATAGTTTAATAATATTCCCTTTTTCCAAACAACCCAAAGAATTAACCACTAGCCGCACCACTCAGTAACTATACGTCGTCGCTGGAGGTTACTTCCCGCACGAGGATGTACAGTCACTGAGTCGTTCCTGGTACACTGTCTGCGACAGTGTGTACCGGGAACCAGGAGGTCAGCGGACACTCCACTCTTGGCGGCCAGCGGTCCTTTGCCGCTGATTTCGGCAATTAACCCCCTTAAATGTGATGATTGGTTGTGAAAAAGTGTAAAAATAAAAAGTTTTTTTCTTATTATAGGAAAAGAAAGAAAAGAAAGAAAACGTTAAAAAAAAAAAAAAAATGTACACCTATTTGGTATCACCGCGTTCATAACGACCCAAACTATGTTATTTTTCCCGCACGGTGAACACCGCATAAAAAATAAAATGAAAACCTATGCCAGCATCGCTATTTTTTGGTCACCCCCCCTCCCAAGATATAGAATAAAAACTGATCAAAAAGTCGCATGTACTCCAATAAAAACGAAGACATTAGCCCCGTGTACCCCTGAGGACGCTACTTAGTAGCGAAACATGTCGGGGGGGCTGTCAATATTTTAATACACTGCTGATGATCGGACTAATTGTTGTCCACTAGTTGCCTTACAATTTAACTGAATAGGGAAGAGTCATTCCTACGTTGACATGTAACATATGCCTGTTTAATCAGGCGATATCTTGTGCATCCGATCTCAGCTAGTGACAATTTTAATTCTAAGTGTGGTATGTCCAGCTATACGTAGCTAATAAAGTACAATCATTTTATTTATACATTAGTGGTGGCTGGGAAATTGGGTTTGGCTGTTGCAGGCAGCCGTTTTCCGCGTTTATGTATATTGTGCCCGCCAGCTACCAAGGGTCATTAATTTGTTTGTTCCAATAAAAACGAACACCCGTCCTGCAAAAAACAAGCCCTTACACAGCTTTTTTGACTGGAAAAAAAAAAGTTAATTCCACTAAAATCTACAAAAAAACCTGTGGGGTCAAAATGCTAACTATACCCCTAGAAAATTTCCTTGAGGGGTGTCGTTTCCAAAATTGGGTCACTTTTGGGGGTTTCCACTGTTTTGGTCCCTCCAATGCGTTGCAAACGAAACATGGCACCGAAGACCATTTCAGCAAAATTTGCTCTCCAAAATCCACTTCTGAGCCCTGCTGTGAATCCAAACAGCACATAAGGGGTATTGCCGTAATTGGGCAGAAAATTCTTTACAATCATTGGGGTGCTTTTTCTTCTTGTGAAAATAAAAAAAATCTATGTTTTAGCAGGAAAAAAAAAGTAGATTTTCATCTTCACAGACTAATTCCACTAAATTCTGCAAAAAAAAACAAAAAACTGTGGCGTCAAATGCTAACTATACCCCTAGAAAAACGCCTTGAGGGGTGTAGTTTCCAATATGGGGTCACTTTTGTGGGGTTTCGACTGTTTAGGCACCACAAGACCTCTTCAAATCAGACACGGTGCCTAAAATATATTCTAAAAAAAAAAAACAGGAGGCCCCAAAATCCACTAGGTGCTCCTTTGCTTTGGAGGCCGGTGTTTCAGTCCATTAGGACACTAGGGCCACATGTGAGATATTTCTAAAAACTGCAGGACCTGGGCAATGAATATTGAGTTGTGTTTCTTTGGTAAAACCTTCTGTGTAATCTACGAGCGCCGCCGTTCCAATTGTTTTTGGATAAATTCACATTTTTTGTTCAGGCTGGATTGGACGGAAATCTCAATACGTAAAACGGTGCTCATAGAATCTTTTTTTGACACTTGGGGTAGTTTTATCTCTGTTCTTCCACAACAAATTAGGGAGGCTATCAAGACCAATTTCCAGAGCACTGTGTGGTACCAGGAAAGGGTATTGATGGGATCACCACCGATGTCATAATAACAATATATGTGAATCCCGGACCTACGTGTTTGGAACCTGTTAGGCGGGACCGCAGGTTTCCCATTAATACACTCTGGGGCATTTATGTCTGTGCCTACCACAAGGGAATAGGGTATACAATATTTGCTGGGTGGCGGTGTTTTGGGGAATGTGGGGAGCATGGCTGGCTCTAAGTTCCTCCTAGGAACTTCTGCTTGCACTTGAGGAAAGTGCGGATTTATTTTTGATTTGCTGTTATTTTATTGCTTATGATTTACTGTACTGATAGGAGCATTGTTCCTTACCTAGCTACTTACAGGGCGGACGCCTCTATACTTCTGATTTTTATGCACAGGATTAGCTGTATCTTCTGCTATAGTATCACCCGTTGTTATTATCACAATGCCCTTGTCGCTTTGATGTTTCTGTTTTATTATAAAAGAATTGTTTATGGTGAAAATCACAATAAAAAACATTTGTTAAAAAACAAACAAAACCTTTTGTGTTACAGGAAAAAAAAAAATATATGTATTTCAAATTAATTTCAGCAAAAAAAAAAAAAAAGTTATTTGTAAATGTCACCTCTGCTTTGCTTTAATTCCTGTGAAACGCCTAAAGGGTTAAAATATTTTCTGAATGCCGTTTTGAATACTTTGAGGGGTGCAGTTTTCAAAATGCTGTGATTTATGAGGACTTTCTAACATATAAGGCCCTCAAAGCCGCTTCACAACTGAACTGGTCCCTGAAAAAATGTTCTTGAAAATGTGAGAAATTGCTGCAAAAGTTCTAAGCCGTGTAACGTCAGAGAAAAATAAGAGAATGTTCAAAAAAATGATGCAAACAAAGTAGACATGGGATACGTGAACTAGTAGCTATTTTTTGTGTTATTATTATCTGTTTTACAAGTAGACACATTTAAATGTAGAAAAATACTAATTTTCTCTAAAATGTGAAGTTTTTTGACAAATAAATATTGAATTTATCAACAAAATTTTTTCACTGACAAAGTCACGTAAAAACAAGCTCAGAATCGCTTGGATAGGTAAAAGCATTCCAAAAGTGATTACCACATAAAGCGACACGTCAGGTTTAAAAAATATCCTCTGTGTCCACCAGGCCAAAACAGGCTGCGGCCTAAAGGGGTTAAAACAGTGGTTGGTGTGATCGGTTCAAAGATGGCTGATCACGTGCCTAGAGCCATTCTAAGTAATAGGAGTAAAATCTATAAATAATGCCGCCTTCCCTTCATGACAAAACTCAAGTTTAATTGAGTTCAGCCAAGTTTGATCTCCACATCGCAGCACAGATCTGCACCTTTGTGTGGGCGACTTTTCTGTAACCGCACTCAGGCTTCAAGAACCACAATAACCAGTCACGTTTCATGTTTTTCAGCTGCCTCGATGATTTCTTGTAAAGGTTCCACAAGTAACAGCGCTTCCAACAGGAAGAGTGAATTAAAGCTACATTACCGACTATGTAGGTTCGGATTTCTCAGAATGATGACACTTTCTGTACAGCGGAGGTGAACGTCCAAAGCAAAATCTATTGTCGGGGTTTTACCGGATGCCAATTACACTGAAGGATTCACAGTAGAGAGATTTCTCATATATCACTGCGTTCTTAATTCTTCTTATATTTTCTAAACGGGACTACAAACATATAGAGTTGAACTCAACGGCTATGGTGTGGGGTGACTTTTCTTTTTTTGCACTTTAGTTTTCGAGCTCCCCCCTTCCTATCGGTTGACCCTGGCAACAGACTTGCAAGGATAGCATTAACTTCTACGGGTGAACGACTAGGACATGGTGAAACATTCAAAGGTTTGGAATTTGCCAACCATTAAAGGGGTTGTCTCATGTAGTAAAGCCATTTCCATTTGACCTTTTGGAGCACGTGGATCTCAGAGCCAGAGCTGCTAACGAAAGAGTAGCTCTTGCTCTGAAGGATCGGGGCCAATCTATGTTCAACATGGTCGGCCATTCTTTAAACCGCTGCCATGTAATACTACATTTGCCCTGTAGTGGCCACTGCAGTGGAAATGTACGGCTGGACACATCTTCCCCAATGATAAAATCTGATCGCTGGACCAGCTTTCATTTAAAAAGGGTTCTCTTTTCTCCAGTTGTGCAGGCATCTATAATCTTGAATACGTTAGAAACTTCAGGTTCTACCAAGGGCCTAATTTATTTTCTATACGGCCAGATCCTAGGTTATGTGTAAGGGTATGTTCCCACGGCAACACCAATTACGTCTGAAATTACGGAGCGGTTTTCAGGCGAAAACAGTTCCTGAATTTCAGACGTTTTGACAAGTGCACGCATTTTTCGCGGTGTCTTTAACAGACATTGGAGTCAATGAAAAATGACTCCAATTACGTCCCAAGAAGTGACATGCACAAAAAAAAGCCTGTCTGCACAGAACACTGTAAGACCCAATGAATTCAATGGGCAGATGTTTGCAGACGGTTTGGAGACGTTTTTTTTGGCATAATTCAAGGCTTAAAACGCCTGAATTACGTCCGTAAGGAGCGGTGTCACGCTGTAAAATCAGACAAACCCAGTCTGATGTAATGTAATCCTCAGAAAAAAAGCATGTTGAACAGCAGCACACGTCTCGCAAATTTGGGAGCCCTGTGCTGCTGTTCAACCATGCTGTTTCTGAAGATATCCACAGGAGAGGTCAGAAACGTCAGATAGATGTGGGCCCCACCTCCTGGACCCGCACCTATCTCTAGAACGGGGTCACTAAACCCCGTTCTACCTCTGTGTGTGTCGGCTGATTTTCGACCATGAAAACTCGCTGAGCTACGCTGTTTCCACCTTCATGGTCGAAAATCCGCCGACACACACACAGAGGTAGAACGGGGTTTAGGGGGCTCCGTTCTAGAGATAGGTGCGGGTCCAGGAGGTGGGGCCCGCATCTATCTGACGTTTATGACATATCCTATGGACAGGTCATAAAATGTCCCTCGTGGGAAAACCCCTTTAAATGTTTTATTAATTTTACAAAATAAAAACAATTCGTTAAAAAAAAAAAAAAAATTGTTTTGTGTCACCATATTCTGAGACCCATAACTTTTTTCTTTTTCCTTCAATGGAGTCGTGTGAGGACTTGTTTTTTGCAGGGTGAGTTGTAGTCTTATTGGTATCATTTTGTGATGAATACGACTGATCAGGGGACAGAGAGCTCAGATGCCTGGGTTGCTTTTGACCGAGTCATCTGAGGGGTTAAATAGTTATCTCCAATCCCGGCCGCTGCAGGCGAGCGTTAGATGTATAAAACAGCCGGCACCTGCCACGTATGACGCGGGCAGAACATTGTCAGAGCGCATGTCCGTACATGTATGGCAGATGTCGCTAAGGGGGATACACGCTCAAGAAAAACAAATACTTGTTGGTGCATAGAAACGAGGTACGTGCGAAGGTTGCTACTGACATCTCACATTAAGAGTTGCCCATATACATTAGATTCTTGATGGCCGAAAGCAACTGAAATAAAATAATATGGATCAGGGTTCTCCAAGACATGTCTGGATATTAGACTGGATTTTTACCACTAATTCCTATAGAAAACGACCATCATTACAGCGTGCAAACATTCCTGTGCTACAGGTTCAGGTAGTCAAAAATCGACTGGCGTGCTAAAAAAGTTGAATTAAAAAAAGGTCTATTAGATTGAAAATCGCAACGTGTAAATACACGTTGTACGCCTGCTCCGCGACTGGACGGTATAGTGCATGGAGAGACTGAGAACTTTGCAGAATCTTACAAATTATAGTAGCATGGTACGCTACCCTGTGTGACAGCGAGAATCTGGGCAGAGATAAAGTTTCTAGTAACTGGAGTCCAGAATGTTATAGACACAAACCTATAAAAAGCTAAAGAAAGTGAGCAAAGAATGTAGTTGTAGCAAAAAAACGGCTAATTCTCAGGCGCAGCCCTGTACCGAAAATTGTCTGAGAAGCGGCTCGTAGCCCGCGTCTACTGCAGAGTCTAGTGACTTAAAGAGGCTCTGTCACCAGATTCTCAAATCCCTATCTCCTATTGCATGTGATCGGCGCTGCAATGTAGAGAACAGTAAAGTTTGTTTTTTTATCAGAAGTGTCCTGATAATGAATACACATGACCATCCAGCCTGGACGTCATGTGTACTCAGAATCATGACACGTCTGACTCTTTTCTGTGAGATTTCCAGCAAGGGAAACGAAATCTCGTTTACCTCCGTAATCTCGCGAGATTTCGTTTCCCTTGCTAGAAATCTCACAGAAAAGATTCAGAAGTGTCAGGATTCTGAGTACACATGACGTCCAGGCTGGATTTCATGTGTATTCATTATCAGGACACTGTAGTAACGTTAATCTCTGTGTATGTGGCTGCACATCGCTGCTGTGTAAATGAATGGAGATGTGTATGACGCTGACTGGTCACTGATTGGTCAGCGTCATACACAAACACGCCCAGTTGGACATAACGAAAAAAAAAACGCCCAGTTGACCATTTCAAACCTCATTTGCATATATATATATAAATAAAATAGCTCATAAACTTGGCCAAAAATGAACGTTTTAAAAAAAAACGTTATTGTTCTCTACATTGCAGCGCCGATCACATGCAATAGGAGATAGGGATTTGACAATCTGGTGACAGAGCCTCTTTAAGCCTGCCGCGCGGAATATCCGGCTTTTGCTACAACTACATTCTTTGTGATATTCCGGGACTCGTCGTTCCAGTCCGGGAACCTGGCGGCAACCTAGACACCCCTACAGCCCAGCCGGGCTTATCCATTTTCGCTTCTTTGGATGTTGTGCTCCTTCCACATCTCTTTCAGGGCAGTGCAATTTGACCACCAGTTATTTTCTCACCCATTTGTATTGTTTGATGCACTTGGTGCTGTGTTTTTATCTCATAATTTAACAGGAAGTGAGCAGACAGTTCCACTACAACATGTAATAAAAAAAAAAAAAACATAGGTCATGTCAGTCTAGCACATTACATTAGTCACAAACAAATAATTGTTACCACCCACCTGATAAACGTCTAACAACCAGCGCGTGGTAGACAACAACATGAAGTGCTAACGAAAGGAACATAAATTAGTCAAGCCTTGTGTTTATAGGGAGCACTCCGGGCAGATACACCCAGGGCTGATCCTGAGGAGGTTGAGCGTGACACAGGAATTTTTCTTTTTGGCCACGTTCACATGACATATGTTCAGGCTAAAAAATAGGAGGCTGATTACAAGAGAAAACGGTCTCGGATTCCAAGTGTTTTTTGGAGCTGATTTTCAAAGTTTTTTTTTTATTTTTAGGCTGAGTTCACACAGAGTTTATTGCAGGAAGAAAATTCTGCCTCAAAATTCCGTTTGGGATTTTGAGGCAAATTTTGTCCCTCCAGCACGGCGTTTGCCGCGATTTTCGCCCGCGGCCATTGAGTGCTACGGGCGAAATATGCTCTCTCTGCCTCCCATTGAGGTCAATGGGAGGTCAGAGGCATAAACGCGCGAAGATAGGGCATGTCCCTTCTTTCTCCCGCCTCCCATTGAAATCAATGGGAGACATTGTCGGCCGGTTTTTGCGGAGCAATTTCCGCTCCAAAAAGCTCGTTAAAAAAACTCTGTGTGAACAGGGCCTTAAAGAGGCTCTGTCACCAGATATTGCAACCCCTATCTGCTATTGCAGCAGATCGGCGCTGCAATGTAGATTACAGTAACGTTTTTATTTTTAAAAAACGAGCATTTTTGGCCAAGTTATGATTATTTTTGTAGTTATGCAAATGAGGCTTGCAAAAGTCCAACTGGGCGTGTTTAAAAGTAAAAAGTCCAAGTGGGCGTGTATTATGTGCGTACATCGGGGCGTTTTTAATACTTCTACTAGCTGGCCGTTCTGATGAGAAGTATCATCCACTTCTCTTCAGAACGCCCAGCTTCTGGCAGTGCAGACACAGCCGTGTTCTCGAGAGATCATGCTGTGTCGTCACTCACAGGTCCTGCATCGTGTCGGACGAGCGAGGACACATCGGCACCAGAGGCTACAGTTGATTCTGCAGCAGCATCAGCGTTTGCAGGTAAGTAGCTACATCGACTTACCTGCAAACGCCGATGTACGCACATAATACACGCCCACTTGGACTTTTACTTTTAAACACGCCCACTTGGACTTAACTTGGTCGTAACTTGGCCAAAAATGCTAGTTTTTTAAAAATAAAAACGTTACTGTAATCTACATTGTAGCGCCGATCTGCTGCAATAGCAGATAGGGGCTGCAAAATCTGGTGACAGAGCCTCTTTAAAAGGGTTTTTGAAGTGTATTATCTAAGCATTTTGGAAGTGTCAATGGGAAAAATGAGCTTGGAAAATTCTTTAAGTAGTGACGTGTCACTTTTTTACAAGGCTTTTTTTTATTTTTTATTCAGAAGCTTAAAAATAGCCCTCGTATGAACTACACAGTGTATTACACATTGAAATCAATGGGAAGCTGTTTTCAGCCACATTTTTAGGTGTATTTCGGAGCGTAATACGAGTGTTTTACGCTATGAGATATGCCTGAAAATGTGCCGTATGAACTTGTCCTTTGATCCCTGTCATGCACCCCCCCCCCCCCTCAGGCCCTGCCCCAGGCATAACACAATTAATCATTTCTTCCCCGAGAGTACCTTTAAGGAATGACTTTTTTGTGATTGCTTTATGTGAGTACCACGGCACCTTTACCTGTGCCTGGTACTGAAAACATAGCTCAGTCATGGACTTACTTTGAAAAGATAACGGCCAGCTTCCTTCTATTCCTCCTTGGCTCTGAATCTTCATCAAATTCTTCTACCTCTTTACCTAGAAAAACCTCTTGATGGAACTCCTTGTTGAGGTGACCATCCATCTCCATCTTCACCCCGTTAAGGTGGTCTGGGGGCATGATTTCATTCTCATCCTTATTGTCCACTGGTTTATCCTTTAAGGCGGAATTGTTTGCGGGTCTGGCATAAACATCCATGAGAAGAAATACAAATAGGAGGGATAGGTAGAGGGAACCCAAGCTGAAAAGGAACGCTTGCTTCGACATCATTGTCCTTCACTAAACAACCTACAAGATGTAGCTGTAAAGCAATTTTCTTTCTAAAAACAAACAAAAAGAAGCTTATAAGGAACCCATGAGTTGTAGGATGACACATATAATAGATCAGAAAAGTCATATAAGCAATCAGCAGCGGTACACCATTGTAGGTGTTAGGAGGGAGTTGATTTCTAGGCTTAATAAAATGAATGGGAACATGCTGCAATACCAGACATAGCCTATAGACAAGAGTGGCGCTGTTTTGGGAAAAAAGCAGCCTGGTTTTACTGCTATGGAAACTGGCTGGAGGAGACGTCTGGCAGCTCCCTCACAGACAACTTCAGTTGCATCCCGTGATTTGAGGTTTTTAAAATCACATGGCCAATATCACTGGGGGGGGGGGGGGGTGGGAGATTTACAAAAATAGTCACAAAAGAAAAAGTGGAGGAGTTGCCCATAGTAACCAACTAGACGGTCTTTAATTGTGGAAAGGATTTAAGAAAAAAACCAAAAAAAAAAACCTGGAGTCTGATTAGTTGCTATGGAAAACTGCTCCCTGTTTACTTGCACAGATTGAATCATTTCTGATAATTCACCCCCATTGTGTAACATAGGCCCAAGTAATTGTGTGGAGGATAGTACTTACTAACAAACAAGGCTCTACGGTATAGGTCAGCAACCTTCCGGACTCCAGCTGTTGTGAGACTACAACTCCCAGCATGCCCTGACAGCCTGGAATAAGGCCTTTGGCTGTAAGTGCATGCTGGGAGTTGTAGTTTCACAACAGAGAGTGCAGAAGGTTTCTCATTCCTGCTCTATGGGATACCCAATACTTTGCAGATATTTACATTTTGTCCAATTTTGACAAATTACTTGTTAAATACTTGACAAGTAAAACAGCTGCAGCTTGTTCCTGATCTGTGAATGAGCAAAGTGTTATACAATGAAGACAGAAAACTCACGATATAAATAAACAGGCTGCGACAACAAAACATCAAGGGCATCGTCAGAATATAGAAGGGTAAGGTCATGGTATATACTGCAGAGGCAAAGGACGCGAGTTCTGCAATGCAACACAGAACAGCCAAGTCACCGGTAATTCTAGCATCGGATTTACCTTCAACTTCTAAGCTCGATTTTCTATGGACAAACTCCTGTACTATCACTGTAATGCGGTTAGCCCTCGTGCACACGACCAAGTGCCACTCGGGCCGTTTTTCACGGCATCCGATAATTTTCACGGACTCATTCTCTCCAATCCGTAGAAAGATAGGACACGTTCTACCTTTCCACGGACGGGACTCGGCGGCACACACTGTCATGTGCAAGAGCCTTTAAGGGTAAGTTCACACGGAACGTAATTGCTCCAGAAAATTTCCACAGCAAATCCACAGAAAGCCGCAGGTAATTCCTTTGAGGCAAATCCGGGCCGAATAATGCAGATTTCCTATTTGTGTAAAAGCGAATTGTTAAAAAAAATAAAAAAAACAATAATAAAAAAAGGTTACTAACCTTACCAATACCTTGGCGCTCCCATGGTGACGTTTCCATGTTCCCCCACTTGTCTCTTTATACTGGCCTCCAGCGATGGCGTGCCAACACATTTGACCGCTGCAGTGGTCACGTATTATCACAAGTCAATGCTGGAGGCCAATGTACAGAGACTGGCGCGGGGTCAGGGAAGGATCGCACACAAGTAGGGCGAGTATACGGTTCTGTTTTTATTGTATAACGATTATTCACACCTGCAGATTTTGCTGTGGATCCGCAGCAAAAACCGCAACACTAGGAGTGGATTGCAGATTTCTTCTTCACCATTGAATTCCGCAAAAAAAATCCATGCTCATTTCGGGTCAGAATTGGACACTGCGGATTTTAAAATCCGACTGCAGGTTACTTTTCATGCAAAAAATTGTAGAGCATGTAGATAAGATTATAAGATATATAAATATGCGCCTCGTAATATTTTAGAGAGTTGAATATACAATTTCGCACGTGCTAAACAGCTCAGAATATTCGCTCTGTATTGTTATAAAAGCCAACGTTATGGGGGCCACAGCACAATGGTGATGAACACTATCCATCTCATTTCTGAAATAAAATTACTCTAGATCTAGGGATCAACTAGCAGTAGGGTCTTAGCTAATGGATCTGCACCAATAACATCTTCTGAGATTATCTCAATAGAGCGGAGGAAATAAAAGTGACTGAAAAAAATATATTCAGCTCAGATTTTAATTGGTACTACCTCACCTATATAGTTGTGATGTTTGGGGGGGGGGGGGTACACACATTTTTAGCAGGTAGTCTAGAAAAACAAAAACCGTTATAAAACGAATACGGACATGGCTGCTGTCTCTAGAAACGGCGCCACTCTTGTCTGTGGGCTGTGACTGGTATTGCAGCTCAGCCCCATTCACTTCAATAAACCAAGAAAAGAACTCTCCCCGAAGTTGTGTTTACAATGGTGTTTTTAAGTAATTTTGCAGCATTATTCGTGCCGTCAAAGATAATAGACCCCCGCAGAAACCTAATTGACTCAGTTATAAGACAAATGGAGTCTATTGGGATATGCTGGGATCTATTTGAATATTGATCCGGTCTAGCTGTCATGGCTCCGTTTTAAACAGACGTCATGACGCTAGTGTGAACAAAGTCTAAAATCGTTTACGGACAATGAAATGCAAAAAAAGACCACGCTAGTCCTAAAGGCTACGTACGCCTTTGAAATTTTGTTTTAAACAAAAATGTCTATCAGTGTGTTTTGTGCAACATTCTAGATACTTTTTATTAAAATTATTTTAACTTTTTGAGATACATCTGTTTTCTATCATGTATACAGAGCAGCTGTATCGTGCGATGAGACCTGAACTGGTCAGGTCAGCGGCAGTGACAGGTTCAGTGTCAGCGGGCCCTGCATATCTCTGACACTCAGAATCGAGCGGTTACCGATCACATCTAAGTTCATAACTTGGATGTGATGGATAAGAGGTGGATCCTGAGTATCAGAGACATGCAGGACCCGCTGACACTGAACCTGTCACTGCCGCTGACCTGACCAGTTCAGGTCTCATCGCACGATACAGCTGCTCTGAATACACCATACAAAACAAGTCTAAGACGTACATAACTTTTCAGGTTGGGTGAGTGAGTTGAAATAACTGTATGTAGCAATAATAAATGTATAACCAGCAGTAATCAATATGGAAATGCCCTGTGTTATCTACTTTTATCCTGATCAAAGTACAAAAAAAAACGTGGAGTGGCAAGATGTGCTGAATTTTTAGAAACTAGATAGAAGAACCCATATTTACAAGGAATTGTTTTTAGAACATAATTAGATTTTTGCCTATCATGGACATTTATGGCATATCCACAGGATATGCCATAAATGACTGATAGATACCCGCATCAACCTCTAGAAGGGTGCCTCCTGACACCGTCCTACCGCATCCTGCTGCTCTCCGTTCACGGTCTGACAATGTGGTCAAGAGTAAGGAAACAGCCAAGTTCGCTGAGCCGGGCTGTTTCCGTAACTCCCATAAACGTCTGGGATTGTGGTTATTTCTGATCTTGGCCATTAGAGAAGGGTGTTGGTGGTACAATAAAGCCTGCACCAGCAAGTGATGGTGCGAGCACAGCTCCTGAACGCAGTGTCGGAACAGTCATACAACGGATATCACGGCGTCTGACAGATTCAACTGACGAATCTGATGGTATCTATGATGAAGCCTCTGACGCAGATATACGCAGGTGTAAACATAGACTGCTGATTAATTTCCCCTGAAAAGGACTCAATGGTCGTTTCCCAATAAGAACACCTGAACTCAAACGCCGAGTTGTCAGGAGCCCCTTGAAAATTGGTTGTCCAAACAGGAAAACCCCTTTCACCCACCTACATGGGAGAAGTTTATATTCAGAGTGTTTTTCTTTTTTAATATAAATTAATGTTGTGAAGGTAGCAAACTACAAGGTTCGGACAACACGTAAAAATTACACTGTGTAACCGGCGTAAAAATCAGTACCAAGATCTGCATGCGTTACCTGCGGATTTTATCGTTTTGTTTTTTTTATGCGGAAATTACCCACAGGTATCACGCATTGCAATGTATAAAATCAGAGGTAAAAATGTCCGTGGCGGATTTTGTATGCTGTAAGTAAATGTCGAGACCCTATACACATTTTACTAGATTTGTTGCCAAATTTCAGTGCAGATTCTGCAATGGATTAATAGACCCAAAGGACTCACTAATATCCATGCTTTACACTGCAGGTGTGTGTGTGTGTGTGTGTGTGTGTGTGTGTGTGTGTGTGTGTGTGTGTGTGTGTGTGTGTGTGTGTGTGTGTGTGTGTGTGTGTGTGTGTGTGTGTGTGTGTCACATCGGGATCCACTTTAGCTAATACACAATACTAGAAAGACGAACTAAATAAAGAAATATGATAGTCATTTATTATAACAAGTCAGGTGAGAGCAGCACATCTCTGTGTATCGTATAAAGCCTAACAGAAGCTGGAGATTGTGACATAACAAGATCATACACCCACACACTGTTATATATGTATCTCTATCAACGCGTACGTCACCCTTCCTCCATTACCTGCTATACACGTCGTCACCGCTTCTGGCTCCGGTCCCCTGTACCTCTCATCGACAGACCGGAAACAGGAAGTGATGGGAACTGGGGGAAGGTGGGATAGAGGACACGCCTGCACCAGACACAAGGTTCCGCCCCCACCTGGCGGCCGGTGCGTGATTGGGAGGTGAATGGTGCTGGATTTGGTGCAGTGCGGTGCTCGGTCATTATACTGCATGTCAGCTGTGTGAGCAGTGCAGCAGTTAGCAGGGTGTGTGCTTATAATCAGTCAGCTGTAGAACTTCAATTTCTGGATAAAAATAGGAAACGAACAATAGATACTGTCATGGCACAATGGAAGATTTATACATCTATATCTAAGAGATCGTTGCTTATGAAATTATTACAAGGCGATTCTAAATGTTGAGAAAGTTTGATACATTAACCCCACCTTCTAACGTTCTGACCACGCCCCTTAAAAGGTGTTTTCCTAGCGTTTTAAATATCAAAATTGACTGTTAAAATGTTCTTTTTATATTTAAAAAAAAAAGTCATTACAGTACCTTGTTTCTTGTTTTGATGGGGTTTTTTCCGGTCCTGTTATCTGCGGCCGTGGACGTGTCGCCGGTGCCGCTTTCTTCAAATGCCAGGTTGCATTGCGCCGTTTCGTTTCTCTGATCTTCACCTGCCTATTACACCTCTTTGTAGCCTCAATAACCGCCCACAACACCTCCTTGTTCAATCTACACCCACCCACTACTATGGCGCATGCGTTAGAGCTACTGTGGTGCAGGGGTATATTCACATGCGGCAGGTTTATTGCAGAAGTTTCATCAACTGGAAAATCCATTAAAATTTGCTCGTTTTCAAGCAATTAGAAGGATATTTAGGGTAACTTCACACGTGCCCAATGTCACCGTCTTAATGTCGTGAGGCTAATTACCCCTCCACAAAACCCTGCACATCTTTACGTGAACTGCAACAGTTTTGCGCTGCAGATTTTGGCCGCAAAGCTTCCACCAGGTTAAATAAGCTCTTTCAATGCGTATATAAAGGACGTGTATGTTCATGTTGATCGATTGTCCATCGTAAGGGCCCATTCAGACATTGCGGTTGAGGCGCGGTTAAAAACGCATCGAAAACTGCATGCGTTTTGACTGCGATTTGGTTCGTTTTAGATGTGGTTGCAGTAAATTTACATAAGGTAATGCTGCCTAGTGCACGCTGTCACAGGAGCCGTCGCTAAATAACAATGACCATCCTTGATCATCGGGGAAAATTTTCCTTACCGCTGACAGTGAGTTCACACAGAGTTGCTAATTGTCTTATCTTTGACTGTTCACGTTTATAAGGCTGAGAACTTACGTCGTGGTTTAATGCGTTTTTGCTGCAAATCGTGGAAAAACTGTACCATGTTACCATCATTTTCGTAAAATCGCAGCATAATGGTGTGGTTTTGCCTCGATTTGCGGCACAAAACATGCATTTTAACTGCAATGTGAGTTTTCAGCCTAGGGTGGATTCCTAACGTTTATTTTCAACAGTAAGGCTGGGTTCACACGACCATGTTCGGTCCGTAATGGACGGACGTATTTCGGCCGGAAGTCCCGGACCGAACTCAGTGCAGGGAGCCGGGCTCCTAGCATCATAGTGATGTACGACGCTGTAATCATGTTTTCAGTACGGGACAGTAGTTCCACAGAGAGGCAGGGACTCCTAGCATCGTACATCACTATGATGCTAGGAGCCCGGCTCCCTGCACTGAGTTCGGTCCACTACTTGCGGCCGAAATACGTCCGTCAATTACGGACGTAATTAGTGTGTGTGCACATACCCTTACAGTTACTGAAATTTCTCCAACAAATCTGCCGCATGCAAATATACTAAAGGCGCTGTCCGGGATGTGTTTTATTTTATTGTCCATAAGTGGCCATGTTGCTAGAAATTAAAAAACCTTGTAATTGATTTGTATTAAAAAATTTTTTATACCTTTTATCATCTCTGATCAAGCCTCCACTTCTACATTATACACTGATCACATGACCTCTTCATCCGATAGATTATGCGCTATATTACTATTAGCGGGCATGTAACAAGAACCAAACCTAAAGTGGCACTTTCTACCCCTATTGGGTTTGTAATATCGTAATTTCAGAGCAAAATATTTTGCTACACACAATACCATTAAAACACACTACAGTCAGTCTTTAACCCCGCACCCCCATATGATTGAGGACTGTTAAAGGATAACTAAACTTTTAAAAAGCTTTTTACATGTCATAGTGACATATCAGAAGTTTTGATTGGTGAGGTTCCAAGCACTGAGATCCCCGCTGATCGCTAAAACGAAGCTGCAGAAGCGCTCAGGTGACTTCCGGCCGAAATACGTTCGTCCATTACGGACGTTAATGTGCTCGTGTGAACCCAGCCTAAGGGTATGTTCACATGGCTTAGCAAAATACGTCTGAAATTACGGAGCTGTTTTCAGGCGAAAACAGCTCCTGATTTTCAGACGTTTTTGTAGCAACTCGCGTTTTTCGCAGAGTATTTTACGGACGTTATTGGAGCTGTTTTTCAATGGAGTCAATGAAAAACGACTTCAAAAACGTCCCAAGAAGTGACATGCACTTCTTTTTCGCGGGTGTCTTTTTACGCGCCGTCTTTTGACAGTGTCGAGTAAAGTTACACCTCGTGGGAACAGAACACCGTAAGGGTATGTTCACACGGCCTATTTACGGACGTAATTCGGGCGTTTTTGCCCCGAATTACGTCTGAAAATAGCGCCTCAATAGCGTTAACAAACATCTGCCCATTGAAAGCAATGGGCAGACGTTTGTCTGTTCACACGAGGCGTAATTTACGCGCCGCTGTCAAAAGACGGCGCGTAAATAGACGCCCGCGTCAAAGAAGTGACCTGTCACTTCTTTGGCCGTAATTGGAGCCGTTATTCATTGACTCCAATGAATAGCAGCGCTAATTACGCCCGTAATTGACGCGGCGTTCAAGCGCCTGCACATGCCGGTACGGCTGAAATTACGGGGATGTTTTCAGGCTGAAACATCCCCGTAATTTCAGCCGTAACGGACGCCCTCGTGTGAACATACCCTAAAACCCATTGAAAGCAATGGGCAGATGTTTGTAGGCGTAATGGAGTAGTTTTTTCAGGCATAATTCGAGGCGTAAAACGCCTGAAAATACTGCGTGTGAACATACCCTTACCTGAAAAACCCTACTCACCTTTGGGTATGTTCACACAGGGCGGATACACCGTAAAAGTACACAGTGTATCCGCCCTGAACGCCACAGGGAATTCCTGACGGAAAACCGCGCCAAGTTATGGTGCAGTTTAACGGCCCGGAATGTCCGCTGCAGAAAACTGCAAAAAAGTTCCATACTTAATCGTAGCCATGGCAACGCGTCCCTCTGCCGTTCTGCAGCACGGCCTCCTGGGATGACATTTTATCCCATGTGACAGCTGCAGCCTATGATTCGCTGCAGCTGTCACATTGAATGAAACATCGTACCAGGAGGCCGGCCTGGATGAAGAAGCACAGAATTCTGGGTAAGTATATATTTTTTCTGAGTTGCAATTTATTGCAGCGGAATTGTAGCTTTTCTGCCACAAAAATCGCAACAATCTGCTATTTGTTGCGGGTTTTACCTCCCATTGACTTCAATAGGGAAAACCCGCAACAAGAAAGCAGCGATTACACAAACACAATTGACATGTAAATTAATAAAAACACACCGCAGGTCAATTTCTGAGCGTTTTTTCCGCTTGTCATTTACGCAGCGTGGATAAAATTTGTTCAGATCTCATCCACTCTGCTGCTACTGTATTATGCGGTATTTACGCTACCTGTGAACCCGGCATTTCGGTGCTGATTTCGCAATTGAAATTCTGCAACAAATACGCGATGTGTGAACTTTTGCGATATGTATATCAGTGCCCTCTGTCTATTCGAGACTGTTGAGAAGATTTATCGCTCATCGCACCAAATATAGGATTCTACAGCTAAATAAACATTCATTATACTGTATAAGGGTATGTTCACACGAGGGCGTCCGTTCCGGCTGAAATTACGGGGATGTTTCAGCCTGAAAACATCCCTGTAATTTCAGCCGTAACGGCATGTGCAGGCGCTTGAACGCCGCGCCAATTACGGACGTAATTGGCGCTGCTATTCATTGGAGTCAATGAATAACGGCTCCAATTACGCCCAAAGAAGTGACAGGTCACTTCTTTGACGCGGGCGTCTATTTACGCGCCGTCATTTGACAGCGGCGCGTAAATTACGCCTTGTGTGAACAGACAAACGTCTGCCCATTGCTTTCAATGGGCAGATGTTTGTCAGCGCTATTGAGGCGCTATTTTCGGACGTAATTCGGGGCAAAAACGCCCGAATTACGTCCGTAAATAGGCCGTGTGAACATACCCTTAGGGCACAGCCCCATGGAGCGGCATTGACACATCTGACAGCCGCCACCCTGTTAGGCGCGGCTGTCAAATTGCTTGTTATTGTCCGTGCATTTTTGTGGCTAAAATGTCTGTATGCCTGCAAAATCGTGCGTCCTTTAATGAATACATCTTTAATGGCCGCACGATTTTGCAGGTAAACGGCCATTTGGCAACCGTGATGAACAGCGTGCCGGCACGGCTGTCGGATACATCGCAGCCGCTTCAATGCCGCTCCGTGGGGCTTCACCCATATACCTGTAGCTTTAGGGTATGTTCACACGCAGAGTCAAAAACGTCTCAAAATACGGAGCTGTTTTCAAGAGAAAACAGCTCCTGATTTTCAGACGTTTTTTGTGCCACTCGCGATTTTCGCAGCGTTTTTTACGGCCGTTTTTGGAGCTTTTTTCAAGTCTATGGAAAACGGCTCCAAAAACGTCCCAAGAAGTGTCCTGCACTTCTTTTTCGTGGCCGTTTTTTTACGCGTAAAAAAAACGCTCCGTCGGAACAGAACTGCTTCCGATTTTTCGGCCGTTTTTCGGCCGTTTACAGCCCGAAAAACGGCCGAAAATAGGTTGTGTGAACATACCCTTAGAATTCAGAGTTGCAAATAACTAAAATGGGCCCTGGACTAGATCATGTGCCACTTGATAAGGTCCCATGCACATGACCGTAATTTTCCTTTACATATTCACGAAAACGTGTCCGGGCCGTAGAAAGGACCTGCAAAAAATAGGACGTGTCCTATTTTTTTAATTTACGGACCGTGCTCCTATACTTTATAATGGGAACACGGCCCGAAAATGTGGATGGCAGTCTGCAGCCGTCCGTGCCCTTCATCACGGACCGTGATACAGCCGTGTGCATGGGGCCTTAATCTTTGGTATGGAAGGAAAGTGTGAGAAGGGCATGAGATTGAGAGAGGGGATGAGATGATGGGAGTGAGAGTGTGTGTGGGAGTATAATAGGAACCAGTGTGGAGATCTGTTTATGTAGTTTGATGATTAACCCATCGCAAAACAGCACAATTACTGGAAAACGATGTAGCAGAGCTAATATGATGTCATTTTATAGTTATCCGGAGGTGACAGTTCAAAGGCAAATATAAACAGAGCAATTATCTATATGGGTATCAAAGTACAAAGCACGTCATGCCTGGAATAAAATGCAACTAAGGCCTTATTCACACAAACGTGTTTCACGTCCGTGATACGCGTGTGAAAATCACGCGCGTTGCACCGACCTATGTAAGGCAATGGGAACATTCAGACATTCCGTGTTTTTCACGCAGCGTGTGTCCGCTGTGTGAAACTCACGACTTGTCCTATACTTGAGCGTTTTTTGCGCATCACGCACCCATTGAAGTCAATAGGTGCGTGAAAACCACGCGCAGTCCACGGACGCACTTCCGTGTGCTGCTCGTGATTCGCGCAACAGTACATCAAGAAATGAAGGGAAGGGGGGGCGTGGCCAGCTATGGGAGAGTGAAGACGTGCTCTCTCCAGCTCCTCTAACAGCGTGTCCAAAATCGGCTGACATCCACTCCCAGATATGGGGAAGAACTCAAAAAAAACAAAGGCAGCAGCCCCTTCATGCCCCTCATCGCCCCAGCGCGATATCGGGGATTATTTTGGGCGACAGCCCCAGATGCAGCTGCGAGCTGCGACGCGGGCCGAGGCCGGTGGTCAAGATGGCCGCCCGACCTCCTCAGCTTCAACGGCCCAGTGCTCAGGGGCGCCGGAGACGACAGCAGGACAAGTCCACTTACCTTCTGAGATGCAGCCCTTGAAGGTCCCCGGTCCTCTGTCTCCTTCCCGGGCGGTGATAGTTCCTGCGGCACGGTCGACAACGCCTGCCGATTTCCAAGATGGCCGCCGGGACCATGAGGCGGGCGGGTGCGGGCCTGCTCTGGAGAGCACGGCCCTTCTTTCAGCTGATCCGGAACAGAGAGGACCAGCACAGAAGGTGCCGGACCCTGAGGCACCAGATCCCCGGTCTAGCTGGGAGGCATTGGGGGCCCCTGCAGCGGCGGATGTCGTTCCACTGTCGCAAGACCATGAGGCCTCTCAAGATGGCTCTCTGGAGGGCCTGCGCATCCCGGGAGGCCACCCTCCCCCGTCACTGCTCTCATGGCCTGCGGGCCCTCTCCTGCCGAGACCCGACAGCGGCCTACTTCCATCCCCGGGAATGAGGGACACCACACCTGCCCAGCCTGCAGTTCTGCACTTGGAGGAGCTAGCTAGGAGGCACAGTGAGTACCTAGGCCTTGAGCCTCCCATCACCCAGCTCACCTCACACCCTATGGGACTGACAGCTCCAGTGCTTCCCCTCCCGCCCAGGGACCCTGGGCTGATGGTGGCCTCTCCCTCGTGGTCCTCTGGCTCCGCATGGCACAGCTTCCCAAATGCCCCAACAACCACAGCCTTGACCATGCCTGTGGGGCCTCCCAAGCACCCTGGGAATGTGCCTGCATTACATTCAAGTGGCCAAGGTCCTCAAGTACACCCACTCCCGTCCCCTGAAGCGGACACGACAGCCAGTAGTGGATTAAGTTTTACCGACCCGTCGTCTGGATCTATGTGTGAAAATCGGCCGGCGACTCTCTCAGATATCCGCCAACTTGTTCAATTGTTGCCTACTAGGGCTGATATGACGTCATTTGCCAGACAGATCGTTGAAGAATGCAAGATGGAGTTTACACAGTTTCGTGCTGAACTTTCCTCACTTTCTACGAGGGTGGACACTCTTACGCAGGACCGGGTTGCTGATAATGCCGCTATTGCAGATATCCAATCCACTATCCAGCAGCACTCAGCTCAGTTGTTCACTTTGCAGCAGCACCTTGATGATATTGAAAACCGAAATAGGAGGAACAACCTACGTGTTCGAGGATTGCCCGAATCTGTTCCTGCGTCTGATCTGTTTTCGACTCTCTCCACCATCTTCAATACCTTACTGGGCCGTCCGCCGAATACCCATATGGAGATCGACCGGGCGCATAGAGCTCTCCGCCCTGTAAGTGTTGACGATCCTCGGCCGAGGGATGTCATCTGCCGAATCCATTTCTACGCAATCAAGGACTCTATCCTCCAAAAAATCCGACGGCAGCCCATCATTCTCCACCAAGGCACGCAGTTACGTATTTTGCCGGATTTGTCTCGACATACGCTGGCGCAAAGAGCTGCTCTCAAACCCCTGCTGGAGGTGCTTCGGAATCGGGACATCATCTACAGGTGGGGCTTCCCGTTTGCCCTGATGGTCCGACAGGAGGGCCGTACCTACACTGTGCGATCCCCGGCTGACCTGCCTGGTTTTTTGCGGGACTTGAACCTTCCTCATGTTGCGCTACCGGAGTGGCCCTCGTTGTTATCCTCTGCTGGCGGGGGATCGCGGGGGAGACACCCGTTCTCTGGGCCCCTGGCTGTGGTGGAGGGTCGCCCTCCGCGTGGACCTCGCAGACGATCTAGGCGCCGACAAGAACGGGACCCTACTCCACCCATGGAATCCGCCCGTTCGGCGTGATGACCCGGACTGCCGCTCCTGGAATTCCTCCTGTTACTTACTGGCGGTCTGATTTCAAGATTACTTGTTGCTCTTGTATTTCCTTCAGATGCCTTACAATGTCTTCCTCTCTCGTTATTTAAAATGTGTAAATGATGTTAAGCTGTTAATACTTATATTATTGTACGCTAAGGAGTGCGGATAACTCTTATGCGTAGTTGCCACCTTCCCCCTGTAGGTTTTGGACCGAATTTTTGGTCCTCCGTAATTGTGCGCGTAGCTTGTGCGGCAGTGGTTTTTGTACTGCCTTTTTGGTTTGATTTTATGTCTGTGTTTTTTTCTAATGCTCTGTTCTTTACTCCTAGCTTGTTTCCCTCCTCTGCTTCCCTCCTGGCGATCCTGGACTCCGAGCCTTTGTGCGCTACCCGGCATACCTCAGCGAGCCGTTTAGTCTGCATCCATGGCTGACCTTACTATTGCCTCCTTCAACGTGAAGGGGCTGAATGTTCCTGAAAAGCGGGCGCAAATCTTACACCATCTACACAAGCGTAAGGTACACATCGCATGCTTCCAGGAAACACATTTTAAAGAGGGTCATACCCCTACTATCAAGCACAAACATTACACTACGTGGCATTTCAGTAATAATCCCCTTTCCAGATCGTGTGGAGTTGCCATAGCCCTTCACAAGTCTCTCCCCCATCAGGTTGTCAATCTTGTTGCGGATCCCGATGCGAGATACCTCATCTTAGTGCTTAATATTGGTGGGAGGGAATTCACGGTGATTAACGCTTATGCTCCTAACCAGGGTCAGGTGCCCTTCATTCTTCATCTTATAGAAACCGCCCTTCCGGTGGTCCGGGGACTGTGGTGCTGTGTGGAGACTTTAACCTTACTCTGGATCCGACTGTGGATAATTCTACTGGTCGCTCTAGTGTTGCATATGGTGCTATTAGGCGGGCGAAGCGAGCTCTCCTACAACTGCAACTGTGTGATGCATGGCGTATTCAACATCCCACGGATAAGGATTATAGTTTTTACTCCCATCCGCATGGCACCTACAGTCGCTTGGATTACATTTTCCTTCAGCAACATGCCCTCCCCTGGGTAGCCTCTACGTCCATTGGCAGTATCCTGTGGTCTGACCATGCCCCGGTATATTGCACCTTACATCTCCCCTTCATTACTAAAGGCCCCTGGACTTGGAGACTGAATGAGTCCCTGCTCCTGGATGGGGTGTGCCAGGCTGATTTGCTTCAAACGGTGGAACATTTCACACTTGATCATGCCCAGGATGACACGTCCCCATTGGTTCGGTGGGAAGCCCTTAAATGCGTTCTCAGGGGAGTCCTCATAAAACACGGGGCGCGGCTTAAAAGAGAAAGGGCCCACTCCCTTAAAGTTGCTCTCCAAAAAATTAGCGCTCTTGAACTGGCTCACAAACGTGCGCTGTCTCTTCCGATTTTAAGGGAGTTACAGGTTGCCCGACAGGACGCTAGACGGCTGTTGGACTCTGCCCAGCAGCGCGCTCTCCAAGTCTGTCGCAGTAAATTCTACGAGTTTGGCAATAAGAGCGGACGTATTTTGGCCAGAGCTTTAAAAAATAGAATCGCCCAGTCACACATCCCAAATACTAAGGCTCCTTCTGGCCAAGTTGTTCACACGACCCCAGAGATAGCGGAGTGCTTCCATAGTTTTTTCTCGGATCTTTACAACCTTGACCCTCCCACCTCCGCCCCCTCCCATCAGCCGGACCGGGACTCTTTCCCATCTCCCTTCACACAGTTGTCGGGGGAGATAGCTGAGGAACTTGATATGGATTTCACTTCCTCGGAGCTCCTCATGGTTATAACCGAGCTTCCTGGGGGAAAGAGTCCTGGCCCGGATGGCTACACTGCCAAGTTTTACAAGGTGTTGGCGGACCGGTTGCTACCGCTGTTGTTGTTAGCTTTTAACTCTATTTCCCCGGAGGTCCTGTTTCCTTCTAGCTCCACCTTGGCTCATGTCGTGGTTATCCCTAAGCCGGGTAAGGACCCTCAACTATGCTCCAGTTATCGTCCCATCTCCTTGCTCAATGTAGACCTAAAAATTTACGCTAAATTGCTCGCCAATAGATTGAATAAATACCTGCCTGACCTAATCCACCCGGACCAGGTGGGGTTTGTGCCTGGTCGGGAGGCCCGTGACAACACCCTTAAAACTTTCGATATCATTCACCACGCCCAGACTAACCGAATTCCGCTCATGATCCTATCCCTAGATGCTGAAAAGGCGTTTGACAGAATATCGTGGCCTGCCCTTTACCAAACCCTTCGGCATGTGGGAATAGGACCCTCTCTTTTGGGAAAAATTATGGCATTGTATCGCACGCCTTCGGCCCAAATTAAGATAAATGGCTCCCTCTCGGCACCTTTCCCTATTTATAATGGCACACGACAGGGCTGTCCCCTATCCCCCCTGTTGTATGTCCTGGTTATGGAACACCTCATGGCCTCCATTCGGAGCAACACGGATATTAAGGGTATTAATATTGGAGGGAAGGAATACAAGTGCTCAGCATTTGCTGATGACCTATTGGTCTATCTAACAGACCCTCATGTCTCTCTTCCTTCACTGATGTCCGAGTTGTCTCGTTTTGGAACATGGTCTAATTTCAAAATTAATTTCTCCAAGTCTGAGGCGTTAAATGTTTCTCTCCCAGGCCCGTTAGTATCGCTTCTCCAAAGTAATTTCCCCTTTTCATGGCCCTCCAGAGGTATTACATATTTGGGTGCCCGCATAAGTGGGGATCTTACACAATTGTTTACAAATAATTTTATCCCCCTACTGGCCAAGTTTCGAACTGATCTTAATTCCTGGCATAAGACTGAGTTTTCCTGGTTTGGTCGTATCAATATTATTAAGATGTCTCTCCTCCCCCGCTTACTTTATCTCCTGCAGACGATCCCCATCTCTATCCCATCCTCCTATTGGTTGCGGCTTCAGCGATGCTTCGGCTCCTTCATTTGGCCAACTGGTCGTCCACGTTTGAGCCGGGCTCTGCTGACTCATTCCAGGGGTACGGGTGGGGTTGGTCTGCCGGATTGTCGGCTCTACTATCTGGCGGCAACTCACGCACGGGTTTTAGATTTTTTTCATAACCGTGAATCAAAACTGTGGGTCCGTTTGGCTCAACAACTATGCCCCAGTACCCTATCATCCCTGCCGTGGATCCTGCCCGGGAATAGACCGACTCAAGCCTCCTTTGTTGTTTACCATACCCTCATGGCGTTGAGGTCCTTAGGGCCTGGAAGTACGCTTGTAGACCCTCTGGGTCCTTTAACTCCTATCACAGATAATCCAGACTTTCCTGCTGGTAAAGCTGGTCGCTCCTTCCTAGGCAGGTCGTCCACCGACCCCATGTATTTTGCTCAGGTCCTCTCCGCTTCCTCTCTTCTCCCCCTAATCTCCATCTATCCCGATGCCGTGCCCCTCACTCGCCATATTTATGAATATGTCCAGTTAAAACATTTTTATGGAACAGTTAACCGACGCGCACATCTTCATAGGGTGTTGACGGACTTTGAGCGCCTATGTGTCTCCTCCCAGCCCCCTACCCATACCATATCCACAATATATAAATTACTCCTTTCACAGCGTTCCCAACTACTCCCCTCCTTCTGTGGGGCCTGGGAGAGAGAATTACATACTACATTTACTGACGCACAATGGAAGAGGTGTTTCTCCCTCTCACAAAAAGCCTCTATAGCCATTAGGGCCCAGGAAACTAGCTACAAAATTGTCTCTAGATGGTATAGGGTCCCGGCTGCGCTTCATAAATGGTATCCGTCTGTGCCTGACAAATGCTGGCGCTGTGGTGCTGCGGGAGGCTCCATGTCACATGTCTGGTGGAGTTGTCCCTTGTTGAGGAGTTTTTGGGATGCGGTACTTAAATTAATAGTGGAGGTTACTGGAGTATGTGTCCCCAACTCTCCGGAAGCAGCTCTTTTATTCATGTTCCCGATGCCAATACACGTTTATAAAAGCTCCCTAACTAGACATCTTCTTCAGGCGGCAAAATCAGTGATCCCGCGCAGGTGGAAAACGGCCATACCCCCAACATTAGATGAGTGGTTTCGGGAAGTTGCCTTGATACAGCGAATGGAACACTTGGTGGCTCACTCCCCGGCAGCTGTGGTAAAATACACGTCTACATGGTCTCCCTGGATAGTGTTTCTTTCTTCTCCTTCCTATCTCACGGCTGTCACCTGAGTCGGCTTATGCCCCTGTGAAATGTATTATGGCTTTTGCTCGCTGCTGATTTTCATTCATAATACGCCGGAACTGGAGTCCAGAATCCCCTTGTCCTCTCCCCTCCCTCCCTCCTATCCCTCCCTCTCTTGGGGCCTTTCTCTATACTTTCTCTTCCCCTGTCTAGGGTAATGTGCCTCTTCTTCTCTGTTTGAATTAAGTGGTCTAGTTGTACCTCCTGTTATGCCTCTAGGATTACTCATGCTATTGTTGTACACCGACCATTCTTTTGCATGTTGAGATGTGTTGCACATTATTGATTTTCCTTTTGGTGTTTTGTTTGTTTTTGCTTTGGTCCACTGACCTTGTTTGTTTTTTATTTAAGGTGTGGAGGTCTCCCCTCTACTATGTTTTGTAACTTTTGTGTTCTGAAACTCAATAAAAATTTTGAATAAGAAAAAAGAAATGAAGGGAAAAATAAAACTACTTCCTTAATTTTTTTCTAAATCTCTAAACCGCATGTTATAAGGATGGCATATGCGCGAAAGTCACACACCAAACACTTATGACACCCGGGACTGCAATGCGCAAAAAACGCTTCATTTTTTTGCCCACGTTCGTGTGAATTTCGCCTAACACTGCAATAAATACACTGCGGCACTTTATTCTGGTATAATTGCATTGAAAAAAAACGGCTTTCATATGAAAAACTATATTTATCAAGCCCCTGACCCCACTTTGACCAACACCTACAACATGTTTGTAAGGCTGAGGATATAAGGCGACTTTGACCGCAACACAGGTCATACGACCAAAGATTGCAGTGTTGCCGTGCCTGCGTCGCCAACCCGATAGTGACAAAAAAATCCAGCAGGTTCAGATTTCGGGTATGTTTACATAGGGCGGATACAATGCATAAAAGTACAAAGCGTATCCACCCTGGACACCGCAAGGTCATAGGAACAGAAGAACAAAAAACGGAAGGCCAGAGGCCATTGCATCACGGACATTAATGGTGCCCAACAGAACCCATTGATTTTAATGGGGTCCGTCATGTCTCTGTGAGGCTATGTGTCGTGGTTTTTCGCAATGCTAGTATGAACAGAGCCTTAGGCTATGTTCACACGGAGTATTTTGGGGGAGGAATATCTGCCTCAAAATTCCGTTTGGAACTTTGAGGCAGATATTCCTCTCCCTGCACGCCGATTTTCGCGGCAATTATCGCGCCGTTTTTCGCATAAAACAGCGAGATATACGGGCATAAAACAGCGAGATATACGCTTTCTCCTGCCTCCCATTGAAGTCAATGGGAGGTCGGAGGCGGAAGCGCCCGAAGATAGGGCATGTCGCTTCTTTTTCCCGCGGGGCAGTTTTACTGCTCGCGGGAAAAAGACGCCGACGCCTCCCATTGAAATCAATGGGAGGCGTTCTCGGGCCGTTTCTGCCGAGTTTTGCGACGCGGTTTCCGCGTCAAAAAACTCGGCAAAATACCCCGTGTGAACATAGCCTTAGGCTATGTTCACACGGCTTAGCAAAATACGCCTGAAAATACGGAGCTGTTTTCAAGCGAAAACAGCTCCTGATTTTCAGACGTTTTTGTAGCAACTCGCGTTTTTTGTGGTGTATTTTACGGCCGTTTTTGGAGCTGTTTTTCAATGGAGTCAATGAAAAACGGCTCCAAAAACGTCCTAAGAAATGTCCTGCACTTCTTTTGATGCGGCGTCTTTTTACGCGCCGTATTTTGACAGCGACGCGTAAAATTACGCCTTGTGGGAACAGAACACCGTAAATCCCATTGCAAGCAATGGGCAGATGTTTGGAGGCGTAATGGTGCAGTTTTTTCAGGCGTAATTCGAGGCGTAAACGGCCCGAATTACGTCTGAAAACACATCATGTGAACATACCCTTTAGGCTTTGATTCTCACAACCAATCAGAGCACTGCTTGTACTTTCCAGATTGGGGATTAAGGCTGGATTCACACGAGCATGTTCGGTCCGTACATAACTATGATGCTAGGAGCCCGGCTCCCTGCGTGTGTTCAGTCCGGGACTTGCGGCCGAAATACGTTCTGTCCTTTACGGACCAAACATGCTTGTGTGAATCCAGCCTTACACTGGCCGATTATCGGGCAGACGAGCCTTCATAGAAACCCTTTGAATAGTAAATATAATAAAATCTTGTTCTTGTTCCACGTCAGCGGCTGGAGTCCAGGGCAGAGGACAGATTTGTTCTGCTACTGTGGTATTTCCAAAAAAGTGTTAAGGCCTTTTTAAACGGGCTAATCATCGGGCAAAGGAGCTTTCATATGAACGTTCATTCCCGATCGTTGCCCTGTGTAAACATGGCAGCGATCAGCAGATGAATGAGCAAACGCTCAATCATCTGCTGGTCGTATCGTTTTAAAATAGTAAAATATTATCGTTGTCGGCAGAACATCTCCCTGTGTAAACAGGGTGACGCGCTGCCGACATGATAAGGGTATGTTCACACGGCTTATCTTCGGACGTTTTTCGGGCCGTAAGCGGCCGAAAAACGGCCGAAAAATGTAAAGCAATGTGCAGATGTTTGCAGACGTATTGGAGCCGTCTTTTCAGGCGTAATTCGAGGCGTAAAACGCCCGAATTACCTCTGAAAATAGGTCGTGTGAACGTACCCTCACGAGCACTCGTCCCCATCCATAGCTCTGTGTGACAGGAGCAAACAAGCGCCGATCAACGAGCTGTCGAGTTGATCGGCACTCGCTGCACCGGCCACTTATTGGCCAGTGTAAGGGTATGTTCACACGGCCTATTTTCGGCCGCTTTTCAGGCCATAAATGGCCGAAAAATTTCCAAATAATTGGAAGCAGAACACCTCCAAACATCTGCCCATTGATGGCAATGGGAAAAACGGCGTTCTGTTCAGACGGGCCAGTTTTTTACGCGGCCATTTTGAAAAACGAGCGCGTAAAAAAATTGGCTGCGAAAAAGTACATGTCATTTCCTGAGATGTTTTTGGAGCCGTTTTTCATTGACTCTATATAAAAACAGCTCCAAAAACGGCCGTAAAAATGCCACGAAAAACGCGACTTGTAATAGCAAGCTATGATTAAGGACCTTATTGGCCTGAAACGCGTAAGCGTGGTCCTGGGATTTTCGGTTTTAAACTTCTTTGTTTTGACATGACCTAAATAAACCTTACAACTTTTATTTTTGAGTGCTGGATCCACCTTTACTACATACTACTATTGCCTAGAAAAAAAAAAAGTCATATAAAAGCGTCATGTGAACTGTGTCGAATGTTCCCATAAACTCAATGGGAGTTCTATTTACGAGCCAAAAAGCGCACTCAAAACGCATTGTAAATGCGTAGAAACGTAAAAAACGTGTGTATTTAAAAAAGCGCTTCCTAAAAACGCAATATTTTGTGAAACGTTTACACGTTGTTTTTTATTTTAAGTCTCAGCCACTTGAACATTCCCTATGGGAACATTCTGCGCATTTTTGGCACTTTATATGCGCTGTGAATTGACATGACGCTTTCTTTACACAACGAGCAATTTTAGGCTATGTTCACACAGAGTATTTTGACGAGTTTTTTGACGCGGAAACCGCATCGCAAAACTCTGCAAAAATGGCCCGAAAATGCCTCCCATTGATTTCAATGGGAGGCGTCGGCGTCTTTTTCCCGCGAGCAGTAAAACTGCCTCGCGGGAAAAAGAAGCGACATGCCCTATCTTCGGGCGTTTCCGCCTCTGACCTCCCATTGACTTCAATGGGAGGCAGAGAAAGCGTATTTCGCGGTGTTTTCAAAAAATCGGCGTGCAGCGAGAGGAAAATCTGCCTCAAACTTCCAAACGGAATTTTGAGGCAGATATTCCTCCTGCAAAATTCTCAGTGTGAACATAGCCTAATTATTCTCCTGTAAAAAAAAGAATGTAAGGGTATGTTCACACACACTAATTACGGACGTAATTCGGGCGTTTTTGCCCCTAATTATGTCCGAAAAATGCGGCTTGAAAGCGTTGACAAACATCTACCCATTGAAAGCAATGGGCTGACGTTTGTCTGTTCACACGAGGCGTATATTTACGCGCCGCTGTCAAAAGACGGCGCGTAAATAGACGCCCGCATCAAAGAAGTGACCTGTCACTTCTTGGGGCGTAATTGGAGCCGTTATTCATTGACTCCAATGAAAAGCAGCGCCAATTACGTCCGTAATAGACGCGGCGTTCAAGCGCCTGCACATGCCGTTACAGCTGAAATGACGGGGATGTTTTCTCCTGAAAACATCCCCGTAATTTCAGCCGTTATGGACAGTGCCGTGTGAACATACCCTTATATGCACTACCGATGCGATCAAGCTTTTTTTTTATTTTTTTTTACTATGTATAGCGTTTATAACGCGCCAAAATACGCGTCAAATGCATTCCGTGTGAACAATGCCTTTCTTTTCCTGTGCTGTCTTGAAAGTTCGTACAAGTTTATTTTGCTGTTCCACATATGACCACTAGATGTCGGTATAACCGTGTCGCTCCAACTCCTCAACCGGTTTATGTCTCCCTCATTGGCGCTTGGTTACGGCGTCGCTATGGAGGAGGAGAGCGGAGTGTGAGCGGTTGGGCGGGACATATGGTGAGTACGTGAGGAGAAAATAATAATAATATTATAATATTGAAGAGTGATCCGTCACATTTCCATGACCGGGTCACCGACGGGATGGTAGCCGCAGTTTGGGGTGAGTTTAGGGGGTTCGTAATTACGACAGTCCCCGGCTGTGGAAAGTAGCAGGCCGCTGCCAACTCATCCAAGTACAGTAGTGAGGAGACTTTACCCAAGTGATCCTGGCATTTGCTGGGCACTTTCTCTGGCAAGAAACTATCTTTATGGCTAATGCTGTGAACTTCACCACGTATTAACCCTTTACTCCTCTATCAGATACAGACATGCGCTGGCTCCTTTGTCTGGGCATATGTGTGCTGCTATTATGTAGCATGGTGACCCTGTGCCCACCACATGGCTCTCTGGGCCACAGCTGCCCCTGTTTTGTTATCATAGATATTGTACGCCATATTTACGGAGAGAAATGGCGCTAAGTTGTGGGGGAAAGGGCGTGGCTAGACAAAACCCTCAGCTGTGGGATGTTTTAGGTCTGTACTGGTGTTTTCACTGATTGCAAGCAGAGATCTTGAAAGTGGTGAGGAATATTAGAAAGTTGCAACGGAGCAGCGTGCGCCATATCTGTTATAGTTGCGTCTTTATTAGGGATTATTCAGACAAACGTATATGTAGTCGGTGTGATGGACCTTTTTTTTTACGGCCGTCACACGGTTGCGTGTGTTTCTCTGGGGCTGTTCAGTCGGTTGTTTTAATGGACCGTGTGGTGGGCCCGTGAAAAATTTGCTATGTCCTATTTTTGTCGGTTTTCATGGATCCCTCTATAGACTAAAGTCTATGCGGGTTCTATGAAACCGGGTGCGACTCGGACGTGAAAAACTGCATTTTTTTTCACGTCTGAGTTTACACTCGTTCGTGTATAATAAGCCCTTCGGGTATGTGCGCACACAAACTCATAAATGGACGAAAATAAGCCGTGTGAACATAGCCTCAATGGTTGTAAGTGGTGGGTGCGTGGCTTCTTTAAAGAGGCTCTGTCACCACATTATAAGTGGCCTATCTTGTACATAATATGATCGGCGCTATAATGTAGATTACAGCAGGTTTTTTTATTTAGAAAAACGATCATTTTTGACGGAGTTATGACCTATATTAGCTTTATGCTAATGAGTTTCTCAATGGCCAACTGGGCGTGTTTTACTATATGACCAAGTGGGCGTTGTGGAGAGAAGTGTATGACGCTGACCAATCAGTGACCAATCAGCGTCATACACTTCTCTCCATTCATTTACACAGCACATAGCGATATAGCTATATCGCTATGTGCAGCCACATAAACACACTATAACGTTACTGCAGTGTCCTGACAATGAATATACATTACCTCCAGCCAGGACGTGATGTGTATTCAGAATCCTGACACTTCCGTAGCATCTGTGTTAGACAACAGCACAGCGAGATCTCACTGTAAATGACTGCTTATAGCGTAATGTCGCGAGACTACGCCTGCTATGCTGTAAATCACAGAGAAGTGTCAGGATTCTGAATACACATCACGTCCTGGCTGGAGGTAATGTATATTCATTGTCATGACACATGAGTAACGTTATAGCGTGTTTATGTGGCTGCACATAATGATATAACTATATCGCTAGTGCAGTGTAAATGGATGGAGAGAAGTGTATGATGCTGATTGGTCACTGATTGGTCAGTGTCATACACTTCTCTCCACAACGCCCACTTGGCCATATAGTAAAACACGCCCAGTTGTCCATTGAGAAGCTCATTAGCATAAAACTAATATAGGTCATAACAATTATTGTTTTTCTAAATAAAAAACACTGCTGTTATCTACATTACAGCGCCGATTACATTATGTAGGAGACAGGGCACTTATAATCTGGTGACAGAGCCTCTTTAAGGTCCTTTTACACTGACCAATATGGGCAGGGAAAACGAGCGCCGATCGAGACAGCATGTTGATGGGCGCTCGTTTGCTACTTTCACAAGGAGCTGTGTATGGGGGACGAGCGCTCGTTACTGCCATCGCTCGTTCCCATACTTTTCAATCACGTTGACAATGATAATATTTATTACTGCATAAAAGATTCGATCAGCTGATAAATGAGCATTGCCTTGTTTACACAGGGCAATGATCTGGAAGGAGCGTTCATATGTAAAAGGACCTTTACTCGCTGTGCCTGGTCAGACGGCAGGTAAACCCCATACTGATGCCTAAAACAAAGGAATTGTTCAGCCATTGCTGGGTGAGGTGTGGCGCCGTTCTGGGGTCTTTTCGGCTCCTTCGTTGTAGGCATCATATGTTGATGGCATGTCTAATTGATATTCCACCAATGTTAATAGTGGGGAAAACCCTTAGGCCGGATTCACACGAGCGTGTGTGTTTTGCGCACGCAAAAAACGCGGCGTTTTGCGTGCGCAAAAGGCACTTAACAGCTCCGTGTGTCAGCCCCGTATGATGCGTGGCTGTGTGATTTTCGCGCAGCTGCCATTATTATGACACTCCGTTTGGATGTTTGTAAACAGAAAAGCACGTGGTGCTTTTCTGTTTACATTCATAGTTTTACTGCTGTTGCGCGAATCACGCGCGTCCCACGGAAGTGCTTCCGTGTGGCATGCATGATTTTCACGCACCCAATGACTTCAATGGGTGCGTGATGCGCGAAATACGCACAAAGAACGGACATGTCGTGAGTTTTTCGCAGCGGACTCACGCTGCGCAAAATCACGCAACTGTCTGCACGGCCCCATTCACTAATATAGGTCCGTGCGACGCGCGTGAAAATCACGCGTGTTGCACAGACTTATATCCCGTTCGTCTGAATAAGTCCTTAACCCCTTCCCGCACCTTGACGTTAATAAACGTCAATGTGTGCAGTAACTTCGCGCACCTTGACGTTCATTAACGTCAGTGCTTTGACAGTTAACCGCCGCGCGGCGCTACACCGCAGCGGCGGTTAACTGTGCAGGGTGTCAGCCCTGCTCTCCCTGTTGCCGATCAGCGGCCTGTCGCCGCTGAAATCGGCAATTAACCCCTTCGATGCGGTGGTCGATTGCGATCCCCACATTGAAGAGGTTTACAGCGGATCGGCAGCCCCCCACATGTATTTGCGGGGGCTGGCGATCCTTCTCACGGCAACCAGAGGCCAGACAATGACCTCCGGGTTGCCATGTACGGAAGCCTCGGAGGATCAGCCTCCGGCCGGTCCTCCGATGCTTCCTGTCAGTGTGACAGTTACGTCACAATGACAGTTACAACACATTACACTACGTGTGTAGTGTAATGTGTTCCAGCAGCGATCAGAGCTGCAAGTCTAAGTGTCCCCTAGTGGGACAAGTAAAAAAAGTAAAAAAAAGATAATAAAAATGTTTTGAAAAAGTGTAAAAATAAAAGTTAGAAGTGATATAAACAAAGAATGCTTTTTTTCCTAAAATAAGTCTTTTATTATAGGAAAAAAATTAACACGATAAAAAAAGTACACATATTTGGTATCACCGCGTTCGTAACGATCCCGACTATAAAACTGTAATATTATTTTTCCCGCACGGTGAACACCGCGAAAAAAATAAACGAAAAACAGTGCCCGAATCACAATTTTTTGGTTACCACCCCTCCCAAAATCGACAATAAAAAGTGATCAAAAAGTCGCATGTACGCCAAAATGGTACCAATACAAACTACAACCCGTCCCGCAAAAAACAAGCCCTTACACCGCATTTTTGACTGAAAAATAAAAAAAGTTGTCGCTCTCAGAATACGGTGACACAAAAAAGAATTTATTTTATAAATAAGTGATTTTATTGCACAAACGCTGCAAAACATCAAAAAGTTATATACGTATGGTATCGCTGTAATCGTATCGACCCGCAGTATAAAATATAATGGTAATTTATAGCCCAGGGTGAACGCCATAAAAAACAGTTTCAGAATTGATGGTTTTTGGTCACCTTGCTTGCCAAAAAATTGAATAAAACGTGATCAAAAAAATTTCTAGTACCCCAAAATGGTACCAATGAAAACTACAGATTGTCCCGCAAAGAATAAACCCTCACCCAGCTCCGGTGGAAAAAAAATAAAACCGTTCTGGCTCTCAGAATATGGCGATGCAAAATGTGCAGTGTTCCAAAAGCAGATAAGATCGGGCGCCTTTTATCAGTGCGACACCGGCCACATATCTGCGGATTATTATTTATTTACTGCATTATTATACCCTCTTATTATACCCTGATGTACCCCGCACAGATGACATGTACCCTGATGTACTCCGCACAGATAACATGTACCCTGATGTACCCCGCACAGATTACATATGCCCCCACATTATATATTGAGACACCAGTAAAACCCCAAACAGAACTACTACCAAGCTACATCTGCGCCCCAAAAGCCAAATGCTGCTCCCTCCCTTCTGAGCCCTGCAGCGTGCCCAAACACCAGTTTACGCCCATAGATATGGCATCGCCATACCCAGGAGAACCCCCTTAATATTTTATGAGGTATTCGTCTTCAGTGGCACAAACTGGGCATAACATGTAGTGCACTAAAATGGCATATGAGTGGAAAATTGTAATTTTTACTCTGCACCATCCGCTGCACATTAACCCCTGCGCGCACCACAACATAGCATGTCGTAGTGTGGGGGGGGGTGATGCATGGAGCGTCTCACGTGAAAAATAAAGCATTTAAAACGGCAAAATCACTGTTTTTTGGTCACCTTGGCTCTACCTAAAAATGTAATAAAAAGTGCTCAAAAAGTTGTATGTACCAAAAAATGGTACCAATAAAAACGACCGCTCGTCCCTCAATAAATAAGCCCTCATACCGCTCTATTGACTGAAAAATAAAAAAGTTGTGGCTCTTGGAACGCGGGGAGGAAAAAACTAAAAAGGAAAAGAAAAAAATGGATCAGTCCAGAAAGGGTTAATTACTTTCTAATGAAAAACCATTTATGACCACACGTGGGGTATCGCCGTACTCGGGAGAGATTGCTTTACAAATGTTGGGCAGCATTTTCTCCTTTATCCTTTGTGAAATTGAAAAAAGACAACATTTTAGTGGAAGAAATGTTGATATTCATTTTCACGGCCTAATTCTAATAAATCCTGCAAAAGACTTGTGGGGTCTAAATGCCCACTATATCCCTAGATAGATTCTTTAAGTGGTGTAATTTCCACTTTTGGGGGGTTCCACTGTTTTGGCCTCTCAGGGGCTTTGCAAATGCGACATGGCACCCAAAAACCATTTCAGCTAAATTTGATCTCCAAAAGACAAATAGCGCTCCTTCCCTTCTAAGCTCTGCTGTGGGTCCAAACAGCCGTTTATTACCACATATGGCATATTTCCGTAATCGGGAGAAATTGTTTTACAAATGTTGGGGTGCTTTTTCTCCTTTATTCCTTGTAAAAATTAAAAATGGCTACCTTTTTTCAGAAAAAAAGTAGATTTTTACCTTTACAGAATAATTCCAATGAATTCAGCAAAACAACTGTGGCATCAAAATGCTAACTTTACCCCTAGAAAAATTCCTTGATGAGTGTAGTTTCCAAAATGGGGTCACTTTCCGGGGGTTTCCACTATTTTGTTCCCTCCAGTTCAATTCAAACGCGACACGGCACTGAAAACTATTCCAGCAAAATCAGAATTTCAAAATCCAAATGGTGCTCCTTTCCTTCTGAGTCCTGCTGTGGGTCCAAACTGCAGTTTATTACCACATATGGGGTATTGCTGTAATCGGGAGAAATTGCTTTACATATGTTGGGGTGTTTTTTCTCTTTTATTCCTTGAAAAAATAAAAAAATTCTACGTTTTTTTCAGAAAAAAAGTAGATTTTCATCTTCACATACTAATTCAAATACATTTTGCAAAAAAACTGTGGGTTCAAAATGCTAACTATACCCATAGATAAATTCCTTGAGGGGTGTAGTTTCCAAAATGAGGTCACTTTTGGGGGTTTTTATTGTTTTGGCCCCACAAGACCTCTTCAAACCTGACATGATACCTAAAATATATGCTAAAAAAAAGGAGGCCACAAAATCCACTAGGTGCTTCTTTGCTTCTGAGGCCTGTATTTCAGTAAATTAGCGCACTAGGGCCACATGTGGGATATTTCTAAAAACTGCAGAATCTGGGCAATAAATAATAAGTTCCATTTCTCGGGTAAAAACTTCTGTGGTATAGAATTTTTTTTATTACAAATGAATTTTGTAAAAAAAAAATGACATTTGTAACTTTCACCTCTACTTTGCTTTAATTCCTGTGAAACGCCTAAAGGGTTAAAACACTTTCTGAATGCTGTTTTGAATACTTTGAGGGGTGCAGTTTTCAAAATGGGGTGATTTATGGGGACTTTCTAATAAATAAGACCCTCAAAGCCACTTCAGAACTGAACTGGCCCCTGTAAAAATCGGCTTTTGAAATTTTCTTCAAAATATGAGAAATCGCTGCTAAAGTTCTAAGTCTTGTAACGTCCTAGAAAAATAAAATAATGTTCAAAAAACGATGCCAAACTAAAGTAGACATATGGGGGATGTTAACTAGTAACTATTTTGTGTGGTATTACTATCTGTCTTACAAGCAGATACATTTAAATTTAGAAAAATGCTAATTTTTGCAAATTTTCTTCAAATTTTGGTGTTTTTTACAAATAAATATTGAATTTATCGACCAAATTTTTTCCGTAACATAAAGTACAATATGTCACGAGAAAACAATCTCAGAATCACTTTGATAGGCAAAAGCATTCCGGAGTTATCACCACATAAAGGGACACATGTCAGATTTGAAAAATCGGCTTCGTCCTGAAGGCCAAAACAGGCTCAGTCCTGAAGGGGCTAAATGGGTGTCTACTTTGGATAACCCCTTCCCAAAGCCTGGTACACATTGCGTTTTAGCCCTATGTTTAGCATGTACATCGGTAAAGCTCCCAACGTGCACGCTAAATGTATCCATAGGGCACTATTAGCCCGTCTGCTGGTATATGTTGGTCTACTTTTTTTTTTTGCGGGATGGAATAACGTAGTATAATTTGCTATTCCAGCCTGAGAGATCACCCTAAAAAAAAGTATACCGTGCGGTATACTTTTTTTTTTAACATGGGAGCCTATGTGTGACGGATGCCACTCTGTATGAAATACTTTAGAGGTATACGTTAAACATATAATTCGGGGAGCTTCCCCTGGGCCGGAGTCATCGGAAAGAGCATTAAGTAGCATTTGGCTCGGGTATCCTGGACCTGGGGAAGCCCCAGACGTCACTGTCTATATATGGACAGTGATGCCAGGGGATTTTAACAACTGATTCCCTGGCCAGAGCATCGGCAAAGCTCTGGCCGGGGATTCCGGTATATCAAAGCTCCTAACCTCACTGTCCATATATGGACAGTGACTTCAAGGGCTATCCCAAGATAGGTGTCTGTCTCTGGCCAGAGCGCTTGCAAAGCTCTGGCCGGGACTCCTTAGTTGATCGCCCCTGACATCACTGTCCATATATGGATAGTGATGTCAGGGGCTTCCCCACAGCACAGGGCTTCAAGTAGGGCTGGGGCTTTGGGCGGCGTATCCCACTGTGTGCCTTTCCAGTGGGATACATCGCTGCCTCGTTGCAGGTATACGTCAGGACTCCTCCCGACGTAACCCCGACGGAAGGTTTAAAATGCAGTGTGAATCAGGCCTTATTTATCGTGTGTATACTATATGTATTGTGTGTGTCTATACTGATATAGTGTGACCTACAAAGTTGCACTGACTCCCACACTGCTTTGTACTTTATACGAGGTGATTGGTCTCTGTCTTCGGAGGTGCATATATAGGTTACATTAACATGTTTACTCTCAGATTAGGAAGTGACTGGCTTTACTTTTCTTTTGTAATGAAATCCGAGTCGGTTCACCTTATTTGAGCTTAGGTTTGTAAATTGGAACAACCAGCATGAAGACAACTTCCTCCTATATGTCCTATTGGGGCGTGTGGAGGTCATAAAGGGAGTCTCCACCTTCATTAGCCAGAACGGAGAGCCGCGCTGGCGGACTAAATCTGTTTATATATTACATGGACGGCCAGTCATCTGAATACAGCAAAATCAGCTGTTTGTCCCCTTTATTATATGTCTATCAGGAATTAATTTGATTAGGCAGTGAATACAACGTTCCCGTGACTTCCCTGCTGCCACCGCCAGAGATCGGGCGCACGTTTATAACACTCGGTCGTTTTTTACTTTTTAGAGTTTGTCTGCAGTACAAATTGGTGCACAACTGGTAGTAATTACACCATTTTCTCAACCAGAAAGCTTTGGCAAAATGACCTCTTTATGTTTTTTTTATGCTGATGTTTATTTGGAGCAACCATGTGCCACAACCTGTATTCTTCAGAAAGTAATTCAAGCAATCGTGGTAAATAGTGAAATTCCATTATGGTGGTTTCACATGTAGCGTTTTTGGTAAAAAATGCAGCGTGTTTTTTTTTGTGGTGGTTTACTTGGCATGTTCTGCGTTTTTGTTTTTTTTTGGGCCAAAACGCTGTGGCCAGATGTTAGCTGAAAGTCTATAGTGAAATATAAAACCTGCTACAAACAATGCGTTTTTGTTCTTGGCGTATTTCTGTCGTTTTGTAGTGTGTTTTTGGGGCAGTTGCATATTTATTTTTTATTTATTTTTTAAATGCAGCATGCTCTGGGTATGGCGTTTTTTTTTCCATAGGCTTCTCTATAGGACTTTAAAAAAAAAAAGGCTTGAAAAAAACACATTACAAACGGAATGACTAGAAAAATCGCAATGAAAGGAAGGGGTTAATGTCGTAGTCCCCCTTGAACAAATTGGCGGTCATCTGTGCAGGGATAGGGGCACTTCCTAGTAGTTTTAACCTTATGGCAAATAAAGGGGGCTCATATGGGGGGGCCCTCTTCTATTACTTCTATATGTCCTAACAACCTGGTCCACACTGGAGCACATCTGTTTTTACATTTCTTAGTATTTGTATCTCTCCCATATTGCTATCAGATTTGCTGTGATTATACTTGTGCACAGTCACTTTTCTGATTTGGCCTTTAGACTTTAATTGTACTTTGCTCCGGTAGACTTTACATTGTCCACGATTTATTGAGATCATTACTATTTGTTGTACCTACTGGTAAAGTCCTTTACAAATATTAGCAAATTGCCGTGAATTAAAGTTCTCTTTTATATTCCTTCTTGCAGGAGTTCTTCACAGACAGGTACTTCAAATGTTTACAGAATTAATAGGTATATTTGCTCTCACTGTGCGATACGTGGTGTTTTGTAAATGGTGTTTCTTTTTTATTTATTTTTTTCGTTGGCAATTTAAAATTCAATGGGCTCTGTTATGTGCCAGATTATCAGACACCATAAAAGTGTATGAAGCTCAAATTTAGGGTATGTCCACATGTGGCGTAAACACTGCAAATTTTCTGCAACAGATTTCATTGCGGAAAATCCCCAACGTAATGCAGTAGCAGCAAAGTGGATAATATTTGAACAAATCTCATCCACACGCTGCGTAAAAAATACGCCGGAAAACCGTTCATAAGTGACCTGCGGTGCAGTTTTTAATCCGCAGCATGTCCATTTATGCTTTGGAATCACTGCTTTTCTTCTGCGGGTTCTCCCCATTGAATTCAATGGGGTGGTAAAACCTGCAACAGATAGCAGATTTTTGCGGTGGAAAAGTAGCGATTCCACCGCAGAAATCCCAATCGCAGGCTGCAGCTGTCACTTGGGATGAAACGTTATCTCAAAAGGCCGGGCTGCAGGGGGTCGGAGTATGACTATGGGTAAGTATAGGTTTTTGTTTTTCTTTCTTACCTGCTGTTTTCCGCAGCAGACATTTCGGCCGAAAAATTGCACCACAATTTGGTCTTTTTTTTGGCCAGAATTCCTTGCGGGGACCAGGGCGGATGCGCTGTGTACTTTTAGGGTAGGAACACACACAACGTATTCAGTGCGGATACACTGCGTTAAGCTGCGCAATGTATCAGCCCTGAACACCGCAGGGAATGCTGTCCGGAAAATGGCACCACAATGTGATGCGTTTATTCGGCGGAATTTCTGCTGTGAAGGGGCGCCGGGAAATAAACTAAAACGTTCATTCTTACCCTCCCCCTCTTCTCGGCGCGTTGTCTGGCCTCCGGAGATGACGTTGCAGGCCATGTGACACTGCAGCCTGTGATTGGCTGCAGCAGTCACATGACCTGCAACGTTATCCAGGGAGGCCGGTCTGGAGAAGAAGCAGGGAACTCTGGGTAAGTATAACTTTATTATTTTTATTTTTTTTGTTACATGAGATTTTTGTGGCGCATCGCTGTGATTCTGCCGCAAATATCGCAGCACACACTGCTTTGTTGCGGGTTTAAGCACCCCATTGAATTCAATGGGTAAATGGCAGAATTAATTGACATGCTGCGGTTGAATTAACCGCACAGCAGGTAAATTGATGTGTGGTTTTTTCGGCGGTTATTTACCGCAGTGTGGGGATGAGATTTGTTGAAATCTCACCGACACTGCTTCTACTGTAATACGCCGCGGATTTTCCGCAAATAATTAGTCACGGAAAATCTGCAGTGTTTACGCTGTGTGTGTTCCTACCCTTACACAGCTTATCCACCCTGTGTGAACATAGCCTTAGACTTGGAGGGGTTGGCTGATTTATATTGTTATTTGGGCACAAGTTATAATTCCTTCACTTTTACTAAGGACCGCTCGTTGCGTGACTTGTGATGTCACGTTTTCTGCTTCCCACAGTGACGTGCTATATACCAAACATGCTGCGCCAAACCATAAGCCAGCTACTTCCACAGCGGTCCTGCGCCGTATACCCACTGAGGCCAGTGATTGGCTGCAGTGATCTTGTGGGTATATGGGCACGTCATCGCTGCAGCCATATCAACAAACAGTGGCAGGGACGACCGGAGCAGCTATGCTGGAGGGCCTGGGGACTTTTAGGATAAGTAATGCCGCCGTTTTTTTTTTTTTTTGTTTTTTTTTATTGCATTCCCCCCCACCTTGGTCACTTTTGTAATTAAATCAGAAACCTCTTTAACCCCTTCCCTCTTTAGCCACTTTTGACCTTCCTGACCGAGCCTCATTTTTCAAATCTGACATGTGTCACTTTATGTGGTAATAACTCCGGAATGCTTTCACCTATCCAAGCGATTCTGAGATTGTTTTCTCGTGACACATTGGACTTTAAGTTACTGGCAAAATGTGCTCGATATGTTCAGTATTTAATTGTGAAAAACACCAAAATTTAGCGAAAAATTGCAAAAATTAACATTTTTCTCAATTTAAATGTATCTGCTTGTAAGACAGGCAGTTATACCACACAAAATTGTTGATAATTAACATCCCCCATATGTCTACTTTAGATTGGCATCGTTTTTTGAACATCCTTTTATTTTTCTATGACCTCACAAGGCTTAGAACTTTAGCAGCAATTTCTCACATTTTCAAGAAAATTTCAAAAGGCTATTTTTACAGGGGCCAGTTCAGTTGTGAAGTGCCTTTGAGGGCCTTATATATTAGAAACCCCCAAAAAGTCACCCCATTTTAAAAACTTCACCCCTCAAAGTATTCAAAACAACATTTAGAAAATGTCTTAACCCTTTACACATGTCACAGGAATTAAAGCAAAGTAGAGGTGAAATTTACAAATTTCATATTTTTTTGCAGAAATAAATTTTTAGTACAATTTTTTTTATAACACAGAAGGTTTTACCAGAGAAATGCAACTCAATATTTGTTGCCCAGTTTCTGCAGTATCCCACATGTGGCCATAGCGTGCTACTGGACTGAAGCACCGGCCTCAGAAGCAAAGGAGCACCTAGTGGATTTTGGGGTCTTAATTTTTGTTAGAATATATTTTAGGCACCATGTCAGGTTTGAAGGGCTCTTGCGGTGCCAAAACAGTCAAAATCCCCCAAAAATGACCCCATTTGGGAAACGACACACTTCAAGGAAATTATCTAGGGGTATAGTGAGCATTTTGACCGCACAGGTTTTTTACAGAAATTATTGGAAGTAGGCCGTGAAAATTGAAATCAACATTTCTTCAAAGAAAATGTAGGTTTAGCGATTTATTTTTTCTCATTTCCACAAGGACTAAAGGAGAAAAAGCACCATAAAATTTGTAAAGCAATTTCTCCCGAGTAAAACAATACCCCACATGTGGTAATAAACGGTTGTTTGGAGACACGGCAGGGCTGAGAAGGGAAAGAGCGCCATTTGGCTTTTGGAGCTCAAGTTTAGCAGGAATGGTTTGTGGAGGCCATGTCACATTTACGAAGTCCCTGAGGGGACAAAACAGTGGAAACCCCCCACAAGTGACCCCATTTTGGAAACTACACCCATTGAGGAAATTATCTAGGGGTATAGTGAGCGTTTTGACCCAACAGGTTTTTTGCATAAATTATTGGAAATAGGCCCTGAAAATGACAATCTAAATTTTTTCAAGGAAAATGTAGGTTTAGCTCATTTTTTCTCATTTCCACAAGGACTGAAGGAGAAAAAGCACCGTAAAATTTGTAAACCAATCTCTCCCGAGTAAAACAATACCCCACATGTGGTAATAAATGGCTGTTTGGACACACGGCAGGGCTTAGAAGGGAAAGAGCGCTATTTGGCTTTTGGAGCTCAAGTTTAGCAGGAATGGTTTGCGGAGGCCATGTCACATTTACGAAGTCCCTGAGGGGACAAAACAGTGGAAACCCCCCACAAGTGACCCCATTTTGGAGACTACACCCATTGAGGAAATTATCTAGGGGTATAGTGAGCGATTTGACCCCACAGGTTTTTTGCAGAAATTATTGGAAGTAGGCCCTGAAAATAAAAATCAAAATTTTTTCAAAGAAAATGTAGGTTTAGCTTATTTTTACTCATTTCCACAAGGACTGAAGGAGAAAAAGCACCACAAAATTTGTAAAGCAATTTCTCCCGAGTAAAACAATGCCCCACATGTGGTAATAAACGGCTGTTTGGAGACACGGCTTGGCTTAGAAGGGAAAGAGCGCTATTTGGCTTTTGGAGATCACATTGAGCAGGAATGGTTTGCGGCGGCCATATCACATTTGCAAAGCCCCTGAGGGGAAAAAACAATGAAAACGCCCAAAAAGTGACACCATTTAGGAAACTACACCTCTTGAGGAATTCATCTAGGGGCGTAGTGAGCATTTTGACCCCACAGATGTTTCATAGAATTTATTAGAATTGGGCAGTGAAAATAAAAACAATCCTTTTTCTTCAATAAGACGTAGCTTTAGCGCAAATTTTTTCATTTTCGCAACAAATAAAGGAAAAAAAAGAACCCAACATTTGTAAAGCAATTTCTACCGAGTACGGCAATACCCCATATGTGGTCATAAACTGCTGTTTGGGCACACGGCAGGGCTCAGAAGGGAAGGACCGCCATTTGGAGTGCAGATGTTGCTGGATTGGTTTCTGGGCGCCTGTGGGCCCAAAACTGTGGAAACCCCCCAGAAGTGAACCAATTTTGGAAACTACACCCCTCAATGCATTTACCTAGGGGTGTAGTGAGCATGTTAACCCTGCAGGTGTTTTGTAGAAATTAGTGTGAACTCGATGTTGCAGAGTGAAAATGGGATTTTTTTCCATAGATATGCCAATATGTGGTGCCCAGCTTGTGCCACCATAACAAGACAGCCCTCTAATTATTATGCTGGGTTTCCTGGTTTTAGAAACACCCTACATGTGGCCCTAATCTCTTGCCTGGACAGTCGACCAGGCTCAGGAGTGAAAGCGTACCATGTCAAATTGAGGCCTAATTTGGCGATTTACAAAGTATTGGTTCACAACTGCAGAGGCTCAGATGTGAAATAATAAAAATAAACCCCTGGGAAGTGACCCCATTATGGAAACTGCACCCCTCAAGGCATTTATTAAGGGGTGTAGTGAGCATTTCACCCCACAGGTCTTTTCCATAAATGAATGCGCTGTGGATGGTGCAAATTAAACATTTATATTTTTCCCTAGAAATGCCATTCAGTGGCAAATATGTCGTGCCCAGCTTATGCCACTGGAGACACACACCCCAAAAATTGCTAAAAGGGTTCTCCCGGGTATGACGGTGCCATATATGTGGAAGGAAACTGCTGTTTGGGGACGCTGTAGGGTTCAGATGGGAGGAAATGCCATTTGGCTTTTGGAGCGTGGATTTTGCTTGGTAGTAGTTTTGTTTGGAGTCTTACTGGTGTTTCCGTTTATAATGTAGGGCATATGTAAGCCGGGCGGAGTATATAAGGGGCATAGTCAGGTGGTATAATAATGGGGTAAAAAAAAACAATAAAATAATCCATAGATGTGTGTTACGCTGTGAAGCAATCCTTTCTGCACAGGCCGGTGTCGCACTGATAAATGGTGTCATTTCTTATCCCCCTTTTGGTCCACACTCGGCACCTTTGTAGTTTGGGGAATTTTGCTAGGAAGTGTTGTCCTGGTATAATACGGGCACCGTCGCTTCCAGCGGATATGTTTGGGCCCTCCCTTTCCTGGTTCCCTAATTTTAGGTCCTTGATAAATCGCCTCTTCAAACAGAAGAAATGTTCCCCTCGGGCACAACTGCATATTTTTTTATTTCCTGACTTATTGGAGCCTTAACTAATTTTATTTTTCATAGACGTAGCGGTATGAGGGCTGGTTTGTTGCGGGACGAGCTGTAGTTATTATTGGTACCATTTTGGGGTACATGTGACTTTTTGATCACCTTTTATCCTATTTTTTGGGATGCCAGGTAAACAAAAAAACGCAATTCTGGCACAGCTTTTTTCGTTTTTTTTATACAGCGTTCACCATGCGTTATAAATTACATGTTAACTTTATTCTGCGGGTCAGTACGATTCTGGCGATACCTAATTTATAGAACTTTTTCATGTTTTACAACTTTTTGCACAATAAAATTACTTTTGTAAAAAGAATGTATTTTTTCTGTTGCCAAGTTGTGAGAACCATAACTTTTTAATTTTTTTGTCGACGGAGTTGTATGAGGGCTTGTTTTTTGCGGGACGAGCTATAGTTTTTATAGGTACCATTTTTGGATACGTGCGACTTTTTGATCACTTTTTATTCTAATATTTGTAGGGCAAAGTGACCAAAAAACAGAAACTCTGGTAACGTTTTTTACGTTTTTTTTTTACGCTGTTGACCGCGTGCAATAAATAATATAATATTTTGATACATCCGGTCGTTACGGTCGTGGCGATACCAAATACATATGGTTTATTATTATTTTTCAATAATAAAGGACTTGATAAGAGTGAAAGGGGGATTGTGTTTTATTTGATTACTTGAAACTTTTACTGTTTTCAAACTTTTATTTTTTGCACTTTTTTTTACACTTTTTTATACTTTTTTTACACTTTTCTTCAAGTCCCACTAGGGGACTTGAAGGTCCAACGGTCAGATTTTTTTTTTTCTAATACATTGCACTACCTATGTAGTGCAATGTATTAGATCTGTCAGTCATTCACTGACAGCAAGCCGATTAGGCTTCGCCTCCCGGCGGGGCCTAAATCGGCTTCCGTAATGGCAGAGCAGGAGACCATTGTGTCTCCTGTTGCCATAACAGCAGTCGCCAGTCCCGATTGCCTGTCAGGGCTGGCGATCTGCTAGTAACCACTACGATGCAGCAATCGCTTTCGATTGCTGCATCGAAGGGGTTAATGGCAGGGATCGGAGCTAGCTCCGGTTCCTGCCGTTACAGGTGGATGTCAGCTGTACAGTACAGCTGACTTCCACCGCTGATGACGCCGGATCAGCTCCTGACCCGGCGCCATCTTGCCGGCAGCTACGGAAGCCGATCAGGCTCCGCCGCCGGGCGGATCTTGACCGGCTTCGGTGCTAGGCAGACCGGGAGGCCAGTATTAGGCCTCCGGTTGCCATTGCAGCCACCGGAACCCCGGCAATTTCATTACTGGGGTTCCGATGAGCTGCAAACACCTTAAGTGCAGCGATCGCGTTTGAGCGCTGCACTTAAGGGGTTAATGGCGGGGATCGAAGCTAATTTCGGTCCCCGCCGTTACAGCCGGATGTCAGCTGTAAGATACAGCTGAGATCCGGTAATGATGGCACCGGCTCAGCTTCTGAGCCGGTCCCAAACATTCGGCGTACATGTACGGCAAGATGCGGGAAGTCAATGCTTTCCATGACGTACATGTACGGCAAATGTCGGGAAGGGGTTAAAGAGGCTCTGTCACCAGATTTTGCAACCCCTATCTGCTATTGCAGCAGATCGGCGCTGCAATGTAGATTACAGTAACGTTTTGTTTTTTTTTTAAAACGAGCATTTTTGGCCAAGTTATGACCATTTTTATATTTATGCAAATGAGGCTTTCTAAAGTACAACTGGGCGTGTTTACAGTAAAAGTACAACTGGGCGTGTATTATGTGTGTACATCTGGGCGTTTTTACTTATTTTACTAGCTGGGCGTTAGGAATGGGAGTGTATGATGCTGACGAATCAGCATCATCCACTTCTCTTCGTTAACACCCAGCTTCTGGCAGTGCAGACACACAGCGTGTTCTCCAGAGATCACGCTGTGACGTCACTCACTTCCTGCCCCAGGTCCTGCATCGTGTCGGACGAGCGAGGACACATCGGCACCAGAGGCTACAGTTGATTCTGCATCAGCGTTTGCAGGTAAGTCGATGTAGCTACTTACCTGCAAACGCTGATGCTGCTGCAGAATCAACTGTAGCCTCTGGTGCCGATGTGTCCTCGCTCGTCCGACACGATGCAGGACCTGGGGCAGGAAGTGACGTCACAGCGTGATCTCTCGAACACGCTGTGTGTCTGTGCACTGCCAGAAGCTGGGCGTTGTGAAGAGAAGTGGATGATGCTGATTCGTCAGCATCATACACTTCTATTCACAACGCCCAGCTAGTAAAACAAGTAAAAAAGCCTAATTTGCATAAATATAAAAATGGTCATAACTTGGCCAAAAATGCTCGTTTTTAAAAAAACAAAACGTTACTCTTAAGTAACATTGCAGCGCCGATCTGCTGCAATAGCAGATAGGGGTTGCAAAATCTGGTGACAGAGCCTCTTTTTAATTCACATAGCAAAACACATGGAGATCCTGTATCTCATCACTACGTGGACGTCCGTACACCACTGAGTTGCAGAGATATTCTTCCCTAGAAGCAATGCGGCATCCGCTTGAGATTGTTAGTTTTTTTTCTGTTGGAATATTTACGTATAAAATCGGAGAGATGTGGAAGGATTATTCAGAATGTGTTCTAGAATTACTCCGTCTATTATTGCGTTTAGTTTGACAAATAATGATTACGGTATTTGATATCTGGAAAACTCTTTCTCACAGGCTTTATGTATGTTTAGTGTACAGGGCGTTATGTCTTTTATACTAAGCAAAGCCGTTTCTTGTCGAATTGTTATCTTGGAAAACTATTGTCTTGAAGATGTTGTTCGCTTTGGAAATGAAATGAGGCATTACAAAATCCATGTGCTGTCTATGCATGCAAACACCTGCTCGGTCCGCCAGAGAAAGTCACTCTTTGGAGCCCCCTCTCTCCTCTGGTTAATAGATGAGGTCCCTAAATGTAGGACCACCATTTATCAACTCGGAATTCTCTAGTAGGGTATTTTAAAATGAGGTTTTCCAAACCAGACGCCCCTTTTTGATCATGTCATTTCCAGGCAGATAACTGCATTTACTGCAGAGATATGAAGCATCTGCCTGGGATTCAGTATACCTCTAATTTGTGCTCCTAAAATATTTTTAGCTGGAAGTTGTGGTCTGTGCAGAAGTTCAATCAGGCGCAATGTGCTCAAGTCAAACTAACCTCTTAAACCAAGCTCATTTTCGAGTTTAAGGGGTTGTCCACAACACCATGAAATGTAAAAGAAAATGTGCTTACAATGGTGTAAAATAACCAAAGTTGTAATACACACCTTATCAAACGCCTGTCGCTCCCATGTCAACGCAACAATCACTGACCTCGGTGGTGTTGACACGTCACCGATACAGCATGGTTGCAGCAGTCATATGTCGTGTCAAAACATTGTCATTGGAGCAAGACAAACAGAGACTGGGGAAGCAGCGGCACGGGAGCAACAGGGGATTAATAAGATGAGTATTACTTCACTTTTTTTTTTCTTCATTAATGGGGTTGTGGCAGAGTGATCGCCGTACTTGTGGCAGAGTGATCGCCGTACTTGTGGCAGAGTGATCGCCGTACTTGTGGCAGAGTGATCGCCGTACTTGTGGCAGAGTGATCGCCGTACTTGTGGCAGAGTGATCGCCGTACTTGTGGCAGAGTGATCGCCGTACTTGTGGCCGTGTGATCGGCGTACTTGTGGCCGTGTGATCGGCGTACTTGTGGCCGTGTGATCGGCGTACTTGTGGCCGTGTGATCGGCGTACTTGTGGCCGTGTGATCGGCGTACTTGTGGCATGTGAGTCTGACTTTCGTTGTATGTAAATAATGCTCTGATCTTGGCTGCACGATACTGAATCTACTGTTTAGTTACCCATCTGTCATCAGGTGAGCATGGAAGGAGGGGAGTATGAATTAAAAATCTATATTTCATGTGCAGAAGCCACAAGCAAGACTTTTGGCTTTGTCTCCATATGTGAGATCAAACATAAGCAGGAGGCAGCTGTTGACCACAATGTGTAGTATGTGTGGGCTTCATCGCCTGTGGGGCAGATCAGAGGCTGAGATCTGTCATGCCTTGTCTATTGCCTACAGCCAACATTTTACAGAATATGTTTAAGCCTTGGCAGGGACTGCGTCGTTCTCCACTGCCACGTTTTAGAGTCGAGATCAGTGCTCAGATGGAGCAGAGCAGCTGCAGGTCGCATCCGTTATTTATCATTTGGAAACTTCTTTTAAGGCAATTTTTTTTCTTTTTTTCATTGAGCCTTTCATGACAATTTAAGTTTACCATTTGTTAGGCTGGGTTCACGCGACCTATTTTCAGACGTAAACGAGGCGTATTATGCCTCTTTTAACGTCTGAAAATAGGGCTACAATACGTCGGCAAACATCTGCCCATTCATTTGAATGGGTTTGCCGACGTATTGTGCAGACGACCTGTCATTTACGCGTCGTCGTTTGACAGCTGTCAAACAACGACGCGTAAAATGACTGCCTCAGCAAAGAAGTGCAGGGCACTTCTTTGCAACGTAATTTGAGCCGTTCTTCATTGAAGTCAATGAAGAGCAGCTCAAGATTTACGAGCGTCAAAGACGCCTCGCAAAATGCGAGGAGGAGCTTTTACGTCTGAAACGACGCAGCTGTTTTCTCCTGAAAACAGTCTGTCTTTTCAGACGTAAAAGCCAGCTAGCGTGTGCACATACCCTAACAAATAATTTTTTTGGGGGAAAAAAAAAAACCACTGCTGAAGTTCTGTTGACATGTTAGTTTTCAATATTGATAAGTTGACTTGCTCAGTGTGCTTGGACAGGTCAGTTCAGTCTGCTAGTCGTTAAATGAGGACGGTCATAGTGTTAAATTGTCGAATACATGCCGTGTGAACAAGGCCTTAGGCTATGTTCACACAGAGTATTTTGGAGGAGGAATATCTGCCTCAAAATTCAGTTTGTAACTTTGAGGCAGATTTTCCTCTCCCTGCACGCCGGTTTTCGCGCAGGTTTTCGCCCGCGGCCATTGAGCGCCGCGGGCATAAAACACCGTGAAATACGCTTTCTCTGCCTCCCATTGAAGTCAATGGGAGGTCAGAGGCGTAAACGCCCGAAGATAGGGCATGTCGCTTCTTTTTCCCGCGAGGCAGTTTTACTGCTCGCGGGAAAAAGACGCCGTCGTCTCCCATTGAAATCAATGGGAGGCGTTTTCGGGCCGTTTTTGCCGAGTTTTGCAACGCGGTTTCCGAGTCAAAAAACTCGGCAAAATACTCCGTGTGAACATAGCCTTAAGGTAAGGAGCTACTTAGAAGATAATTATAGGTTACATAGGAATGATTTTTCACCCACTTCCACCAGGTATTGTTGGTTAAATAGGTGAAATTCTGGTGACGGGTTCCCAATAATACCTGGGTTCCACAGCATCGCCCACGAGTCGCGGTACAAAGTTGAGATTATCACAATGCAACCTCAATATTTTCCTATGGGAAAGTTGCAAGTCGTCAGACTTTTTTGTGATGGTTGCAAGGATGCTTTCAACTTTGCCTATAGGGAAACCTCGTTCGCTCAGTTGCACTAATCCTGCAATTTTACCGCAACCCAACACGGCAGTCTGATTAGTCATTTGCTTCATGTTTACTGTCAAGATTATTTATTTTGGTGAGTGGTGTTGAAATTAACGTCTACTTTGTTAAAAAATGTTTTATTAGAAACTGATATCCCTGTAAATGTTATAGATGTGGAAGCGCTCTCATATTTCACGGTGTATTGAGGCTGTCCACATCCCTAATATCAATGGTCATCCTATTGTTTCCTTATTACAACCAGTGGGAGTCTGAGCCCGACAATTGCCAGGTCTGACTACTAAATTACAGGCAATGTACACTGCTAAAGTTGGTGCAAATGATATATTGTACTTTACGGCAAGTTTGGAAATGAAATAAGTTATCTGATTGATTGCTATGGTTTTCATTGAGGCTGAATTATCCTGCAGATGGTACCCTGGCGCTGACTGCGTGAGTTACCACAAATCCATTATTGAGACTCCTGGTTCATGTTACTAAGGGTACCATTAATAATATATACCTGAGGATGTCATTATATCTCCATGTACGTTTCCTATCACTGCTTGAATTTTAAAAATATGCAAATCCATTCACTACCTTATGGTGTTGGTATCGATATATGTACTCTAACAATATTCAGTGCGTTATTTGACTATGTTTATTCTTGTGTAAAGCTCCTTGCCCACCAGTGATGTACCTCGAAGTGTTCTTGAAAAATGTAGCGTATGGATTTTAGTGAGACGTGTTCTTAGGCAATAGCACGTTTCATTGTTTCCTTAGTACAATGTTTATTACGTGTGGTTTTATACTCTTCTTTAAAACCCAATAAAAACTATTTTTGGGAAAAAAAAAAAAAAGAATATGCAAATACTGCACGTACTTTGGATTTCTTGTCTACTGTAGAGGTAGACAAATTGCTATGGACTTTAAGGGCACGGTAGATCGCTGCAGGGGCAAGAAGAACTCCAGAGACCTCAATAGAAAACAACCCCAAAGGTTAGACACCAGCATCAACTTTTTAGAGGCATTGCATTACTGGCTCCTGGGATTTGTTCAGCCCTGGTGGAAAGCTGGCAGCAGGTTATTTCCCTTCTTCCTATCAAAATTAAGTGTACCTACAGTAGTGAACTCCCGACCAATCTGCTATTGTGTCCGACCAATCTGCTATTGTGTCCGGGGAAACGCTACTGCAGACTGGACCGTACGACGACCAGAGTATTGAGCACGGCTGCTTTTCTAATTAATAGGAAGTTTGCACGTTGCTCTCTGGGCATTGTACCAGAACGGCAACTGTACCACCCAGCGTGCAATAGCGTCGCTCCACGCTCAGGTGCAGTGCACACAGAGTTTATTGGCACTGATTTTGAAGCTGAAACCGCATCGGAATCGGCGCCAAATAACGGCCAAAATCGCCCACATTGATTTCAATGGGTGGAAGAGGCGTGCTTGTTTTTTTTTCTTGGGCGGCTTTTGGCTGCTTGCGGGGGAAAAAGCGCCATGTCGTCTCTTTCCGCGGTTTCTGCCTCTGACCTCCCATTGAATGAATGGGCGGCAGAAAAAAAACTGGTGCTCATTTCTGAGTGTTTTTCGCTGCGTTTTTTTTTTTTATGCCTGCCGTCCTTGAGTTAGCTTCAATGGCCGTGCACGGAAAAATATGTGCAGGCAGTTCAAAATCTGCCTCAAAATTCCTGAAGGATTTCCGAGTCAGATTTTTTTTTTCTGCCTACAAAAAAACTCTGTGTGAACAGGGCCTTAATGTCAGATCGAGTGGGAAATCGCAACTGGAGGTACATTGTAACACACACTCGTCCGGGCATGCATGTTTCTGAAGAGGACCGGTAAGAAAATTATGGACCAAATGAGCATTTAGCCAGCTGTGGCTGTAAGATGTTTTGTGCTGTATCTCTCATAATGCTCCTCCAGTAACTTCCGGAAATACTAGCTGTCTTTGCCGAAAAATGCGTATCTTGTTTCATATTTTGCGTACAGGTATGACCTCTGTAATACTTGTGAGGAATGTAGTGTCCTTATTGTTATTATATTTTACTGCTGTGACACATTCCTCTAAGGCCTTGTTCACATCTGCGTTGGGTTCTGACGTTCCGTCAAGGCTTTGCGTGAGAACGGGACCCTGAACTGACACAAACGGAGACCAGAGGTTTCCGTTTCCATCACCGTTGATTTCAATGGTGACAGATCCGGTGCCCATGGTTTCCGTTTGTGTCTGTTCAGGGTCCCGTCCTGACGGAAAGCTCCGACGGAATGTCAGAACGGGACCCCAGTGCAGATGTGAACGAGTCCTAAGCTGGTTTTTGGTACATTGTTTATATCACGTCTTATTATTGCACTTGGTTTATATGCCGTTATAGGCCTGTATATAATATTAAATTGATTTATTTTGTTTCACCTCCCTAGGACTTGAAACCAAGATCCCGAGGCCATCCCCAAAGCAAAGGAGATCTACAATGGGAGCCTTTGGGTTGACATTGGATTGAACTGAGCTGCTTTACCCGGGACTTTCCTGGCCAGACAGATGACACATTTGTCTCGGTAATCACCACCAACATGCCGTCTAGTAACTCACAAGCGGCAGATGACTGTAAGAAACTTTTGTCTCCGGATAAGCTGAAGGGGAAAGTACCGTATCACCATGGACCTCTGTTCCCTCACCGAGCTGAGAAGATTGTTATTACGCGCAGTGACAGTGTTCCTGAAGAGAGTGTATTGCAAATCACCATCACAGAGACAACGGTCATAGAATCAGATCTTGGAGTTTGCAATTCACAGGCACTCGTCTACCTCTCACTATGGTTTTTCTTCAGCTTCTGTACACTTTTCCTCAATAAATATATTCTCACATTACTGGAAGGGGAGCCGAGCATGCTGGGTAGGTTTCTTGATTTATTTTCATTACTTTTGCCTTTTGTCAATCGGTAGTCGATGTGCCAAGAATTTTGCTTTTGAGTCTTCATGCACACGACCGTGCCCATTATTATGACCTGTAATTACGGGCACGGCCGGCCGTTTTTATGAGCCGTGCCCCCATTCTAAAGTAGAGGAGCACGGTCCGTAAAATAAAAAAATAGGACGTCCTATTTTTTTAGACCAGTTTCTACGGCACGGACACCCTCCCGTAGACATACGGGAAGGTGTCCGTCAGCCATATAAATTAATAGTCTCATAATTACGGGTGATTTTACGGTCATGCACTGGGGCCTTAGTTACTTTTTTTTCTTTTCTTTTGACGTCTGTGAAAGTTCTTATTTTGGATCTGTAAAAAAAAAAACAACTCAAATTGACTCTTGGAGCGGTCTAACTGGTTTCTAAGGCTACATTCACATATGACCTACTTGTCACGGATAAATACATGTGAACGGGGCTTTGTGTACAATTTCTACTGCGTGTGAACATGGCCTTTAAAAGAAAGAGAGATTAAAAAAAAAACATGGCTTCTTTCTTCCACAAACAGCACTACTCTTGTCCATGGGCTGCATTTAGTATTGTATCTCCGTGAATAGGAATGACCTGCAATACTAAACTGCTTATGGACAAAGGTGGCGTTGTTTCTTTGGAAAAAAAAAAGCAGACCCTTTTTCTTTAAATCTTGCACAATCCCTTTATGTCTACAGTATATTGTCTGTCCTTGTTAGGGCTCATTCAGACGAGCGTAAAAGTCGTCCATGTACTGTGCGTGAAAATCACACACCGCACACTGACCCATTGATTTCATTGGGGCTATTCACACATGCAGGAGTTTTCACGCAGTGAGTGTCCGTTGTGTAAAACTCACTGCATGTCTTATATTGGTGCGTTTTTCACGCACCTATCGCCCATTGAAGTCAATAGGTGCGTGAAAAGTGTGATACACATCCATGTGCTGTGTGTGATTTACACATCAATTCAATTGAAAATAATTTTAAAAAAATGTGCTTTGCGAGTGCGTGAATAACGCATGCCCCTCGCAAAGCACACTGATGCAAAATGGACCAGATTCACGCACGTTTTTCACGCGCGTGAATCTGATATGCTCGTGTGAATGTAGCCTAAGTAGCAGTTCAGCGACGTCTTGTATTGGAATTATTTTGGTTAATTTTATGCGTTTTTGTTTAATATGATTGCAATTTCTGGGAACATTATCAGCAAAAAAGCCATTTGAATGATCACAAACTTTTTTTTTTAAACTAACTTTGCATAAATCAATAGTATTTCTAATATAGCTTATTATAGTGAAATGCGTCTTTCTCTGCTAATCAGAGCTGCGCAGGCTGCATCGCAGCAATGAAAGCGAACGTGGCCTTGTTGCAAATCACAGGTTGCCGCGACACGACCGTCGCAAGAAATCCTTAAAGTTTGGATTTCTTACAACTGTTGTGTTGCTGTAACCTGTGGGTCGCAACGTGGCCACATTCACTTTCATTACTGCGATACAGCCTGCGAGACACTGCAATCAAATCGCCATGTAGCAGTAGCCTCAGGGATCCGGTTACATGCTGCCCGTAAAAGTATATAGAGGCGAGGACAGAGCAGTAGCAGGGTTTGAGAGATACACCTACAGACGCTGCTGCAGCTTCTGGTAAGTGTTTTATCTTACCCCAGTGCTGAAGTCACAGCTATACTGGTCATTACTGTTGTGTGATGTCCTCTATGTTGCTGCTGCTTCTGAGGGTGTGCTACAGAGAGATTCGGGAGCAGGATGTTCTCTTCCCTATGTGTGCGGTGTATGGAAGACATGATGGCAGTTAGGCTCCACCCACTAGCTCAGGGAAACCAGTGAATTAGAGAGCCTGCAGAGGGGAAAACTGCTGAAAAAATATGCTGGATACGGCATCATTCTACCAGACTGGAATATCCTATCCAGTCCAATGTTTATTGGAATATTAATGTGTTCCTGTTGCATATTGTATTATAGTCATTACATCCTATATTGTATGCTTTGTATACTCTGAAACGTTAATGAAAAAATTCAGGTTAGGCCCAATTCACATAGCGTTTGTGCTATCCGCCAAACGTATACGTTTTTATACACTTAAAAAAAAAAAAAAGTATTGAAACGTCTAGCTCGGCGTATACATAGACTATAATGGGTCAAACGTAGACCAGAATAGCATCCGTTTGGTCTGTTTGTCATGGTTTATGTTGGGATACTGTTTTTTGACGGTACCGAAAAGTTTAGTCTTCTACGCTATTCTGAACGTCAAAAAAGGTATACGCGACGTAATGGTTTATTTTTGTGTTTTTTTAGCATTGATCTCAATGGACAAGGTATGCAAACGTAATTTAAAAAAAAAAAAAAGTGTACTTTATCTGTTTTTTACCTAAAAAAACAAAAACGTATAACGACGTATGAGTATAAGCTAAACGTACATGCTATAAAAACCACAGGCGTAAACGGCAGAAAATTGTACACATTTGTATACTTTTTTTCAATGGTCCACATTTAAAAAAATATATATACGCTCGGCGGATAGCACAAACGCGATGTGAATGGGGTCTTACAAGTCACACGTATGACAGCTTATTCTGAAGTGACCTGAATTATTAGATCCACTTTTAACATTTGCCTCTTTGTTAATTGTGTACATTTTGGCTCTGGCTTGACTTTTTAAGACAATAGCTTCAGGGTTTAAAGTGGCGATGATTGTTATTTAATAAGTACACACCAGGCAGTACAGTTTACCAACTCATGAATAGAAGTTTCATTTAAATTCTTTATTTCGTAAGTAGAAAATTAAAAAGCCTCTTTCAGGTGCCCGTACACACACAGGCCATGCTGCGCCTCTTGTACAGGTGAAGCACATTGAAACCATGCAGGGTAAGGCCACTACATGTATGTGGGCGCCCTTAGTGTACATTGACAGGATGAAAACCTTCCCTATGATAAAGATCTCCACCTGCTTATTACTGGGAGTGACCTCACCTTCCCTGTGTATTGCTGCTACTCCACTCCTGTAGACTTAAAAACTTTTTAAAAGTTTAGTTACACTTTAAACAGGTCAGTGATGTGTCAGAAATTTTGATCGGTGGGGGTCTGAGCACTGAGACCTCCAGCGCCGATCGCTAAAACGAAGCTCCAAGGAAAGTCTGAGTCCATACACCGTTTGTTCGACTTTTTTAGGAAAACCGTTCAGAAAGTAAGCGGCACAGCGCTCACCCGAGCACTTCTGCTTCGTTTTAGCGATCGGTGGGGATCTAAGTGCTCGGACCCCCACTAATGAAAACTTCTGAGTTGTCATGAGTTTTTTTTAACAGATTAGTTACACTTTGCTGAACTAAGAAGAAAAGTGGGGGGATAGGAAAAGCGATGCAGCTCCATCACTAGATGTGCTTGTTGTATTTTGCTTATTTTATTCTGATTCGGTGCATCTATTAGAGGGGATTCTCATTTAGTAGATGACTGCAACTTCTTGTAACCAATGAGCTCAATAGATGTTGATTGATTTCAATAAGCCCCTTGCCTCTTTTAGGTGAGCATAAACATTTTTTATGCATTTGTCTCAAATTCTATCAGATATGATGGAAGGAATAGTTCTGCATGCAGCGCTGTTCTTCCTGTCAAAACGAAGCAACCGCAATGGACTCTGTTGTAGGTTACCCTCGGTGATATCTGTCGTACGACAGTTCTGACACTGCATCGCGGATTCTGTTCTAAACTTTGCTGTTGATCATCTGTTGTCACTAGTAAAAATGCTTGCAGGGTAAGCAAAGCATTAGTCGGCACCCTGTGAAATCAGGGGGCCTCTGCTAGGTATCTGCTTTTTGCAGCACCTCTCTGTTAGGCCCCTTTTACACACCCGTGCCCGTAATCACGGCCCGCATTTTCTGGCCGTGCTTCCATACAAAGTAAAACCTGAAAAAAACGGACATGCTCCATAATTCCCGGAACGGTTCTACAGCACGGACACCCATCCATAGCGATAAGGAAAGGCGTCCACGGCCAATACAACTGAATGGGCCCCTTATTACGGCAGAATTTACGGTCGTGTGCATGGGGCCTTATGGCTGATAGGGGGGGGGTCCCAATGGGTAAGATTCCCTTTCTTACCTCCATATGCAATAAAAGGGCATATAGGAAGAGGTTGGCTGACACTGACAACACTTTTGCATACTGAGGGCTATAAATCACACAATGATTCATTGTATTTATATGTTTATTTTTCAGGAGCTATCCAAATGTTGACGACGACCTTCATTGGCTGCATCAAGATGTTCGTTCCCTGCTGCTTGTACCAGCACAAAACTCGTCTCAGCTACCCGTCAAACTTCCTCATGATAATGTTATTTGTGGGGATCATGAGGTAATTATCACATGGGCTCTGCTGCTGTCAGGTTCCAATAGAACATGTAACACCTGTTTATTAAGTTCAAACACGAGGACTGTACTCCGACAATCCAAAGGATCTACTCCCACTACCTGTGCAATTATTACTATATTTAACAGGAGAATTGATTATCAATCTCTATTCATATACATTAAAACAATTATAACTAAACCCTATCAAGGACATATAAAAGTGAGTTCAAATCCATGGACTCCCTTATTTTTGAAAATATTATGTTTTAAATCTGCTGAACGGCAGATATATTTTATAGAGGAGCTAGAAGTTATATCTGCCGTTCAACAGAGTCAAAATCCCCATACCTTTCCATAATTACACTGAAATGTGCTGCCGACAACTATAATATTTATTGCTGCATAAACTATGCAATCAGCCAATGATCGAGCATTTGCTCGTTCATCGGCTGATTGTTGCCCTGTTTACACAGGGCAATGATCGGAAATGAATGTTCAAGTGAATGACCGTTTTCCCGATCATTGACTCATGTAAGAAGGCAGCAACCACTTGCGGACCGCCAATAGACTATAAACATCAGGGTGGTTCACAATTAACTCTGCAAGGACGTTCCAACAGCTGTATCACGGACCTTCAACCAGAGACCACTCCGCATGGTCTCCGGGCATGTCATCATTGTGACAACCTGTCACAATGATCACATTGCGCCGACCAGCAGCGCTTATGTGCCAACTGTGAGGAGCTCTGTGATGTGATACAGCTGTCTAGAGAGAGCTGATATCACAGAGCGTTTACCCGGAGACAGGCTGGCACAGCGATCACATTGCTCCTCCCAGTGGCGCTTGTGCGATGGTAAGGAGTTCCATGATACAGCTGTCTGGGAGGAGCATTGTGATCGATGTGACGGGCTGTCAGAGCGATCACATGACAGGAGACCACACTGGGTGAATGCTCCGTGATATCCGCTATCTCTAGACAACTGTATCACAGAGCTCCCACCCGTTCCCGATTCTTGCCCTGTGTAAACAAGGCAACGATCAGCCGAGGGACAAGCAAACGCGTGTACATCGTCTGATTGTGTAGTTTATGCAGCATTCAATTTCATTGTTGTCGGCAGACATGATAGAAATGTATGAGGAAAAGCGATCGTAGTAATGATCGCTTGTCCCTAAACATAGTTCCTTGTGAAAGGCGCCAAGCAGCGATTTGTCTCGTTGATAAGCGCTTTTTTACACGTCCCATGTTGGGTCATGTAAGAGGACAATAAGAATGTTTTTCTTTCCCTGTATGGCTTTAGATGACCCCTGGAGCTGGGATAACAGGAACTTTTGTTAATGTTATAACATCCTCGTATCCTCCTCCGTTTATCAATCAGAAAGCATATACATTGCTGGGAAAAAGTTTTTGCCTCTTTCCGGAATTTTTTTTTTTCTTCTATTTTTGCTTATTTTTGACAGTTTCAGATCATCAAACTACTTTTAATTTTAGACAAAGTAAACACAAAATGCTGTTTTCCAATGATGATTATTTAAGAAAAATGCTGTTCAGCCCTACCAGGCCCTTTGTGAAAATGTAATTTCCCCTTTAGCTACTTCATAAACCAGTTAACCAAGTTTAAATTGACAATTGAGTTAAATTTCACCAGCCACGCCCAGGCAGGATTACTGCCAGACCTGTTGAATCTAAACACCACTTAAATAAAAGCTGGCATTCAATGTGAAGCCGGCGAGAAGGTCTCACGAAGCGCCACCTGATGCTAAATCCGAAAGACACAAATACAGTCTGGACTTGAGCCAGTCTGGAAAGTGTTACAAAGCCATTGCTAAATCTCTGGGGCTACAGCAAACCACAGTGAGACCCATTAACTACAAATGGAGAAAATTTTGAACCGAGAGCAGCGACATGAATGTAGTCAGAGCGAGGCTGCGGCCGTGTAATACATCCATTGCCCCTCTCCTAACAAGTGTGCGTGCGGTCAGCATGATGTGGTGCGGCCGGCGCTGCACTAATGAGCGCCGGCACTGAAGACAGAACATGGCGGGCGCACTGCAAAACGCCCCCATGTTCTGTCTTCAGTGCCGCCGCTCACTAGTGCAGTGCCGGCCGCATGCTGACCGCGCGCACACACTTGTTAGGATGTTGATTTCAATTCTAATCCTTCCATTGCTTATGGTTTCCGTTTGTTACCGTTGTGAAAGGACTCCGTTGTTTTGACGGATTCAATAGCGCTATTGATTCCGTCAAAACAACGAAGTCCTTTCACAACGGTGACAAACGGAAACCATTAGCAAAGTATCCGTCACCATTGAGATCAAAGCTGATGTGAACAGGCCCTAACAGATGCCAAACACTACGACTGAAATAATCCCAGTTAAAAGAAATATCCGCTCTCCTGACAAGTCTGTTTTTCGCAAATGCATTCCACTTGAAATAACATTCCGATGCATCTTTTCTTAGAGCCCTGCGTTGTGACGTTCCTCTGTTCTTCCTGTAAATGTATGAATGATCTGACAACTGGGCATTCCTTTTCCCATTACATTGTGTGTCTTCAGACTCTGACATTGTCCAATCAGTGCTGACAGAACCGACCGTGTTGAGACACATCCTATTGACAAGGGGAATGGTAGCACTCAGTTGGCAATGAATTCATATATTTCCTGGAGGAATAACAGAGGAATGGCACAATACAATGTTTTTAGAGAAGCAGATTACACAAGGTCTGATTAAAGGAGTTGACTCATAAGGGCAACCTTTCCCATACAACCTATTCAGTTATAATGACAACATAATGGGGGGGGGGGGGTCTTTCTTGCCTTGGCAGATGTGGCCCATCCATGTTTTGCATGGCTGGCCAATTATTTGAATGCAGTACTACATTTCCCCTGCAGCTTATCGCCAGGCTGACTTTCCTAAAAAAAAAAAGGGGGTTGTCTTGATGAGACCATATCTTTTTAAGGGATTTCATACCAATTTTTTTTTATCGCGATGTTCAATAATATAATGGCAAGTTCCTAAAATAAATGTGTTCTCTGCTATAGTATTATTGAAATTTCTCCTTAGGTGTAGGAATGTTCTGAAAACAACATGTAAGACTTTCAAATTCCATCTACATCAGTCTTTTACATTGTCATAAATGGCAGCCTGCAGCTTGCTGATGGCTCTACAGAGAATGTTTTCGACAGTAACATTATATCAGAGATTTCTTATTCAAATAATTTTCCTAATGCGTTCTTGGAACCAGATCCAAGGTGAAGCTTTGCTGTATAACACACAGGTTGAAATCTCTTATTTTGCTGAATGTTGTGAATTACATGGCTGCTTCCTGAGCTATTAATGTAGAATTGAATCAAGTGTTCCTCATCCTTCCAGGTTCTCCACTGTGGTTCTGGGGCTGGTCAGCTTGAAGAATGTGGCCGTCTCCTTTGCAGAAACTGTTAAAAGCTCTGCACCTATTTTTACAGTCATAATGTCCAGGCTCATTTTAGGAGAGTACACTGGTGAGTGTTCACTGCTTTACCATCAGCCTCTTGTGGTTCGTCCTAATCTCCATCCCTTTGAAGCAGTTTCGGATTATGACTGTATTTTATGGTAATTATTGTTTGGAAGGGTGACTGAGTGTGTTTTACAAAGTATGTCAGGCCCTGTCAATTCTTTGCCAGGTGTAGGTGCCAGGAAAGACTCTCTGTAGGGTTGGGTGTGTACTCATACAGGACAAGTGCAAGTCTGCACTTACACGTCACTTTAGGTTTTGAGATTTTCTACCCCCCCCCCAGTAGTCTGATTAGAGCAAAGAAGCGGTCCCCTCTAGTAGTAAAAATTGTATCTTACGGGCCCCCAGTTCTCCAGTTGTCAGAGCCGTCCCCCCACTTCTTCAGGAATTACATGATAGGCCCCCCTGCTTTTCCCATACTAACAGCAGCTCCCTTCCCCCTCCCAGTAGTCACAGTATGCCGACCCCCAGTAGTCATAGCAAGCCTCCCCCCAACCCTCTCCCTTATCAGTAGTCCTTGAATACGCCCCTCTTTATTCCAGCAGGCACATCAAGACTCCTTCAGCAATCCCCTCTCCCTGTGTAGTCAAAGCAAGGTCTCCCTCAGCTACTCCCGCTATCTTCTGTCAGGACGCAGATTGTTTCCGTAGGAGCCAAAGCTTTCCCTGCACCGCTGCCACTTTGTTCTAGTTATTAGTGGGGTTCACATCAGTCAGACCACCGATTGGACGTTGGTAGCCTATCCTAATCCTATGCCATGAATCTTTATCCCCAGACAAACCCTTTAAATCGCAAATATACTAAAATCTTGTTCCACGTCAGCGGCTGGAGTCCAGGCTGGAGTCCAGGGCAGAGGACAGATTTGTTCTGCTACTGTGCTATTTCCAAAAAAGTGTTAAGGCCTTTTTAAACGGGCTAATCATCGGGCAAAGGAGCTTTCATATGAACGTTCATTCCCGATCATTGCCCTGTGTAAACATGGCAGCGATCAGCAGATGAACGAGCAAACGCTCATTCCTTCCTCATCTGCTGGTTTATGCTGCAATAAATATCATCGTTCTCGGCAGCTCCTCTCCTCGTAGTAACGAGCGCTCGTCCCCATACATTACTAATCGTAGCTCCTTGTGACAGGAGCGCTGTTCAGCGAGCTGTCTCGTTGAGCGCCGGTCGTTTTCACGGCCCATACCAGGAAGTGTAAAAGGACCCTTACTTGCTTATAGATATAAAAATATTACAAAGTTTTTTTTCTCTGGCCAGGTATATAATTCTGAGCTATGTACAGGCAGCATGGTCATTCAAGGTACCTTAGAAATTCTCTATAACATTCTGTGGGTTGTGTCGTTTTTCTGACATCCAGCGATTACTGATGAGTTTGATCTCCAATAACATCTATGTCTCTTTCAGGAATGATGGTGAATCTGGCGCTTCTACCGGTTATGGTCGGGCTTGCCCTCTGCACCGCAACTGAAATCAGTTTTAATGTGCTTGGCTTCTCTGCTGCATTATCCACAAATATAATGGACTGGTGAGATAACGTGTCCTCTGAAGTATTGATAAGTTGATAGCGAGTGGCTTGGCTACTTGTTTCAGCAAAAAAATATTATTCTTTGTATAACGAAAAGTTATACGATTTTACAATATACTTTCTGCGTCCATTCCTCACTGCTTTCAAGATCTCTGCTTGCTCTCCCTATTTTGATAGGAACCTTAATTATTTATTTTTCAGTGGCTAAAAATCTATAATTGTCACGTGATGGACACACAAGTTACACTACAGTTATCAGAGCTGTGTTTAGTAACAAGCCATGCATCTCTGTGTTGTCAGCGCATGAGCATGGATTTTTTTTGTTTTTTTTCCCTGCGATTAAACAATAAAAGTTCTTATTTAACGTCGGAGACCTCGAAAACCGTGAGGAATTAATAAGGAAACCCGTGCAGTGTTTGTCGCTATGTGGCCCGAACCTAAATCTATACCAGGAGGCAAAGGGATTTTAGGAATAGAACTGTAGAAGTTTTCTTGATGATGTCTAGTTCTAACTGCAGAGATTTCCCCCAGCTTCAGGATAATAGAAAAACAAACATTCAATTCATACAAATACACCTGAATATTATTTACCTGTCCGGCTTCATTCAGAAGTGTCAAATACAACATGTATTTACTGCAGGATATGCAGATTGATGTGCCGCTGATCCGTATGAGAATTAGCTGCGTTTAATGGGTCTAATTTGCTGTTTTTTTCCTAGCAGAATCCGCGGTAATAAATGACATCCAGATATTTTATCCGCTGCAGGTGAAAGGGGTAACGAAAACCCCATTCACATGCATTAAATGTCAATTGTCTTGATTTGGTCAATTGATTTGGGCACGGTATCCGCACTGAAAACCGTGTCAAATCCTGAATGTGTGAATGCAATAATCGACTGTTTGAGGAGAACAAGTCATTTTATCCCATGGATTATTGGTATGAATGCTCCGAACTCTTTCGTAATATTTATTTGAATATATTTAGTTCATTACATGAGTCGAATGCAAAGGGAACAGGCACTTTGTGGCTTTTCGCGTACGTTAGATCTGATGGAAGCTAGCGGAATTGTTCAGGATGGGATCATTCTGATGAGAATAGACGCAGAATGGATTTACATGTACAGGAAGCCTGATGTTTCTCATTTATGATGATTATGCTGTATCTCATTTCAGCCTGCAGAATGTCTTCTCAAAGAAACTCCTCAGTGGAGATAAATACAAATTTTCGTAAGTATATTGTACTCCGTGATGCTCAATTACAAGAGGCAAAACACTAGCAGAGAATAGAAATACAACAGAAACCGGCTGACCGGTGGAAGGGGCACAAATAGGAAAAGGGTATGTCCAGGAAAATGGAAACCATTTTACAGTTCACCTATAGAATTAATTTGATATAATAAGCTGCAAAGCTTTGTAGATCTCCCAGCATTCCCTGCTTGTTCAGTGTCTGCATAGTTTGCTCAGGTGATTGGGAAAGGACGCTCTTTACCGGTCAGTGTACGGTAATATTATATAGAAAATATGAACTGTCTGACTGTGTTTTAGGAGCTCAGCTGTGCTGTGTGTGACTGACCACAAGCTAGTTGCTGCAGAATTCTGATTTAATTCTTTGAAGAAAATATAAAATGGCTTTGGGGGTCTTACAGTTGCCTCATCAACTGTATCATCAGAGCTGCTGGCTACGTTAAACTCCTGGTGGGAGACGAGAGTTCCGGCAACATTGGGTGACACACCCTTAAACGTGGTTTTCTAATAAGCACATTTATCTTTTATCCACAGGATAGATGATAAATGTTTAATAGCTTAAGCCCCACCACTGGGAACCCCAGCAATCACTAGAATGGGGGTAGCGACCCCCCTTTCCTCCTCACTGCACAATTGCAGTTAGGAGGATTTGGAACGGCGGAATGAATGTTGGGGCTGCAGCGTCACGCAGCACCTAAGGGGGGCATATTTATAAAAAGAAAAAAAATCAATCGAAAGCAGAGAAGACGTTTCAGGAACAACTAAAAGGTGAATAGAAAAAAAAAAAAAAAGTGCTCTTTAAAGTAGTTTTCCCATCAGGGACAGTTATAACATATCCACAGGATATGTCGTAAATGTCAGATAGATGCGGGTCCCACCTCTGGGACCCTCACCTATTTCTAGAATGGGGCCCCTAAACCCCGTTCTACTGCTCTGTGTTGTGACTGAAGTGTTAGATTTACGACCATGAAGAGGAAAACAGCATAACTCACTGAGCTACGCTGTTTCCGCAACTCCCATAGTAGTGAATGGCAGTTACTGAAGCAGCGTAGCATGCAAGCTACACTGTTTCCGTAACTACCATTCAGTTCTATGGGAGTTACGGAAACCGCGTAGCTCAGTGAGTTATGCTGTTTTCTTCTTCATGGTCGGGAGACACCGGAGTCAGCCGCAATACGGTAGAACGGGGTTTAGGAGGCCCCATTCTATAGATAGGTGCGGGTCCCAGAAGTGGGACCCGCATCTATCTGACATTTATGACATATCCCGTGGATTTGTCATAAATGTCCCTGATGGGGAAAACCCCTTTAAGGGGTTGTCTAGTCTAGAAAACCCATTTCCATATACCCTATTAGCAAATTATGAGTTATTAGAGGGAGGTCCTCTGTTGAGAATCCTCATCTCGTTCTGGAGGACCAGACCTGTCCTGTATTACACAAATAACCTATTGATTTGAATGTGAACGGTCTCCCCTGTGGTGGCGCTGCAGGGAAATTGAACACATACTGCCAGGTTTTCCCACAGATTACAGCTGATTACTGGGGGTCTCAGCAGGAGGACACTTTGTGATCAACTTATTGTCAGGGGATCCTTCTAATAAGTAAGGAATTGTCCAAAGCGGAGAACTCCTTTTAAGAAGATCTTGCTTGGGCACCATGAGTGCAGAACACCATCCTGTAAAGATAGCGAAGGATCGTGGTCCATGCAGGAGATTTTTCACAATTTTGGAAACTATTTCCTGTGATTTTTACTTTTTAAGTTATATTTTTTCCCTTCAGACCTCCCGAACTCCAGTTTTACACCAGTGCTGCAGCTGTGATCATGTTAATCCCCACGTGGATTTTCCTGATGGTGAGTAATGAATACCTGCAGACTTCTTACAAATATGGAAACTTCTGAACAGTCGTTACAGTATACTCCGAATAGAATTCCATGCAATTCTTATGCAATGTTTACTGCAATGCCACGTCATAGTGTAAGTAAATGGTACACAGTCCGTTATTACATGCACATCAGTTATGGACGCGCTGCATACACAGAATTCGTTGTGCTCATCGCTTCCAGACAGGCTGCTGAATGAAGCAAATAGACAGACATAATCTGTTTAAATCATAAATCCCTTTGGCCCAGAGGGAAGGAAAGCACCTACCCCCATTCTCTGAGTGACCTTGTTACCGCCCCTTCACATCTATTATAACAATGTGTTTAAAAAGAACCTTTCACCTGCCCATACATGTGCAGCGTGTAATGGGGAGGGCTGTACAAATCCCTGGGGCACTTTACATTTATTTTTCCTATCTTCCTCAGTTATTTAGATATCGATGCCGTTATATTTGGCGCCTGATATTTAAATAACCCCCTGAACTGTCAATGGGGCGTGTAATTGGCAAGGGGGCGTGTAACATCGCTGTGACACTGTCCAATCAGCTACGGACCGTGTCACAGCAGGAGCTGGAGAGAGAAGGTGCGCACGCTCTCACTCACTCTTCAGCTCTCGGCAGACAAGCTGAACAAGACTTTGATCTCTCGCAAGAGATCACACAGTCTTGTCCTTGTCTGCCGAGAGCTGAAGAGTGAGTGAGAGCGTGCGCACGATGTCGCTGCCGAAGATACTCCCGCCGCCATGGAACAGAAGAAGAATTCACATTCTTCTTCTCTTCTGTTCCGTGGTGGCGGAGCTGCACGTGCACACGCTCTCCTCTCTCCAGCTCTTGCTGTGACACAATCCGTATCTGATTGGACAGTGTCATAGCGATGTTACACTCCGCCTTGCCAATTACACGCCCCATTGACAGTTCAGGGGGTTATTTAAATATCGGGCGCCAAATATAACTGCACCGATATCTAAATAACGAAGAAAGATAGGAATTTTTTTATAGTGAGACAGTGTTTGTACAGCCCTGCCCATTACGTGCTGCACTCAGCTGCACATGTATGGGCATGTGAAAGGTTCTCTTTAAAGCGAGATGCTAAGGAAGTACAAGGGGGCAAAAAACAAACAATAAAACATCCTAGCCCAATGCACAAGTGCTTACCAGTATGAAAGAATTTATCTAAATGTTCAAAATCCACTTTATTATATGCGTATGGGTGTTGCAATTTGCTCTATGTCATTGTCTTTTGTTTTCTGCTTACTCCGCCCTTAGAATAATCCTATTATTTTGCATACCCGGGTACAGTCATACAATTATATGGAGCTATATATAGTTGGCATGACTTAAAAAAACAAGCGAGTGGCTAAAAATGTAAATGACTATATTCACTTCCCCATGGTACTGAAATAGAACAGCTCTGGGAAAAAAAACCCAGAAAAAACAAAACCATTACGTCTAACAGGCACTTTTACAGGAAAGATCTGGGGTATTCACAGTCATCTCATCACTGGGATTCACCGCAAGGGGCGCTCCATTTGTTAACATCATACTCACTAGTGTTTTAGGGGTTAAACCGCTCAGATTGGTTAGTGCGGTTGTTAATCAAAGCCACCCTCCTGCAGGTGACCCTGCCAGCAGAACTGACGTGCCCCATGCAATCATAAGGATGTAAATATATGTATCTATCCAAAAGCTAAAAAATTATATATGTGCAGCAGTTTTTGGATCAGTTTTTTGAGACCAAGCCAAAAGTTTATCTAAAAGGACGGAAAGGTATAAAGAAAAGACTGATGCATCTTCATTCTTTTGTGTTCACTTCTGCGTTTGGCTAAAACAAACTGAGCTAAAAACTGCATCAAAACTGTGTATGTGTGATCCTGGCTTTAATCTAGTAGTTCTTCTGTAGCATTGTGCTCGTATGAGATGTTTGGCTGCAAACTCTTGATGTGAAGTCGCAAGCATTGGAATCTATACCCATGATTTATTTTTTTTCTTTTATATTGTACATATTGAGGGGGAAAAATGTTTGCCTCTATTCACGTTGCGTTTGTGCTCTTCGTTAATCATATACGTCTGGAACGGCTCCCAAGGTGCCCAGAGACTACCATTATCCAAGCGTATGCCAAAAGTGTCCTGTTAGCTGGCATACCTTTTTCTTTAACTGAACAGACTATTTATCAATAGAAGTGGATCCCGCTAAAAACGTTTGTGCATTTTTTTTATTTTGGGCGTCAGTGGCAAACCTATACAACTGTATAGGCATAATACTGGCACATTCAGAGGCACACCATGAACGCATATGTGTCCCAGGCACCGTGTGAACAGGTTCTTATCATATATGAGTTTATTTTTCATTAAGAGAAAAAAAAGTAAGTGTTTGCTGATCATTCTTTCTGTCTCTGCTTGATATAGGACATGCCATTAATGGGGAAAAGTGGGAGAAATTTCAACTACAACTGGGACGTCATTGTGTTGCTTCTTATCGATGGAGTCTTATTTCATTTACAAAGCGTCACAGCATATGCGCTAATGGGAAAGATATCACCTGTAACTTTCAGGTATTACATTTAATATATGCAAATATCTAAAAACTCGGCAAAAGCAGAATGGCACCGATAACTACAGTGTAGACCATTAGTGGGGTAGACTGATGTAAAATTAAACCATTGAGGTTAGGAAAATAACAGAATGATTAATATTATTATTAGAGGGGGGGGCAGGTACAGACTACAGCAAAATACATATCGAAACACAAAACATGAGGAGGAGAAGAGATCCTTAAAAGGTAACTAAACTTTCAGAAAACTTCTGACATGTTGTAGTGACATGTCAGACGTTTTGATCAGTGGGGGTCTGAGCGCTGAGACTCAATAGAAAGTCTACGGACCCATACACTGTCACATTGGCTTTCCGAGAAAAGCTGATCAGAAGGGAAGCAGCTCAGCGCTCACTAGAGCGCTTCTGCCGCTTCATTTTAGCGATCAGTGGTGGTCTAAGTGCTCGGACCCCCACCGATCAAAACTACTGACACGTCACTATGACATGCCAGAAGTTTTCTGAAAGTTTAGGTGCCCTTTCAGATCAGTGCAAAGCTACAACTACTGTGAATACATCTACATTCTTCAGGTGGACATATGTAAACATGATGTGAACGCTAGGATTGGGGCCAAACTAATAAATTATACCGGCAACAAACTAGACTTCATTTATCAAAACTGACAACAACAAAAAACGGCCATATTAACCATAGCAACTAATCACAGTACAGCTTTCATTAAAGCTGAGCTCTGACTGGTTATTGATAAAACACCCTGCGATGTAGGTTTTGTTTAAGCGTAACTGTTAACTTTATATAGCAGAACAAATATGTGAGTGGGGAATTGGACATGTTAGGTCCTGTTTACATCACGTTTTTTGCCTACGCTTGACATAAAAAGCTCTAACCGTAGCGTACGTCACCATAGACTGTAATGGTATCCGTTAAAAGGAAACTACGTGAACCGGGTTCATGACGTATCTGTTAAATGGGTACCATTATAGTCTATGGGGGTGGGATGCCACCTTTTAGGCATCCGTTTTACGGATCCCTAACCTTTAGACTATAATGGTAACCATTTAACGGACACTTCACGAAAGACTATTGAAAAGTCCATAACGCATCTCTTAAACGGATGCCAAAGACGTATGTCATACAGTGGCATACATGACCCATAGGCTCCCATGTTAAAAAAAAAAATTGGATACAGCGCGGTGTATGTTTTTTTTTTTGCAGGATCCGCAGGGATGGAAAAGTGTCTCAACTGGGATTCTAGTCACGTTTTTTGAGATTTGTTGTGGTCCCAGCAAAAGGCACTTCTGTCACCGCAGTTTTTAGGGCACAGAGTAGTGATCCATCTTTCTGCCGCTATATGTGCACATTTGTTGAGGATTCTTTTTCTTAGACTATTTTGGACTTATGTGACATGCCCAGTTATTATGTGGTCGACGTTAGGGGTCCTGTATGGACACTGATTTCCCTGGGCTATATTACCATATTTACTGCTGCGAGTGGGGGTCCCTTTTTTGAGCCTGTTAGACCATCTGCAAACGGAGTGGAAATGCTGCAAATTTCCCATGCAGCAGATTACTGCACCAGCCATGTAGATGACATTTAGACAAATCTTAGGCCTAGTTCACACGGAGGAATTTGCATGCAGAAAAAAATCTGCCTCAAAATTCCTTCAGGAATTTTGATGCAGCTTTTAAGCTGCCTGCACTTTCTTGCTTCGGTTTTTACAGCGTTTTTAACCCACAGCTATTGAGGGCCACGGGCAAAGACGCAGCGAAAAACGCTTTCTCTGCCTTCCATTGATTTCAATGGGAGGTAAGAGGTGGAACCGTGGCTTTTAGCCGGCGTGGAAAAAAATCTCCCTCTACCTCCCATTGAAATTAATAGGAGGTGGTTTCTGACTTTTTTTGGCGCAATTTCTGCGTCAAAATCAGCATAAAAAGTCTGTGTGAACTGGGCCTTTTACACATCATGCAGGACATTTTCCACAGTGATATCAAAGCATGATGACAATCTTCAAATCAACAGCATGTTCAATCTGTGGTGGATATTCACAGCAGATTTCACCCTTTTTAATATAGAAGGGGTGAAATTTGCAGCAAAATCTGCAAGCAACACGCAAAAACGCTGTGGAATATCTGCAAGAAATCTTCACGCAGGTCGGAATTGTTGCAGAAAATTCTGCAGCAAACTTGACCAAGATTCCTCAGGGAATTCTGGCTGAAAGTTGGCAACAAATCGTGTTTGTTTTTTAGTAGATTTTTGGCCGGATTTACCACTGCGGAGAACTGCAGAGGAGGGGGGGGGGGGGACCGTAGTCGCTTCCCCTAAAGCTCCGGTAGCGACATGCCCCTTCTCCCCCGGCTGATCTCTGTACAGCCAGTCTCCTTTTGTGACCACTGCATCCCGGGATTCTACTTGTTGGAAAAGGTCTGACTTGATATTTTTTTTAGATTAAGTCAGATTCATCAACAGGGCATGCAGCCTGTCCATAAATCTATTGGCACGCTGCTGGCATGGTGTATAATTATAACCAGAGCTCCAACTATAAAGATCGGTTATAAAATCACAATATACATTAACTTAATAAAAAATTTGTACATTTGTCGAAACTCTAAGTAGGTGTGGGGCACATACTGTTTTACCATAAGGCCCTATATTTCTGTGTATGCCCCTGATTTGGGGCTCTTGACATAGGGGTTATAGGTAAGTTTAAATGTGGATAGCCGTGAAAGTAGATTTAAGCTTTGTTCACACTGACGTCATAGCTTTTTGTTTTTACAGGATCCATGATGGATCTGTAAAGATCTGTTAGGGCTCCAACCCCCCCCCTTCCCGATTTATAATGGGCCTGTCAGTCTATCATCGGATATCGTTTTTGTTGGGGCTTTTTTTTCTCAGTAGCTTTTCCCACTCTCAAATAGCAACGAAAAACCTGATGGAAAAGAACGAATGCAAGTGTGAATAGAGCCATAGTTTGGTAATTCCACAAAACTTCTTAAAATCCTAATTAAACTAAAAAAAAATTTGAGCACTGCACAGAACCGATCTGATGAATTGAAAACTGACACTGACTTTTTTTTTTTTTTTTGTATCATTTCAGCGTCGCCAGCACTGTGAAACACGCACTTTCTATTTGGCTCAGTATTATCATATTTGGGAATAAAATCACCAGTCTTTCTGCCATTGGAACGGTGTTCGTGATCATTGGTGTCATGCTCTACAATAAAGCAAGGCAGCATCAACGAGAATCCATCCGAATCCTGACCACCTTATCCAACACTGAGGACTCTGAACCACTAATAGGACAGGACCAAAAATCACATGAGAAATAGAACAGATCTGTTGTGATGACTGCCACTGACATCAATGGTATCTGTTCCGCTGCTGCTATAGGGCAGCCATCATTAGATCAAACCGATCACCAGGAGATTTGACATGGTTGGAGGTTTTACATGGAGATCAATGGGTTCTGGATTTTGGTTTTAAAGGTGTTCACTACAAATTCTATTTGTTGGCTTTCCAGTTTCCAAAATCTTCCAGGCATTAATCTCACAGCACGGGAGTTATAGCTATACGGCCGTGTTGGCAAATCATCTGCCCATACAAAGCACAGGATCTGACATCACGCCATCATTCCTAATTCAAAGTAAAATGTCCATTATAGATGAAAACATAGTCAAATGTGAAGCCATTCCAGTGAGTGACATACCATTTAGGCCCAGCGGCCACAGTAAGGGACCCACCACTATGGATTTTAAAGCAAGCAACAATGCAAAGCTAGCTGAAGTACCTAGGGACCAGTCAATATGGTGTATGGCTCTTTAAGATTTTTTATTTTTTTTATCTAGCAATCAATGGGTTTATATCACTCAAATCTGTTTTCTTTGTCTTGTTTTTTATGTTAATGTTAAAACTTATCCTAATGCTAAAATAAATTAAGGTGGGCCTCCGCAAGAGTAACCAAGTTGTGCACTTTTGCAACTTTTTTTTTAAACTGCATTGCATTTAAAATAAAAAATGAAACCACTTTTGCATATAGTCTTGATTGAAAACAGTCCACCGTTTTGTGTATACAGCTTCTATCCAGACACATGTATCGTCTCCTCTTGCAGTCATGTGTTACACTCTTCCAATTGCTCAGGTCCTTCAGAGATTAGGAGATGCGAAAAAGGTCTTCATAGGAGCATTATATGCCAAATGGTAGGATATTTTTTAAGTTTTTTATTTTTTTTAGATGCATTGGAGCAATAAAAGGGATTGCAAAAAGTGCATTTTAAGTAATGACACTCTGTAATATGTAGCAATTCAACAGCAGATCTTGCAGAGCCAGGGTTACAGGTGCTCCTGTAGTTTTAACGTCCACAGATATGGAACACCGGCTACTGAATCACTACATGTAATATACCCTACGGTGTGAGCGCTCAGTATGCTCATGCTGGCCAGCTATTTTCTGAGTACAGTGCATCCTTCTGGTTCCTGAACATAACCAGCCCATCACACCTTGCTCTTATGTGTTCTTGAAAAAAAATCTACATTATAAATATTGCTTGGCCGTGCAAATATTCCAAATACGGGTTGCACTTCAATGGTCCATGTGTTCTACATATGATCACTTTGTGGGTGTCGTTGAATTTGTTTTCCTACAATAACCACTGGTGTTTTTGTTTGTTATGTGGATATACCCAATAGCCTGTAAAGCCGGCCATATAGTTTCAACTGTCATATTCGGGTACTCTCAGACGGCCCGCCGTGGGCCGTGTAAGCGAGCGCCGATCAGCAAGACCGCTCGTTGATCGGCGCTCGTTTGCTCCTTTCACCAGGAGCTATGTATGGGGACGAGCGCTTGTTATTCCGATCACTTGTCCCCATACATTATTATCATGTCGGCAGCGCGTCTCTTTGTTTACACAGGAATATGTGCTGCCAACAACGATAATATTTTCGGCATTTAAAATGATTCGATCAGCCGATGAACGTTGGCTTGTTCATCGGCTGATCGTTGCCCTGTTAACACCGGGCAATTATCGTGAACGAGCGCTCGGTGTACACTCGTTTGCCCGATAATTGGCCGATGTAAAAGGGCCCTAGAATCAGGCAATTTATTTGTGATGATAAGCACTCCTGATGATCGGGAACCCCTAAAATAACACACTGTACTGTATCCTTCCCTCATGCAATACCTGCCCTTCTCAGTAGATGGCGTCTATGAGCCACCTGACTTGTATAAAGCCAGGGCTAGATCCGAACTAACCACGCTTCTCCATAGACAAGCCCAATTAAAAAAAACAATCATGTTCTGTTGCCAAAATGTGTGTTCGCCTATGTAGAAGGTAATGTTTATTACTGGTGTCAATTAGCGGAGATGATGTACATGTGCCTATTGTGATGTGTATAGTCTGTTCAGTGGTCGCCATAATATTAATGTGGTTTGAAAATGTATGTAACTTAATTACCGTTAATTATTAAGAAATGTCCTTTACTTTTTCTTCACTGACTGCAGTCGGGAAATACTACAATGCTCTATGTTCTGACTCCTTGGGATCACATTATGACAGGACTGATGGCAAAAACCAGGACTGGTGACCGTATTTATAATGCCGCCTATAATACGTCATGTTGTTCATGGCAATATCGTTCACACCTGTGGATTGTACAGAAATCTTTCTATTTTTATGAACTTTTGGGTAAAGCCTTTTGAAGTAAATCTACATTCCTGACCTGTGGCCGTGTGTATTGTGTGCACAGCATCCTAAACGTATTTGTGATAGATGCAGTTATCGCCTTGTAAGACAGAGAATGGCATTGCTTAAACGTATTGATTTATTGTGATTCTGTTTGTACTTAAATGGGTTGTCTGGGCATGGGGCAGTTTTTCACACTGATGACCTATCCACAGGTTAGGTCATCAGTCTATGATCGGTGGGGGTCCGACACCCGGACAGTGCACCGATCAGCTCCCTCCATCACAGGAAGCAGATGGCTCCAAACACTGTATAGCGGCCGTTCTGCAGCTCTGCTCCTATTCAAGTGAATAGGAGCAGAGCTGCAGCACGGCCGCTATACTGTGACCAGAGTCCTCTGCTTCCGGCACCGACCACTGCATAACATCCGGTGCCCGGAGGCAGCCGGAACAGCTGATCGGTGCGCAGTCCAGCTGTCGGACCCCCACTGATCCTATACTGATGACCCATCTTGTGCATAGGTCACTAGTATGAAAAACTACCCCCAACCTGGACAACCCCTTTAATATATTTTACTGGTTCGCCTACTAGGAGTGCTCACAAGAAGTGCACCTGTCACCCATTTACAGACAAGTCCACCTTCTTTGTGATTTTTATGTCCAACATTTTGTGCTGATTAATTTCATAATATATATTTATATCAGTCGGAGCTTGATTCTGATACAGAGCTCCAAAACCCCTGCATAGACATAATTAAATGCTTGCTGTCTGCCACCACTAGGGGGAGCTTCATCAGATTCCTGCTGCTGATTATTCTAGGTATAATAGGAAATCTGTGATCTGATTGGTTGTTGTGAACTTCATCTCCATTGGGAAGATTTTTTTTGATGACCTTTTCCCTTATGATTTAATAAGCAGAACATTTATCCTGTGAGCCGCTGCCTTCTCTGTGTAGTGGATTACCCGTGTGCTTTTATATGCACTACCGATCCAGGTTTGTCTGTATATTTTTGCTTATTAATATGAATGGAACTCAAAAGACAGTTTGGTGTAAAGAAAAAATATCCATTATTAGCGGTTCACTCAGTGACGTGAACATGAAATATCGATGAACGTTTCTCTCCTTTTATCCAGTGACTTTTAAGACTTGGAAATATTCCAGTTTTATTCAACAAGGAAGTCTCTGCAGTCCGTCTGTCCGTGTACAGGACACCCATAAGTACTTCTCCGTAGGGGGGGTTATTACAGCCACAATCCATCACCGGGATCAAGCTGCCCTCTTCCTTTCTCCAGCCGTCAGATGCAGAAGTCCTGGTCTCATGTATTGGTACCTATTGACTGAAGGGTGAGTGACCCCACTAAAGTCCACAAGAGCGCAGAGATAACGCATTGAGGTTTGCTAAACAATGATGAATTAGAGAATCTAATAGACTCATTAATAAGAAAGCATGTGACTGGATCTTCCACTGTAATAAGGCACTTAGGGTTAAAAAGTTTTACGGCATATTTGACGGGAAGAATAGCGCAGCATGCGGAGCCATTCCTCATGACAGACCCCATTATAGTCAATGATGTCCGTCCAACCTATCCAATTAATGTTAACCCCTAGAAATAACTTGGAGGGTGTTTGACCGAGTTCACACCAAAATGGCAGAGATATGTTCCCCTTCCTTGTGACCTGGTTGGGTCTGTCATGTGTCTTGGTTTATAACCACATGCTGGCAGCTTCTACATTGTGTGGGCAATCGTATCGAAGGTCGTTAATATGAATATCTGCTTGTGTAAATGAAATTTATAGGGGTTGGTTATCCAATCCCTAAAAATGGATGGCTTACACGGGCACAGCCGTCTACAGGGGGTTTAAGTGGCTCTAACTGAGCATCATTTTTAGGGGTCTTGTGCCACCCACATGTCCTGGTATAATCGCAAAATTGCCCTAATGCTATCTTGATGGGAAATAAAAGTTGCCAGCGCCCTTACTTCAATGTCAAAAAGTGTGACCGTGTTGGATTGTCTTTGTTACATAGTTAGTACGGTTGAAAAAATACACATGTCCATCAAATTCAACCAAGGGATGGGAAAAGGAAAGTGTTTACAAACTCATTTGCAGCATTTGAGGTTGTGGTAACCCTGCAATTTCTGTGTCACAACATTGTGTTGCCGTGGAGCCCTGGCCTTTATACTAGTTTACACTTAGCACTGCGATCTGATCATTCTCTTCCCCTTCATTATTATGTTCATACTCCATATGAGTGACAGGGACTCCCAACTACGGCGTTTGTTTAACTGGTTGCCAACCGTCTGCTGTATATAAACGGCCGGCGGTCAAGGTCCTTTAAAAGCCGCTCCATTGTGTATCTACGGCGCAAGTTTTAGCTGGCTGCCCGAGCGATCTGTCAGCTGAATGTCGGGTGCCCAGCATTCAGTGACTGCCAGGGACCCTGAAGAGAAGATAGAAGCAGTTTTCACTGCTTCTATCGTTGATCTTTTCTCAATGAGCGCTGTGTAAAGAATAGAGGCAGCGGCGGCGCATGATCGCCAGGATGCCGTTAGTGAGAGACTGCTGCTAGGTCTAACTAGACCCAGCACTGCCCTATTCGTGACAATATTCCCTATGGGAGGGCTGATTTCCCCTATAACTGGGCAGTTACAGTGGAAAAACAAGGTGTAAAACAATAATAATTAAATTCCCCTATAGGTCTTTTCTAACTTTTGAGGGACAGACCATCATAATAATAACAACAAAATAAAAGTAAAATAAAGTACAAATAAGTGAAATAATAAATACACCCAAAAAAACGTCGTACAGCCAATCATTGTTGGAACGTTAGCCCCGACCGAATTACCCTAAAATGGACATGTAATATATAAAAATTTACGGTAGACAATGACGATCATAAATAAAAATATTTTGGGGTAAAACTATACTATTACCCCCAAAAAATAGCTGAAAAAGTAAAAAAAAAACATTTTTGCGCTTCTTTTCAAACTATTATGATATGTGCACACACAAAATAAAAAACGTCTCAAAATACGGAGCTGGTTTCAAGGGAAAACCACTCCTGATTTTTAGAAGTTTTTTAATCAAAGTCGCGTTTTTCATGGACGTTTTTGGACCTGTTTTTCTATAGTCTATGACAAACGGCTCCAAAAACGGCTGAAAAAGTGACATGCACTTCTACTTTTTCGCAGCCGTTTTGAAAAACGGCTGCGTAAAAAAAACGCCCCGTCGGTACAGAACGCTGTTTTTGCCATTGAAATGAATGGGCAGATGTTTGGAGGCGTTCTGCTTCCGATTTTTCAGACGTTTTTTTTATTTTTATTAGTCCCCCTAGGGGACTTCATTAGGCCCCCAGGTAGCCATAGCAACCAATTGCGTTGCGGGTGGCGTGATGAGCTGTTAAAGGGGGTCGCCCCCCTCTTTCTAACGATTTAAATGCTGCGGTCGCTATTGACCGCGGAATTTAACAAGTTAAACAAGCAGGATCGCGCTCGAGCGCAATGGCCCTCGTTACTCTGAAGTGTCGGCTATAACCAACAGCCGAGACCGGCATTGTATGGAGCGGGTTCACTCCGTGAGCCCATTCCATACTTCCCCTACCTGACTTTGGCGTATGGATACGTCAAATGTCGGGAAGGGGTTAAATAGAATAATGAGAATATCATTTTTTTTTTATATTTTATTTAGAAATCTATAATGGTATAAGGCTGCGTTCACATCTGCGTCAGGGCTCCGTCTAAATTTTCCGTCGGAACAGAGCCCTGACTGACACAAACGGAAATCAGAAGATTTCAATGGTGATGGATCCGGTGCAAATGGTTTCCGTTTGTCTCTGTTGTGCAGGGGTTCTGTCGTTTAGACGGAATGAATAGCGCAGGCGACTATGGTATTGTGTCCTATGAAGTGTTCCAGAATGCTCCACAAACTTTTAAGTTCATTCGTTGTAAAAATGTTTTGTCAGGTTCTCGCTACAAGCGTGAGATGGTTATCGTGTCAAGGGTCAACAGGCAACACATCAGCTTCTACGATTTTATCAGACAGCCTCTCACCGCCTGCAGCACCGATCCCCTCAAGTAATAGTCAATATAGGAGGCCACCAACAATGATCCAGCAGTTCTTCTTAAACCAGACCCCTTCATACTATATGGTAAACCAAAAGAGACTGCTGATTGGTTCCCTATGACCTTTTTTTATTTTATTTATATCACCGTGGTCACCCATTCTCAATGTCTCTGAACGATGATGTAACGGCCAACGTAGAGACCGTGGAGAATCTGCATTTATTTCACACTCCTTGGGAGAATTGGCTGGATACTTCCATTATCACTAATGCAGGAGGCTCCTACGTAGGGAGATCGGCGCTGTAATGTAGGTGACAGTAATGCTTTTTAGTTAGAAAAACGATCTATTTTCACCACGTTAGGAGCGATTTTATCTTTATGCTAATTCGTTAATGCCCAAGTGGGTGTGTTTTTACTTTAGACCGATTGGGCGTTGCGGAGAGAAGTGTATGACGCTGACCAATCAGTGACCAATCGGCGTCATGCACTTCTCTCCATTCATGTACTCCGCACATAGGGATCCTGCGTTGTTCGCTATGTGCTGTCTTATACTGACACATTAACGTTACTGAAGTGTTTAGACCGTGAATAGACATTCCTTCCAGCCAGGACGGGATATCTATTCACAATCCGTGCACTTTGTTAACGTTTCTGTGGTAGTTACAGCAGAGCAAAGCGTAATCTCGCTGTAACCTGTCATTTACAGCGTGATCTCACGAGATTACGCTTGCTCCTCTGTAACTACGACAGAAACGTTAACGAAGTGTCGGGATTGTGAATAGACATCCCGTCCTGGCTGGAAGGAATGTCTATTCACGGTCTAAACACTTCAGTAACGTTAATGTGTCAGTATAAGACAGCACATAGCGAACAACGCAGGATCCCTATGTGCGGAGTACATGAATGGAGAGAAGTGTATGACGCTGATTGGTCACTGATTGGTCAGCGTCATGCACTCCTCTGTACAACGCCCACTTGTTCTAAAGTAAAAACACGCCCACTTGGGCATTAAGAAACTCATTAGCATAAATCTAAAATCGCTCCTAACGTGGTAAAAATAAATCGTTTTTCTAAATAAAAACCACTGCTGTCACCTACATTACAGCGCCCATCTCCTTATGTAGGAGACAGGGCACTTATAATGTGGTGACAGAGCCTCTTTAAATCTTTGTTATCTCTGATTCGTGGACACTTAACCCTTTCAGGACGAAGCCCTTTCTTGATTTTCGTTTTTCACTCCCCGCCTCCCAAGAGCCAGAACTCTTTTATTTTCCATCAATAGAGCGGTGTGAGGGTTTATCTTTTGTGGGAGGAGTCGTAGTTTCTATTGGTAGCATTTAAAGTACCGTAAAATGTACTGGGAAACTGGAAAAAAATTATCTGTGGGCTGAAATCGGGGAAAAAAAACCTGGATTCCTCTATTGTTTTTTGGGCTTCGTTTATACGGCTTTCACCGTGTGGTAAAACGACAACTCAACTTTTTTTTTGTATTTTACTACTTTAAAAAAGCAAACAAATTTTTGTTAAAAAAAATTTTTGGGGGTTCATCGCATTCTGAGAGCCATAAAGTTATTTTTCTGTGGATTGAGCGGCGAGATGTCTCACTTTTTGCGGGACGAGCTTTCGTTTTTATTGGTACCATTTTTTGGTACATACAATTTTTTTTATCACTTTTTAGTACGTTTTTTTGAAAGTTAAGTTGACCAAAAAACGTGGATTTTGGTGGTTTAAATGTTTGTTTGTTTTTTTACGGCGTTCACCGTGCGCCTTAAATAACGCTATATTGTAATAGTTCAGACTTTTACGGACGCAGCGATAACCAATTTGTTTACTTTCTATATTACTTTAGAGGAAAAATCGGAAAAGGGTTTTTTTGTTGAACGGAGAAAAAGTCCTGTACTCTGCACTTAGTGATCCGTTTTTTTGACGGAGATATAACATAACGGACGCTAATGCATACAATTAAGAATCCCATTGATTTCAAAGGCTTTTTTCACAGATGGTTTTATCCTTAGGCCCTGTTCACACAGCGTGTATTCGACAAATTTTTTGGCCCGTAAAAAGGCTCTGAAACACGCGCCACAAAACACATGATTTAAGCTTCCCATTGACATCAAAAAGAGGCGTTAGGTCAATTCTTTGGCGCATAAAACGCACCGAATTCCCAAAGTCAATGGAAGTCCTAATTACCCGGCAAAAAACGTGCGGAAAGCACACACAAATGCGACAAAAATGCCTGTAGTTTAAAAAGCGCTCTACAAAAACACTAGCGGTTTTGGCGTTTACATATCTGTTATTTTCAGCGCCATGAGAACAAGGCCAATTCTGATCTGAGTAACGAATTATACCACGTAAGTGTGGCCTTACATTGTCGTCGACGAGCCGCACAGTGACCTAAGAGACCGGATGACCTGATCTCAACTGTGGTTCCCACCGTCCCTTTAGGCCTCATAACTATGAGGGTATGTTCACACGCAGTAGCAAAATACGTCTGAAATTACGGAGCTGTTTTCATCTGGAAACAGCTCCTGATTTTCAGACGTTTTTTAACAACTCGCGGTTTTCACGGCCAACTTAGGGTGGATACTGCGGCGCGTTTTACACCCCAAAGAATTGTCCTAACGCCTCTTTCTGATGTCAATGGGAAGCTTAAATCATGTATTTTGTGGCGCGTTTTTCAGCGCCTTTTTACGTGCCTAAAAGGATAAAAACATCTGTGAAAAAAGCGAAGCGTAAAATTACACCTCGTGGTACCAGAACATGGTAAGATCCATTGCAAGCAATGGGCAGATGTTTGTAAGCATAATGGAGACGTTTTTTCAGGCGTAATTTGAGGCCCAAAATGCCCGAATTACATCTGAAAACAATGCGTGTGAACATAGACTTAATGGGCAGTGGTTTTTTATTTTGTCCAGGAGCCTCTTCGAACCTTGTCCTAGCCCAGGATATAGCCCCTGCCCCATCACTGAAAGTTGGGTGACAACCACTGTGAATGGCCGCCATATTGGATGTCAGTTACACAGCCTCCCTATAAGAAACTAGCAGACAGCTGAATAGAAATGTAATAACTTGACAGGACAGAACGTCTTTTATGAAGAAATGCTTCGGCCCTAATATATTCGTTTTCTGACTAGAAATTGACATCTTTTTGCTCAACCAACTTCTGACGTAAAAAGCCCGGAACAATTTGCGCAGCTTTAGCCCTCCAAACGCCACGTACATGCGCCACCTAGCGGAGACAGTGTGAAGGACAACGCTTTCTGCTGTGCGGCGTTCCAGACGTCAGACATTGCCGCGCTCCGCCGGAAGCGGGAAGTGACGTCATCACTGCGCGCCAGTGGGCCTCGTTTCGTTCTGGTGCTGGGCGCAGGACGGAGAGGGGCGAATCGAGAGGGTAAACATCAGGTAAATCCGTTTCTCTGCCTCGTTCATGTTTCTAACCCTGTGGTCGACCGGTGCAGTGACGAACGGGCTAACGACAACAACGGGGGGAGGCCTTGCAGTGACGATACGGTGGTTGCCATAGACACGCACGACCCACAATTTACTGGTAATCTTTATACCTGTGGTGGCTCCAACCAATCCCAAAGCTGAAGAGACCAATATTTAATGGGAATCTGATGCAATTTCTACATATAACCTTGACAGTGGCGCTATATCAGGAATGTGGCGGAGTGTAAGGCGGAGTTCACACATCGCAGATTTTACCCTCTGCAATGGGTCAGATTCACGTTAAATCCGCAGCAAAATCTGCGACGTGAACTCTGCCTAAAGGTGTATATCGTTGTGCACCGCGACTATACATCCGATGTATGTTACCTTATGTACATATTCCCTGTAGGCTCCCATGTTAAATAGAAAAAACATATACAGTACGGTATAAGTTTTTGACAGATGCTTCTGTAATGGAATAGCGAAGTCGACTACGCTGTATCATACGATTCAAATAACGGTACAGTATATAAATCTGACTGATGCCAAAATGGCACTCTTATCAGCCGGGTGATTGGGGCCCTATGGATTCGGCATATCTGCTGGAAGCTTCCCGCTGCATACACCAAACCTAAACTGCGGACACGGTGTGAATCCACCCAAGGCAATTGCCACAGCCCCTGCGTTCTTAGGATCCGGTGACTTCACTGCTGTTGGACCCCCTCAATCGTTTCTAATCCAAACATCATACCATCTGTATTGTATGTGGAAAAATGTTTAACCCTTTAATGTAAATTTCTTACATTTAACAAATCTTTGTTTTAGGTTGACCCACTCCAAATGGGGGATGAAAAAGACACCTGGAAAGTGAAAACACTGGATGAAATTTTGCAAGAAAAGAAAAGGAGAAAGGAACAAGAAGAAAAAACGGAGTCAAAAAATGTAAGAAGTGGGTGAAATGCTTGATATAAAATAGATCATCTTCACAGCTCCAGACTGAATCTGCAATGCCTTCTGTTGTCTGATCTGTTCTTGCCAGATCTTTACTGGGGGATTGTTAAAGGGGTTGTCCCACCACAACAACTTATCCACTGGTTAGGTGATAAGTGTTGACTGCTGGGACACCCATCGATCATGAGAACAGGGGTCTCGAGTACAGTGCTTGGCTATCTCCGGCAGTCCCATAGAGGGATTCGGTGCCCCGTTCTCTTGATTCATGGGGTCCAAGAGGTGGGCCCCCAGCGATCACACACTTACCACCTATCCTATGGATAGGTGATAAGTTGGTGTGGTGGGACAACCCCTTTAAGAAATGGAGTATCCCATTGTAATTTATTAAATATGGGGTCCGGCTGAAAACCAGCCGGCCGTATGGGAGATCCAGAAAATACCAAGTGACAACTCCTTACACCTCTTGCACACGACTGAGTTCGGGACGTGAAAAACGGTCCGAGTGTCTGCCGCATTTCCCGGCCCGACTGCGGTACAGGAGAAAGGCACTCCTGACATCATAGACATTTTATGATGCTAGGAGTGTCTGCCTTCCCGTGGAAATGCTGTTCCATACTGTATCATTTTGTTCAGTACGGAACAGCAGTTCTGTAGGTAGGCAGGGACTCCTAGCATCACAAAATGTCTGATGTCATGAGTTCCGTTCTTCTGTACCGCGGTCGGGCCGGGAAATGCGGCCGACATGCAGACCGTTTTTCACGGCCCAAACTCGGTTGTGTGCACGAGGTGTTACAGCAGCTGCTTGAATATGTTTGGTGTTCAGCAATAAATGACATGACAGCGTAATACTCTCTCCATCCTCTGGGGAGATCCAGCATTGTCATTGTCCTAATCGCTCACATCAGTCCCTGTGCCCATTCAGGGCTCACAATTGGAGAAAGCCCATGTTCTATATATTGTGAATGAATGGTTCTGGTGGTCCGTAGAAGAAGTCAGCAAGGGGACACATCAAGCACACATTATAATTACGCCGGCCCAGTAGATGGTTGTGAGTGGGGGGAGCTTCCTTGCTGGGAGGGCCTGCACATCTGTTATATGTAGTAGAATCACTGTATTACAGGGCACCCATTGAAATCATTGGGTGTACTTGACGACCTTTGTTTTCCGTGAACGCCTTGTTGATTTTTAGTGCTGAAGTCAGCTGGGACCCGCATCAAATTATGTTCACGCCACGTTCTGGCTCGTGGATAAGACTTGTTTAAAGCAGAAAAGGAGGTTTTTCCCCCACACTTGGTGAAGTTAAGTTTTGCTCAATTCATAGTTTTGTGTTTTTTTAGTCGACTTTAATAGTTTAAAGGGTTTGTTAAAGAGAAAATAAAAAAATATAATAAGAAAATATATAATACTCTTGTTAAATCCCCGCCGCTACGGTGCGAGTAGTTCCCTGCCAGTCTTAGTCTACATTTCCTTAGCAATGATGTCCCATACGTGACCACTGCAGTCAATCACTGGCAACGGCGGTCACGCGTCGTACTTACTGACATCTCCACTGATCGGAAATCGTTGATGGATTGTAAACAAAGTCTGGCTGGAGACCGTTTTTCTTTTTTCAGTACATTTTCTGCTGCCATTATTTTGAAATTTTTTTTTTATACTCCTGGAACACCCTTTTAATTAACAAAGCAAACGGTCTTTTAAGAATAGGTGTAAATTTCTTTCTTTCCTTTTTCCTGTACCTTTTATATCCTCCCCAGGCTGATGATCGTGATTCTAAAAGAGATTCCTTGGAAGAAGGGGAGTTGAGAGATCACAAAATGGAGATTACTATTAGAAATTCCCCTTACAGACGCGAAGATTCAATGGAAGACCGGTACAAACAAGTGACCACATATTTAATGATTTAGACCAATTTTACTTCTCTCCTCTTTCTTAAAGGGATTGTTCATATACCCTATAAGGGAACTGCGTTAATATAGTGGAGAGCGGTTTACAAACAGCATCCCTCTCGCTCGCTCCACCTACCTCTCTCTTTTCTCGGTTTTCTTATATCTTACAGCTGATCGCTGGGGTCTCAGCGGGGGGATTCTTTATCTGCATGTTCTCAAGGAACCCTTTTAACTAGTAGGGGTTGCCCAAAAATGCTTTTCCAATAGTAATGGAATATTGCTAGAGTTTTCATTCACTTTCTGATCAGTGGGTATCCAACTGCCGGGACTCCGACTTTGGGTGGCTGGGAATGCCAATGTGAAGTAGAAAAGCAGAGATAAATTCGCTCCCTTTGTTCTCTGGACAGGTTAGGGGTCCCAGAAATCGGACCCCCATCTATCAGAAAGTTAAAGCCTTTTATTTTATTTCAAGTAGGACCCTGAGCGATGTTTAAAACTTTACATTTAACAAAGCATTTTAGTCTTCAACGTAAGTATGAATAAAACCTACGTTTTCATTTCTTTCCACTGTGATTTCTTTATTTTCAGAGGGGAAGAAGATGATTCATTAGCTATTAAACCTCCACAACAAGTTTCTCGAAAAGAAAAATCCCACCACAGAAAAGATGAGAAGAGAAAAGAGAAACGAAGACACCGCAGCCATTCTGCCGAAGGTGCCGGAGGTACTTGTATATTCTGGTACTAGTGTAAAGTTTTGTTTTAGAGTTTTAGGAGATCATATACATACTGTACAGTAGAAAAAAATACTGGAGGATCATAAAATGCTGATTATTTTGTTAATCTACCTAAATAGGATGTCCTACCCAGTTTCTACGTCACATAGCACCTATCAGGGCACTAATCCTCCATTCCCTCAAACAAATCTGTACATGCCCCTTCAAGAAATATGGTGTCCGCTCCTGTCAATTGGTGTGTATGGCTTGGGTCTGATTGCCAAAATGGGCGCTGCTGCGATTAAAGTTACATAAACTGTAATAAACATAAATTGTATGTTTAAGGTCTAAGAAATTAGGATTTTGTGCTTATACTTACCACTGAACCAATTTCAGTAACAATGTAAACATTCCATTCACTGCTGGGTAGAAGGTTCATAAATGGCTACGCAGTATGGTTTAGGTTACATGTAAATAAATGAGGTTGTTGGCTAGCTTTGACCACACGGTGATGTTTGTTATGCACTAGGTAAATCTATACGTGTAAAGGAGAAGGAAAGAGAGCATGACAGGCGAAAAAGACAAAGAGAAGAACAAGACAAAGTTCGCCGTGATCGCGAGCGACTAAAGAGGAGAGAGCTGGCCCGCGAGCATTCCAGAAGGGAACGGTAAGGGAGATTTGGCTACTATTATGTGCATGGCATACAGTAGTTGTTTCTGCTTAGTAGAGAGTCAGTATGCTGCTTTTTAAAGGGGTTGTCCATCTATGACAATCCACATTCCATGTGCAGTCTCCTGCATGGCAGATGTAGTATTGTGTGGTGTTATTTTAATTGAATGGGCACCCGTGTTAATACATGGTGGTAAGTGCATCAGAGCAAGAGCTGGTGACCAGTGTTCCTTACATGCTAACTCTGTTGGTCAATGGATAGCTAAAACAGCTATTTAGTATGAGGACCCTACACATGAGCACCCCAAACCCCTGTGAATATGACAGGGGTTGTAGGGTGATGTGGGGGGAGTTAGGCTTCATTAAACATATTGTATTACTAAACTGGTTTTCCTTTTTAAAGTTGTTTTCTGATGTAGAAAACCTACTTTCTTGCTCATCATTGGGGGACACAGAAGACCGTGGGTATAGGCTGCTGCCACTAGGAGGCAACACTAATCAATAAAAGTGTTAGCCCCTCCTACACAGGCCATACCCCTCCTGCAGACACTGAGTTAATCGGTTTTAGCTTTGTGTCCATAGGAGGCAGACCTACCTGCTTCTTCAGGTCTTACCTACTTTTTATTATTTTAGTTTTATTTCTTTATTAGTTGCAGGGTGGTTGTCAGCCTGGACTGCCAGACTAGTCAACGCCTTGCGGGTTCCAGGAAACCATGCAGTCCTCTGCGCACTGCTCTTCTCCTTACCACCGGTCACCTAACCATTTATTTCTGCTTCCGCAGGTGGAGTGATGGTACCCCCACTATATGTGTTGAGGTTACCGAAAAGGGGACTCTGCGAGCACCCGAAGACGTCAGAGGGTGAGTATAAGGGGCACCCCCACTCCCAACTTGCTCCTCTCATGGGATCCAGCACTGCCCACCTAATTTTACAATTCTCCTTCCTCCCTCGCTAGCGGTCGATGTTAAAAAAAAAATTAAGCCGTGGCTTTGTGTGTTTTTCATAGGCAAAAATACCCTCCCAGGGCAGCTTGTCCGTCTGCATTGCAAATTTCTCGTTTGTCTCATTGGGGGACATAGACCGTGGGTATATGCTGTTGCCACTAGAAGGGCTGACACTAAGAAATAGTCCCTCCTACAGACACTGAGCTAATTCAGTGCTAGTTTGGTGTCCGCAGGAGGCAGACACCCATGCTGGTACAGCAGGCTGTCTTTGCTCTTTTGTCATGTTAGTTTTTTTTATTTTTCTCCTTCTAGCTAGGAAACGGGCGACGCTGTCCATGATTTTTCCCTTCTAATTCAGGCGCACAGTGTCAACCTTACTGCGCCGTTGCTCCCCTGCCAATGAAGACAAGAAGGACAAGAGCGCAAGCTCCTCTGTCGCCCAGCAGCATAAGGTTCGCCTCTCTAGGCTCTCCACCGGTGTCTCACCTGAAGATGGCACACGGAGGGGTGTTCCTTCTGGTACTCTACCTTGGGAGTTAAGCTGGCTGGATCTAAGGGGGCTATGTATTGCAAGCTTCCCCTCTTGCTCTCACATCCCCCTGGCAACGCAACAAGTGGACGGCGTGTTATTGGTGCATTTTCTGGTGCACGGCGCTGATGCATTTACTATCCGGTGCATGCTTTTAGGCTTGGCACAGATGCACAATAATGCCACACTTACATCTTTCCCAAACGTAGTTTTTCACTACTTCCCAGCCACCATGTACTGCCCCTCTCCTCTTGCATCTAGGAGGTATGGTGTTTGGCATCTGGTCCTTTCAGCGATTGTGCACAGTCGCCATGTGCCTTCTGCCATCCAATCTCCTGCTCTCTGGTCTCCTCAGTCAGCAAGAGACAAGCCGGGGACACAGCACACAGAACCGCCTGCTGGGCACTGCTGTTGACGCTAGAATCGATCCACACTCGCTTTAATCGGGTAGGATTAGCCCTCAGGCCCTCTCTCCAAACTTTGAGCCAGTGTTATTGCAGTCAGGGAGCCATCTACCTATCAGAACCTAGGTAACATTGAGCAGCCATTACATCCTTATTGCAGTACCTGAGTGGACTCCTTGTCACCAACCTTTTGCATGGTTTTACATTGGGATGTGGTAACCCCTCTACTGCCATGGTAGACACCAGAGAAGAATTATACTGACAGGCAATAATTGTAACTCACTATGCTTGCTCCACATGTGGCCAGCTTACAACTCTGTGTGATGCATGCCAGCCTCCAAACAAAACATATGTGGCCCAAGCACCCCAGCCACCCCTAGCGATGCCCTTTCTCGGGCCGTTTGGTGACCTCATTAAGTTCACCCAATCCATGATGGGCATCTTGGTCCGCTTCTCCGACCATCGCTCTTTGGACTCTCCATCCATGTCCACCTCATGTGGCAATCCGCAAAGACGGGTTGGATCTGCTCGTTCTCACTCGCCTTCTCAATCTCGTATCCCTTCAGCCGCGCCTCAGCTTAAGGGTGGACCTCAAAGGCGTGTACCCACACGCTTATTTTGCCCATCCCATCATCTCTTCCTGTGCTTTGCAATTCTCCCTCAACTTTATCAATTTGTGGCACTCCCGTTCGGCCTGGCAACGTTACCACAGGTTTTCACCAAAATCCTCTGTGGTAACACCGCTTCCTTGCTCCAGGGGTTTTCGGTTGTCCCCTACCTGGGTGACCTACTGATCAAGTCTTTTTCCAGAGAGGACAACCAATCCGGTCTCTAGATTACTCTGGATACCCTGACCCGATTCAGTTGGATTGTCAGTCACTCCAAATCCTGCCTGGCCCTGACAGCAGATTACCTTCTTAGGGATGATGTTCGACACCTAGTTGGCATGGTTGTTGCCTCCAGAGCGGTTGTCCACCCTCAAACGGAGTGGGGGCTTTGTGCAGAGGGGCTCCTCCCCTCTCTCCGCTTCTGCATGAGAGTCCTGGGTACCGTGGTGGCTTTGATCAAGGCCATTCCCTTTGTCACACTCGTCCACTTCAAAGAGCAATCCTCTTCTGGTGGAACCGCTCTCTGGATTCACTGGACTGACAAATCCTCGTTTCCCTGACCGTATGCCAGTTCCTTGCTGGTGGCTCTCCTCTCCAGCCATCCCTCATTGCCGCTTCTTCCTCCCACTCCAATGGCAGGTCCTTTCAATGGATGCGAGTCTCTGGGGTTGGGGAGGAATATTTAAAAACCTTATTGCATAATATCTGTGGTCTCAACAGAAATCCTGCCTCCCATCAACCTCCTGAAATTGAGGCCGATATTTCTGTGTCTCAGATATTGGACAACCCATCTATCCAGCTGTCCAGTTCGAGTCCAGACAATGTCACGGCAGTAACCTATCTAAATCACCAAGGAGTGACATGGAGTTCAGCAGCAATGGCAAAAGCTGCAATGCTACACGTTCCTGTCCTCTTGGCAGTTCACATCCCAGGGGTCGACAATTGGCTTGCAGATTTCCTCAGCCTCGAACGGGTCTACCCAGAAGTGTAGTCTCTCCATCACAAGGTCTTCAACCAGATCTGATCCAAGTGAGCATGTGTGGTCGACGCTCTGGTGTCTTCATGGGACCATTTTCAACCTTATTTACCTATACTCTCCTCTGCCCCTTCTTCCCAGGCTTTTCAGGAGGTTCAAGTCCGAGTGTTTCTACCAGCCTCGTAGCCCTGGACTGGCCGTGTCATTGTTGGTACTGGCTTACTTTCAATGGCCATTGCCTTTCCAGGACGATTTGCTCACAGGGACCTTTCTACCACCTGAATTTACGGTTGCTTTGTTAAATGGCGTGGCTGTTGAAGGTGCAGTTCTGAGAGCACAAGGTTTGCTGTAGTGGGTAATTCGCACAATTGTTGAAGGCTGGGAAGCCTCCTTCAGCCCGCATTTACCACCACACTTGGCAGAAGTACTATGCTGGTGCGAGGACCGGAATCTTCCACCCTAGTTTTATTCCCTTCCCTTCCAGAATTCTGTCTTCTAGGAAGGGATGGTTTGCAGTTTTGGTCTGTTCCCTTAATGGGAAGGTGTCTGCGTTGTCTTAAAGTCATCAACAGACAACCGCTCACATGGTTCTCCCTTATCAGTCCCCTACTCCTACATGGGAATTGTCCTTGGTGCTAGGTGCGCTGAAGTCATCTCCATTTGAACTACTGTGGGAGATTTCCTCACCTGAAAATGTGGGGTTCCTTTTGGTGGTAACCTCTATCTGGCTGGTTTCTGAACTGATGTCCCTGTGTTGCCATTCCTCCTATTAATCAGGATAAGGCAGTGCTACATACAGAAACTTCCTTTTGTCCAAAGTGGTCGTCTCCTTCCACCTAGACGAGGATATCGTTTTGCCATCCTTTTTGTTTCTCTGGTGTATCTGAAGAAGCGCTCTCTTCACAACAACCTGGGTGTTGTCTGTGCTTTGCGGGTCTACCTCTCCCTCACTTCCACTTCCCGCAGATATGGTGTCCATTGGACCAATTTTCTTCTCTCTGGTTCTGATATTGTTTATTTAACTTGTGTTCTGCTTCTGTAAAGACTGACTAGCTCTGTGTATGTAGGTGGGGTATATCCTGTAGGAGGGAACAATACTTTTTTTTTTTTTTTCTTAGTGTCACGCCTCCTAGTGGCACTAACAGCATATACCCACAGTGTCTGTCCTCCAATGGACTGGATGAGAGAGGAATTTTGCGGTGAGTACTCAAAATCCCCTTTTTGGCTTCACTCTGGCCTACTGGGCCACACTTACACTCCTCACCTCAGAGTGGGCGCACGTGCTTTGTCTGGCCGAATTGTTCGAATTTAGTCTTAGTCCACGACTTCGCTTGGGCCTGCTTGTACTACACCGTTCTTTCTGGCACCAGGCAGCCACTTTACCCCCTTCTCAGGCAGAGTAATTGTGTCATGGCAGCTCCCTGTACCTGACATTGGTACACTTAGACCGAGTTATTCTTCTATTGCTGAATCTGTCGTTACAATTGTCTGTACCTTATTCATAGGCGTGGTTATCATGATATTGCTGGACTCTGTTCCTGATGGTGCAAACATCAGAAAGCCACATTATCCCCTCAGACGGGGTCATTTTTTTTGCAGTTTTTTTTTTTTTACTGAAATGGTCAGAGCTAAGCGACGAAACATCCTGCACGTTTTTTTAGAATAGCTGCCGAGGTTGAAAAGCGATACAGAGTAGACTAAAGTTCCAATTCCGGACAACATACTTCTAGGACCGGTTTTTTGTTTACTTAAGTGCAACATTCATTCTGGTTCCTCTGGGCCTGACAGGGCATGACCTGTTCTTTGGTGCTGACCCACCTTCCTGGGTCTCTAGCCGTCAAGGACAACCTGGGCCGCCTACCTGACCTAAGCCATTCACTGCACCAAGGCCCCCCTGCGGTAGTTCATGTCCATTGACGAGAGGCTCTCTCTGTAACCAACCCCCCTCCATTTCACAGGGCAGGGAATTATTTTATTGAGCAGTTTTGCTCCTAATCAGATTTCGATGCTGACATTGCTCTTATGCCTGTACTGTGAGGCAGCCTATTAATGGAGTCTGGGATTCTCCAGATGAATTTCCTTGTCCTCTCCACTTCTCTCTGGTCATGAGGTTTCTCCTATAGTTCTAGAGATTTTTTTCTAACCCACTGATTCACGAGTCTCCTAATGTGTCCCACTCAAGTCTTTATGTGAAGGCCTCCTGACCGAGCAGCTGGCCTAACATACGGTAGCCCTGTCGGTTTCTCCTCTGGTTCAGGCTATCTATAACCCTTGTCTAGAGCCACCCAGATGATGTTGTACATTATATTCTCCTCTGCAGGAAAATACATGACAAGGCTCCTTTAAATACAAGGAAACTCTTGACGTTTTTTGGCTTTAACCTGGGACAGCTGATAAAGTTTTTAGAACGCTTTTACAGGTCTCCACTTAGTGATTCCCAGTCTCTTGGTCCAGCACTGGACTAGATTGTCTCTGGGGTTACTGGTGACGGGGGCTTTCATTTGCCCCAGAATGACCAATGCCAGAGGACCCACCTCTGCATGATGATCAACCATCACTCAGGACTTCAGGTTGTGGATCGGCTCCTTCTCTTCGGGACTCTTGGATCAGTCTTTTCCCAGACGCAAGGCTTTACGAGGTAGCCCTTTTGTTCCCTAGTCTGTTTTTTCTTGAGGTCCCAAAAGGTGGGTCTGGCTGCTCTATTTCGGATCTAATTCATCTCCTATAGTTTCGTCAGGATCAGACCCTTTCGGATGGAATCACTGAGGACAGTGACCAAGTTTTATCTTCTGCAGTGGATATTTCCACATCTCCATTTCCTACCCTCTAGCGCTGCCTCAGGTTTCTGTTCGGCCTGGGATCTGCTCCTCGTGTTTCCACCAAGACTCCCAGCTAATAACGATCACATGAACTTAGATGTGATCATTATTAGCTGGGTCAGGACCAGCTTTCCGCCGACCCATCAGCCCAGCTGACCTGATGGAAGCGGCTTTGATGGCAAGATACAGCTTCTATGTATCCAGGATACATAGAAGCTGCATCCCACCTGAAAGGTGGTTTTGTTTTTTTAATTAATGTGTACAAAGCTTTTAAGCCAGGTAACCTTTTTTTGGTGGCTGTCCCTTCCATCGGACATGTCGGAGACGGCGTTTAGTCCTCTTGGGGGCTGCTTTCTGACGTCCCACAGTCTTCTGTATCCCCATATGATAAGAGCGAGAAAATAGGATTTTGTCTGTAAAATCCTTTTCTCGCTAAGTTCCTTGAGGGACACAGCTCTCGCCCAGTTATCTTTTTCTGTTTTTTTGACCATTTCTTGCCCTGCCTGGACAGACTCCTCTGGTTTTCGGTTCTGTGCCGTCCAGAGTATGGTTTCAGGTTTACGGTGTACCTTCTATTGACTTCACCTCGTTGCTCCTACTGCTTGTATACTTACTGTTTAGCTTAGTGTCTGCAGGGGGTGTAGCCTGTGTAGGAGGAGCTACACTTTTTATTGCTTAGTGTCACCTCCTAGTGGCAGCAGCCTATACCCACGGTCTTCTGTGTCCCCCAATGAACTTCGTTTGAAAACTATTTTACAGGTTATATTAGCCACTTTGGCTACATGGGCTACGCACTCCAGTACATTACACGTCATTCCAATGGTAACTGTGTAATGCGAAGTTTCTCATGCTTTGTCTGGGTCCCCCACTATTTACAGTTGATTGATGGGGGTCTCAGCAGCATGATCCAGAAGGTGTTGTTCAGTAACTCATTTTAGGTTTAAAGGCTATGTAAACCATTATCGATCACATCTAAGTTCATAACTTAGATGTGATCGATAACAGCTGGATCCTGCGCTGTCACCGAAGCAGTCAGTCCTGCTGATCTGACGGATTTGGGTTTTAGAGCAAGAGGCATCTTCTATTTATCCAGGGAAACGTAGAAGCTGTATCTGAAAAAGCAAAAAGATCTTTAATAAAAACAAATGACAAAGTTGCACTAAACAACAAATACACTTTTAGTGAAGAAAAAAAAAAAAAGTCTTCAACGGTTTACATAGTTTTTAAAGTAAGAATTTGATCATGCTGGGAACGGGAATACTGGACTGGTGTCTTTTAAGGTGAAAACAACACTTTTCTGCACACCTAGTAAGGCGCCAAAAAATTGAAGATGGTTTCCTTTTATTTTTTTTATTTTTTTTTACAGTGATCGCCTAGAACAACTGGAACGTAACCGCGAGCGTGAAAGAAAGCTGAGGGAACAGCAGAAAGAGCAGAGAGAACTGAAAGAGCGTCAGAGGAGAGCCGAGGAGAGGCGTAAAGGACGGGAGGCCAGGAGAGAAGGTACCCATGCCTGCACCTTAATTGTCCGGTCACTGTGGTATTGGGCTCTATGTAGGGGCTGTGCTTATTTCTACAGCGGGTACAGATTTAACATGTTAATTAGATTGAAAACACACCAGAGTAGTAGTGCGTAACGTGTTAGGTTTTTACTGCAGTTTAGGTTTGGAGCTTTGTTTTTCAGTAACGCATCCTTCACATACACACTTTTTTGTATTTTAGTTTTAAAAAAAATTCTAATGCATGTTAAAAAATAGTCCATGCTTTTCAAGCATTTTTGAATATAATTTTTTTTTACATGTGTTTTTGGTGCTTTACCGACATTTTGTACAGCCTTTTTTTCTTTTTTTTTTTTTTTTCTGGTGTTTTTAAAGGATTTGCAAGCATTTTGAAGGCAAATTTTTCTTTTTTCTTTTATGTTTTATTTTAAACAATTTTTTAATTGGGTTTTATTAATAAAAAAAAAAAATGTGTTTTTTGAGAATACAGCTTCTATATGGCCTATATGCATAGAAGCTGTATCCGGCAGTTAAAGACGAATCCATTGGGTCAGCGGGACTGACTGCTTCGGGGAGCGCTGCTCTTTTATGTCTTTTACGCGCAGTGTGCAGCTATTATTGATCACATCTATCATGAACAATACAGGATAAATAGAAGCTGTATCTCAAAAAAGCAAATTTTTTTTTTGTAATAACACCCAATTCAATAGTTTTCTAAAATAACATAAAAATGACCTTCAAAGGTGTACATCACTTTTAAAGTCCTTTAGAGAAGCCTATGGTAAAAAATGACCTTCCCAGAGAATGTTGGGAATAAAAAAAAAAACACTGAATCCAATTCAGTAACATCGAGGCCGCAGGAATTTTGGCCAAAAAAATGTCACACAAATGCTAGTAAGCACTGTGTTGTGAATCCGACCTTTGAGTCCCAAATCCCCTTTTTCTCTTTTCATTGCCATAGAGATACCCCAGTAGTGGTTGAAGATAGCCAGAATGTATCCTGTATAAGGAACCTGGAGCTCTGACTCCAATAAATATACAGTGTGAACCTAAAAAAGCTTTACCACGACAGTCATGCATTAAACTTCATTGGCTGTCGGCTGTACTATATGGATGGGATACTTTGAATACATCCATAGGGCTGCCTGTATGAATGGGTATGAAGAAGACATTATGATCTAACACTGCTTATCCCCTGATATACTTAAAATTATTAACCCCTTTTATATACACCAGAACTACGAAAGTTTTATGGCATTCTTGCTGCACGTTTTGTATAGCTAGAATTCAAGGAGTTGTCTGGTTTAGAAAAAATCAAATACACAGACAATTAGGAGTTAATAGAGAGTGGTTTGAGGGCCCCTTTGATTAGCCAGAGTGGAGATCAGCTACAAAGAGGGTCTCGCGCTCTGAGGGACCCAACTTGTCAGTGGATTACATTGACCGCTCATTGAGTCAATGGTCACCATGTAATACTTGATTTCTCCTGCGGTGGCGCTTCAGGGGATTTAGACACCGTGGGGTTCAAATGTAGATTACAGCTGATTGCTGGGGGAGGACGATATATGATCAGATGATTGCTGGGGGAGGACAATATATGATCAGATGATTGCTGGGGGAGGACAATATATGATCAGATGATTGCTGGGGAAGGACACTATATGATCAGATGATTGCTGGGGGAGGACACTATATGATCAGATGATTGCTGGGGGAGGACGATATATGATCAGATGACTGCTGGGGAAGGACAATATATGATCAGATGATTGCTGGGGGAGGACGATATATGATCAGATGATTGCTGGGGGAGGACACTATATGATCAGATGATTGCTGGGGGAGGACGATATACGATCAGATTGCTGGGGAAGGACGATATATGATCAGATGATTGCTGGGGAAGGACGATATACAATCAGATGATTGCTGGGGAAGGACGATATATGATCAGATGATTGCTGGGGGAGGACGATATACGATCAGATGATTGCTGGGGAAGGACGATATACGATCAGATGATTGCTGGGGAAGGACGATATATGATCAGATGACTGCTGGGGAAGGACGATATATGATCAGATGATTGCTGTGGGAGGACACTATATGATCAGATGATTGCTGGGGGAGGACGATATATGATCAGATGATTGCTGGGGGAGGACAATATATGATCAGATGATTGCTGGGGGAGGACGATATATGATCAGATGATTGCTGGGGGAGGACAATATATGATCAGATGATTGCTGGGGGAGGACGATATATGATCAGATGATTGCTGGGGGAGGACAATATATGATCAGATGATTGCTGGGGGAGGACGATATATGATCAGATGATTGCTGGGGGAGGACGATATATGATCAGATGATTGCTGGGGGAGGACCATATATGATCAGATGATTGCTGGGGGAGGACCATATATGATCAGATGATTGCTGGGGGAGGACGATATATGATCAGATGATTGCTGGGGGAGGACCATATATGATCAGATGATTGCTGGGGGAGGACCATATATGATCAGATGATTGCTGGGGGAGGACGATATATGATCAGATGATTGCTGGGGGAGGACCATATATGATCAGATGATTGCTGGGGGAGGACACTTCAAAGAAAAAAAAAACAAAGGTTGTCTAAAGTTGGACAAAAACGTTTAAGTTGTTTTCTCCTTTAACATCAAGCACCGAATGTCCGACTTTGTTTTAAACTACACAAGCCATGTTAATATTAATTGAAAAAAGTATAGAGCACATTTTTTTCTCTCACATAGGGTGTATTTACACGGTGCGGCTTTGCCGCGTTTTTTTGCCGCACGGCCGAAAACCGCAGCGCAAAAAAAAGCATTTACAGTTTCCATGCGAACTGCAGAAACACATGCATTTTTGCAGTGCAGTTTTCAGCCGTGCGGCAAGAACCTGACCGAACCGCATCGTCTGAATACCCCCCTTAAAGTGAACTGGTAGCCATTAATCGGTAGTAATAACACTTGTAATTATTAGTCTTGCACCTGCCAATAGTGTTCCAACCTGTACAACATGCCTTCTAGGGCTCGCAGGATCTGCGCTTCCTGAGCGCAGGAAGCCAGGGCTCTTGCAGGAGACTGAGAAAATGCAGTACAGTGCAGATTCAAGAATACTTGTAGAGTTTAGCACACAAAGTAAGTTTTGGCTTTTTAAACCATTTTTATAGCATTAACTTCTGTACTGCATTGTATCTTCTTAACCCTTTCTCTGCCAGACGAGCTGGCTCCACCAAACGTGTTATGGATTTATTCATGCACAGCAGCAGGAAACGCCGAGTTACTGGCACTTGTGGATATAGATGTCTGGTCAGGTGTTTTTTTTTTTGTTTTGTTCCTTTTTAGAGTGAACCGACATCATACCTAAGACATAATTGATTTTTAAAGCTAAGGACAACTTTGCCATGGAAAAAAATATTTTTCATCTATTGGTGGTTACCTGACGTAAAAAAAAGAGTTTCGCACTGCATTCTTCATCGTTTCATTCATTTTCAGACTCCCTGATATGCAGTTTGCAACCTGCTCCTAGTTTCAGGCTTTTCTCATGTAGGCATTTTTCACAGTAATAGACGCCGAATGCGTGTCCAGGGTTCTGCTGCCTTCACTAGCTTATGTATCAGCACAGCTTTATTCCTGTACTGCTTTCTACAGCCCAGGAGGGATTTCTTCTCCTTAGCGCTGACAGACACTAATGCTTACACCCCACCCCCACCCCCCCCCCCCCCTTTCCGACTGTAGAGTTTGCTTTTAATACTACAAAGCCTGTGTGATCTGTCGACCCTTTCCCCTTGGACTGCCATGTCTGCTTTCTTCCTTATCTTCACTCTACAATTCAGCTCTTATTATCTGCCCTCCCTGAACATTTGGAAGCCCCCCCCCCCCCCCTCTCCACACTCTGACCTGCCATATACAACCACCTCCCCTTCCTGCTGCATTCTCTAACACTGAGAGAAGGAGGGGGGGGGGCACAGATGTCAGCCTTGACAGCTGCAGTGTGCTTTCCCGACCTATGTCTGAATTTGCAGGACAACCAGCTAAGTGAAGAAGTTACAGACACTACAGAAGCAAAATGGTCGTACATGTTTAAAGGGGTATTCCCAATATCGTAAATGATCACTTATCCACAGTATAGGTGATAATTTTATGGTCGTGGGAGGGGGGGGGGGGGGATTCGACTGCTGGGACCCCTCGCTAATAGTGATCATGTGGGTCCTGAAATCTCAGATCCTCCTCACTGCTTAACTGCAGTGAAGGGGACATTGAATGGAGCAGCATTTGAGCATGATTCACTGCCGATCCACAGGTTCTTCACCGAAGCGATGGAAGACTATACAGACATCGCCTCCAGTTGCTACAGATTCGGCTAAACGTCCTAGCACGGCTGGAGGCTATGTCTGGTCAGTCTCCAGGGATGAGGTGACGTCACAGCGTGGGCTGGAGTGAAGAGAAGTGTATGACGCTGATTGGTCAATAGAATAAAACACCCAGTTGGGCATTTAGAAAAAATTTGCATAATTTTCAGAACTTGGTCAATAATAAAATTTTTGGAAAAAAACAAACAGTAGTTATCTACAACAAAGCGCCTATTAGATTAGGTAGGAGATAGGGAAGTTATAAACTGGTGACTGAGCCTCTAAGCTCCTCCTCTCTGTTGGAAATGCGGTGAGGATCTGGGGGTTCGAGAACCCCGTTCTCACAAACGATGCGAGTCCCAGCAGTGGGGCCCCCAGCGATCAGAGAATATATCCTGTGGATAGGTGATGATTTATGATTTTGGAAATACCCCCTTCAATGAAGACTGTTTGGAAAGTTGCGTAATTTTGCATTTAGAAAGCAAATGGACAATAAGAAAAAATGTAAATGCAAAGATGTCCATAGACTTTAAGCCACTTTTAGACACTCTTGTGCGAAGTACAGAAAGTTCCGGAGTGGATGTGTAGCATGATATTGATAACAAAGCGCAGATATTTGTATTTTTTTTTCCTGGACTTGGTTTTCTAGTATAAGTCTGGGTGAAATCGCACGCTGTGGAATTGCTGTGGATTTTCATTGCGGATTTTGCAGTGACAATCCAGTACAATACATGTGGATGGGTTTTAAAAATAAAAAAACTCCACATGTAGCTGACAAAAATCCCTGCGGAATTGGTTCTGTTCCTCCCTATTTTTCTTTAAAAATACGTGGAAAATCTGCATCCATTCTGCACTGTGTGAACAAGGCTTCACTGTTGAAATGGATCTTCTGCCCCTTGTGACTGGTATCTGTTGATCCCATGTGTTAATACCATTGTAGACCACATTGACATTTAATCCAATCATTGGGCAATATTGCCTTTACGCCACAATGATGCAATGTCACCGCGGCCTAGACAACTCCTAGGGTTTAGCATTGTGTAAATCACTTCTCTCTAGCCCTCAGTTTGGCATCACCCCCCCCCCCCCCCATTTTTTTTTTTCTGTGCTGAATTTAGTTTTTAATGCTTACGTCTGAAAACAGAGAATTTTATTAGTGTGGGTATAACCTTCGCTTTACCGCGAATGATTAATTGTATTACTTAACCCCTTAATGACTGAGCCATTTTTCATGTTTTCGTTTTTCACTCCCCGCGTTCCAAGAGCCATAACTTTTTTATTTATTTTCCCGTCAGTAGAGCGGTGTGAGGGCTTACTATTTACGGGAGGAGTTGTCGTTTCTAATGGCACCATTTAAAGTACCGTATAATGTACTGGGAAACTGAAAAAAAATCTTTGCTGGCAAATTGGAAAAAACGGATTCCTACATTGTTTTTTTGGTTTTCGTTTTTACGGCTTTCACCGTGCGGTAAAAACAACAACTTAACTCTTCTGCGGCTCAATACGATTAAGGTGACACCGAATTTATATAGTTTTTTTTTTATATTTTATTACTTTAAAAAAAACAAAAAACTTTTTGTGAAAAAATTGTTTTGCTTCACCAAATTCTGAGAGCCATAACGTTTTTTGATTTTTTTTCCGTGGATTGAGCGGTAGGAGGGCTTATTTTTTGCTGGACAAGCTGTAGTTTTTTATTGGTACCATTCTTTGGTACGTAAAAGGTTTTTGATCACTTTTTTTTTTTTTTTTGCGGGCTAAGGTGACCAAAAAACTATTTTTGTGTTTTACATTTTTTTATTATTTTACGGCGTTCACCGTGCGCATTAAATAACGCTGTATTGTATTAGTTCTGACTTACGGACACAGCGATACCAATATTTTTTGTCTCTTTTGCATTACTTTAGAGGAAAAGTGGGGTTTTATGAACTTTTAATAATAATCTATATTTTTTTTCACTAATAAATTGATGTAACTTTTTTTTTTTTTTTACAACATTTATTAGTCAACCAGCAATCGTTGGTACAATACACTGCAATACTAATGTATTGCAGTATATCGTGATTTGCACAGGCTTCTGTTAAGCCGTGCCAGAGACACGGCTTAACAGAGGTAGACCAAAGGCAGCCCTGGGGGCCTTCATTAGGTCCCCGGGCTGCGATGACAACCATTGGCACCCCCAGATAGTGTTGTGGGGGCGCCGATCTGTCAGAGGGGAACGCCCCCTCTCTATAACGCCTCAGATGCTGCGGTCGCAATTGACCGCAAATTTGAGGGGTTAAATGGCCAAGACCAGCGCGATCGCATGCACGTGATAATGCGTCAAGGGGTTAAAAGGGTTGTCCACATGCGGACAACTGATGACCTATCCACAGGATAGGTCTTCAGTATATGATCGGTGGGGGTCCAACACCCGGACCCCGCACCGATCAGCTGCTCCGGCTACCTCCGGGCACCGGATGTTTTGAAGGGTATGCAGTAGCTGGAGCCGAAAGCAAATGTCTCCGACCATTGCAGCAGTTCTGCAGCTCTACTCCTATTCACTTGAATACTGCAGTTCTGACGCTATTCTGTGACCGGAGCATCTGCTTTCGGCTCCAACTACTGCATACCCTTCAAAACATCCGGAAGATGATCGGTCCGGGTGTCGAACCCCCACCTATCGTATACTGATGACCTATCCTGTGGATAGGTCATCTGTTTTCAGGTCGTGGACAACCCCTTTAAAGGCATTCTCCGGGATATATTTTTATATATTTTTTTTTTTATTTATTTATACAAACTTATTGAAAAGCCCCCTAAGCTAAATAAAAATATATATTTATATTGGGGAGAACCCCCTTTAAACTTCATATGAGATAGTCTTAAGAAAAGAAGGGGCTACGGCGCCCCATCAAGCACCTCATTTGCTCTGACACGGCCGGCAGATTACGGTTCGTCTCTAGGAGCGCAATTCATTTCCCTGGCACATCTTTTATGTGACACAACTCGGTGCAATTGACTTTTTGATTGTGGTTTCACTGTGAATAACGTTCATGCAGCTGCTGAGGTGACATTTGCAGTAGATTCCCTCCTAACACTTTCTTCGTTCGTATCATTTAGTGTTTCTAGTATGGCTGTGCAGTGCACTTTACACCTGCAGAGATCAGTCTGCCACATATTGTACAGACACTGATTCCCATGCAGTAATTTGGGCTTACTGTTCTCTTTTAGAAAGCCTTCGTTGGGGTTTGGAATGTCAGGGGGGGGGGGGGGTTTGAGGGTTCTCTGCTTGGGACCCCTGTCTGTTAGCCACTCATCTAATTCAGCCTTAAAGGGGTTTTCCCATCTTAGACATTTATGGCATAGCCACATAAATGTATGATAGATACGGGACCCAACTCTGGCACCCACACCTGTATTGAGAACTGGGGTCATCAAACCCCTGTTTCGCCTGGTGCGTCAGAATCCAGGCATGGACTAGTGGAGAGAGGGTCGCGCTTGCGTGCTTCGATCTCTCATCTCTCGTCTCTCGAACAACCATACAACAGAATGCAGAGAGAGACACACGCAAGCGCGACCCTCTCTCCACTAGTCCATGCCTGGATTCTGGCCAGCGGCCGCCGCACCAAGGTGAACAGGGGTTCGGTGACCCCTGTTCTCGATATAGGTGCGGAACCCAGAGCTGGGACCGGCATCTATTAGACATTTATGGCATATCCGCAGGATATGACATAAATGTTTAAGATGGGGGAAAACCCCTTTAAAAAACCCAATAAGCGACTTTGTTTGCCACAGACTTGTTGGGGCCCTTTTTACACGGGCCGATGATCCAGCGAATGAGCGTTAGCCTGTGTAAAACATGGCGCAATCAGCCGACAATCGAGTGAACCTTTGTCCTTTTGATCTTTTATCCTGCGTTAAAAATGGTGGTTTGTGAGCAGCGCATCTCCCTGTGTGAAGACGATGGACTGCAGACACTATGCCAATTGTGTGGGGACGAACGATTGTGTTAATGATCCTTCGTCCGCGTACTGCCGAACATTGCTCTATGTAAATTGCGCAAACGAGCCGCGTTCGGCATGCTGCTGTTGTCGGTCGGCACTCGTTGCCCATGTAAAACCACCTTTTTAGTTTTGTTCACTTCTAACCCTCCTCCATTATTTTTTGTGCTGACCCAAGCTCTGCCGGTTACCATTCTTCCGTGATTACCTCTCATTGCTTTATGATTTGTTGTACATCATGTCCCTATAAACCAAAACTTCACCTTTGCCTACAGGGTCTAGATCTTTTCAGAACATGGCATTGCCCAATGTATTCTATTCAGTAAGGTGAAAAGTACATTGAGGGCACCCGAGCATTTGGGGTGACTTAGCCCCGTATATACAGTGTAGTATTTTTTTATGTCTTTTCTTTGTAGAATTACTAGACGCCTTAATGGACAGCAATCCCAGGTTCTCATCTACACCAAGGAAAGCTGATCTTGCTTCTATAAGAACTAACTTGTCTTTCCCTCTGGTTTGGAGAAGCATAAGCTTATATGTTTGAGAATGTCATTATATGCACTGACCTAATATACAGTCATTAGCTCCGTCATGTTCAGCTTGGCTGAAAAGTTCCACCAACTGCAGCTCAATTTGCATTAAAGGGGTATTGCATTTTCTTGTAAATGAAGCCTAATATTTAAAGGGTAACTAAACTTTAAAAAAAAAACTTTTGACATGTCATAGTGATATGTCAGAAGTTTTGATCAGTAGGGGTCCGAGCGCTGAGACCCACGCCAAACGCTAAAACAAAGCGGCAGAATTGCTCGGTTGAGCGCTGTGCCGCTTTTCTCGGAAAGCCGATCGAGCAGTGTACGGATTCATAGACTTTCTACCGCTCCGAGGAAAATCGATCAGAAACTAAGTGGCACAACGCTTTCCCAAGCGCTTCCGCCGCTTCGTTTTAGCAATCAGTGGGGGTCTCTGTGCTCGAACCCCCACCGATCAAAACTATTGACGTCTCTATGATATGTCCAAAAAAAATTTTTAACGTTTCGTTGATCTTTAATTGAAACATTCTAGAACTTTAATACTCTTGTTGTGTCCATTCCTCAGCTTTCGTCTTTCTTTGTCAGATTTTTTAGGCTTTAATCGTTTCCATTCACTGATTGTAAGCAAGAGAACTGTGAGGAATTGAAACACCAAGTATGTTTAGAAAGCGGCAGAATTTTTCTATTCTACAAATATTAAGCGTTATTTACGTAAAACATGTAAAACCTCCTCAACTTGTAGATTTCAGTACCAAGCTCTAATTTTAGTTTTTGCCTGACCGGTTTTCATTCTCTAGTAGCTGCTCATCACAGAACTGCAAGGGAGGAGCATGGAGAGAAAAATAAAGCAAATTACCGCAGTCGCAGTCCTGCACGTCAACAGCGGGAAAGGGTGGAGGCAGGAGAGATGAGGAAACAAGGTAAGCCTCCCTGAACATAATAGGTTTCCCAGCACACAGAGGAACGACATTAAAGCAGACCACCCGATTCCATGTACCCTATTAGGGCATGTGAATGTAATATAAGGGTGTCGTTTGCTTAAGACCCCCCCCCCCTCTTTTAGCCAGAGTTGAGAGCAGCTGTAAAGAATGACTATAGAAGAACCAGCGCGTCTGTGCAACGCATGGATGGCCTTTTTTGATTTAAAAAAAAAAAAAAAAAAGCCAGTTGGATAATTCCCAGACGATAACTGCTTATTTAAGAGGTTCTCATCGTCGTGTTAGGATTATCCAAAGTGGGTAATCCATTTAAGAACATTCTTACCGTTGTCATCATTTTTACTGTTGTCATTCTAGCAAAAGATCTCAGGGATGGCCATAGCCAACTTCCCATTATAAAGAAATAACATGCATTATAGGAGGAATAGGGGCTGTTTACTCTCAGCCATACACGCTTATCATGGTCGAGCTTCACGTATCCATGAGAACGAACAGACCGCAGCGTAGCGATGATCTGGATTCGTGCTGGATCGCAACTGTCGCTTTTGCTTCTCTCAGTGAAAGAGGACAGACCAGATGTGAGGGATCTCTTGTCTGACCTGCAAGATATCAGCGACAGCGAACGGAAAACAAGTTCTGCAGAATCCTCCTCAGGTACTTGTACTAATTATTTGCTAGGCTCTGTTCACATCTGCATCGGAGGCTCCTTCAGGAACCTCCTTTACGGATTCTGTCTTTTTTTTTTTTTCTTTTTTGCTAGACAAAATAGCGCAGTATACAGCAAAATGATGGGAACCCAGTATTTAAAGTTATTGGGCGATCTGGCGCCGTTGGCTTCCATTATGAAACTGACCGGCGCTCTGGTATTTCCCGTTTCTCTGAAGGAACAGAATTAGGAAAATCGTAACGCAGATGTAAATAGACCCTTACATTGTAGAAATTATTAGTGATGTCTGCCAACATTTCAGTTATTTCTCTTCAGATGAGGATCCCAAAATGCACAATGACCACAGGAAAAATGATATATCCTTGTCTGTTTAGCAGATTGTGTGGTGTGTGTGTGTGTGTGTGTGTGTGTGTGTGTGTGTGTGTGTGTGTGTATATGGGACTATGACCATGGACTAACTTGAAACTGGTTTTTCTAGTTTACTATTAATCGTATAGTACAACTGAGAATGTGTATATCTCAGATGTGTCCCTACGCACTGACAATCACCCAGTTGGCAAATTATTCATATATTTCCAGGAGGAATAACAAATGAGCTGCACAATGCAGAGTTCTAAGCAAAGATTCTCCATAATTATTTCATGGTGAATACAAGTATTTACTAAATCAGACATGTCAGGAGAGCTGCTGGGTTCTCTTTTTGGCAGTATAGCAGACTGATAGATCTAAGGACTAGCAGTAAATTACAGAGGAGGCAACTTTCTCAGTTTCTGGATCTTGGGATCTGCTGCAGGGAGAATTTGTTTCCTTATTTCCCTGGCACCTTTATTGCTTTCTATGTATTCACCTCATCCTTACAGACAAACTTGAGCAGTTTAAAGGGGTTGTTCAGTCCCCCAAAAATTGATGGCCTATCCTCAGAGTAGGCCATCAATATATGATCGGTCGGGGTCCAACTCCTGGCACCCCCACAGATCAGCTCCTTTTCTGCTCATGCTGTGAATCACAGACACACTTGTAGCGGCGGTTCACAGTATTACAGCCTTCTCCTATTCTGTTCAATAGGATTAGACTGTAATAGTGTGAACCGCCGTTACAAGTGTGTCGGAGATTCATAGTGTGAGAAGTAAAGGAAATGAAGGGGAAGCAGCACTCGTATGACCGCTGTGGCCCCTTCAAAACAGCTGATCGGTGGGGGGTGCCGGCAGTCAGACTTTCACGCCCGACCATCAATTTTTTGGGACTGGAAAACCCCTTTAAAATCTTAGTTGTTAAAATGTTAGTAGCTGCATGGCCTTCATTCAGGGCTATGTCGTACTAATTTTGGTAATTTATGGGCTGTACCTATAAAGACTTAACCATTTTTTGTTTTTAATATCACTCCAGCAGGGTCTGCGTCTGGGTCAGAGGAGGAAGAAGAGACCAGCTCTGAGGAGTCAGATGAAGCAGAGGAAGAGGAGGAGGAAGAAGAGGATGAGGAAGAGGAAGAAGAGGAGGAGACTGGAAGCAATTCAGAGGCGGCATCAGAACAGACTGCAGGTAGTAATATGGTCATTGTAATAGCTATACATTAAGACACTCCTACAAATTGCATCTTTGAAATGACGCTGCGCCGTCTGCCCAGCAATCTAAGTACAGGAGTGGAAACAAATTGTCCGTTTTGAAATGTCATACACATTGCTTACTAACCAAGAGCAAACTTGAAAAAGTTGACGGCGAAATGCGCGTCGGGGCATTTATTGTGGTCCGGTTTGTGTGTTTGGGAGATCAATATGCAAAACACAGGTTGGTATTTGGCTGAGTTTGGGTTTTGATTGTTGTTATTTGCATATTTATACCCCTTCTCTAGTGATTAATGTATTTACATACCAGTGATTTTTGAGGTGTATTATTATTCTATTTTGATATACCATACCCTAGTGTTTGTGTATGTAACTGTATGCATTGTGGTCCCTTCACCACCACCACATTTTAGTGTGTTATTTTAACTTATGATGGCCTATACGTTTTTATAATATTCTCTAATAAAGTATTTTGATGTACTGGATAGTGCCATATTGTGTACTATTGGTTATTTTTGTCTTTTGAACACCATTATGTCTGTATATATTTCTATAGGTTCTCTAACAAAGAGCAAATGTTCATTTTCTGTCTTAACCATCGGCTCACTTCCTGGGAACCTGTTTTGCTAAACAAATTACGGTATATTCACCATTTATAAAATTAATATTATTGATTTTTCAGAAGAGGTCAGTGATGAAGAGATGAGTGAGGAAGAGGAGAGAGAGAATGGAAATCACGTTCCCATTGGTAAGAGCCCTATATTGCTGTTCTTCAGCCTTCAGTAGATTTGATTGTAAGGCCTAATGCACACGGCCATGTTTGTTTTTTTGTCTATGTGCTATCTGCAATTTTGCGGCTAGCACACGGACCCATTCATTTATATGGCCCTTCGCAGACGCCCGCGATGTTCACGGATCCGTGTGAGAGCTGCAAGTCCGGACCGCAAAAACCCAGGACTTGGCATTTTACTGTCTCTATTTGTGGATCATGTGACCTACAGGGGGTTGGGACCAATTCCAGGCTTACTTTTTTTGCGGCTCCGTGAATACTGATGAGACACGGATGCACTAGGGAAGTTTTTTTTTTTGTGGAGAAATGGACTGCAATTACGCACAACGGATTTGTGGTCTTGCGGACTGCAGAATTGCCACGTTCGTGTGCATTAGGCCAAACTGCTTACAGCTTAAAAGGATGACCATGAAATAAGAGTGATGTCGCCCCACATCAATGTCATCCTCTTGGCAATTGTTATAGATAGGTGAGGATGAAGGGCATTTTAAGTAACCTACTTTAAAGGGGTTTTCCAGCCAGTAGAAATTGATGGCCTATCCTCAGGATAGGCCATCAATAGCTGATGGTTTGGGGTCAGAATCCCGGGACCCCCGCCGATCATCTATTTTGAAGGGGGTGCAGCACTCGTACGAGCTCTGCTTCCCCTTCATTTCCACTTGCTCACTGAATCTTCGACACGCATTTAGTGGCGATTCACAGGTATTGTAGCCTTCTTCCTCTATTGAAGTGAATGGGAGAAGTCTGCAATACCTGTGAATTGCTGCTAAATGCGTGTCGAAGATTCACATTGAGCAAGTGGAAATGAAGGGGAAGCAGCACTCGTACGAGCGCTGCACCCTCTTCAAAACAGCTGATGGGCAGGGGTCCTGGGAGTCAGACCCCGAGCTATCAATTTTTACTGCCTGGAAAGCCCATTTAAATAGTGATCTCCAATATTGGCAACATTTGAATGGAGCGGCAGAGCACATGCTCGACAGTCGCTCAATTCAAACTCTTCTCCACTGTGGGGGATGCAGTAAGGCGGGATGGGATTTTTGGGCTCGGGATCCCTGTTCTAGTGATTGGTAGGGCCCCCAGCGATCAGACATTTATCACGTAAAAAAAACCACAAAAGTTATGAAGCCCTGTTTGTCTAGTTTCACTTACCTGCACACTGTTACGGAGATCCCCCACTGCCCTTTATCAGGTCACCGTTTAAAGAGGCTCTGTCACCAAATTATAAGTGCCCTGTCTCCTACATAATGTGATCGGCGCTGTAATGTAGGTGACAGTAATGCTTTTTATTTAAAAAAAACGATCTATTTTCACAACGTTAGGAGCGATTTAAGTTTATGCTAATGAGCTTTCTTAATGCCCAAGTGGGCTTACTTTTACTTTCGACCAAGTGGGCGTTGTACAGAGGAGTGCATGACGCTGACCAATCGGCATCATGCACTCCTCTCCATTCATTTACACTGCACTAGCGATATAGATATATCGCTATGTGCAGCCTCATACACAAGCCCTAACATTACTACAGTGTCCTGATAATGAATACACATGAAATCCAGCCTGGACGTCATGTGTACTCAGAATCCTGACACTTCTGACTCTTTTTTTTGTGAGATTCCGGCAAGTGAAACCAAATCTCGTTTAGCTCCGAGATCTCGCGAGATTTCGTATCCGTTGCTGTAAATCTCACAGAAAAGATTCAGAAGTGTCAGGATTCTGAGTACACATGACGTCCAGGCTGGATTTCATGTGTATTCATTATCAGGACACTGTAGTAATGTTAGGGCTTGTGTACGAGGCTGCACATAGCGATATATCTATATCGCTAGTGCAGTGTAAATGAATGGAGAGGAGTGCATGATGCTGATTGGTCAGCGTCCTACACTCCTCTGTACAACGCCCACTTGGTCGAAAGTAAAAATACGCCCACTTGGGCATTAAGAAAGCTCATTAGCATAAACCAAAATCGCTCCTAACTTTGTGAAAATAGATCGTTTTTTTAAATAAAAAGCATTACTGTCACCTACATTACAGCGCCCATCTCCTTATGTAGGAGATAGGGCACTTATAATGTGGTGACAGAGTCTGTACTGACCACCACAACCAATCGGCCGATTCATGAGCCCCCACATAGGAAATACTTCAACTGCTAGTGACCATGGATGTTGTCTCTTATGTACATAGACATTGTTCTTGCCAATACACAGTCAGGATTAGAAAAACATGGCTGCTTTCTTCCAGAAACACTGCCACTCCTGTCCATGGGTTGTGTTTGGTATTGTAGCTCAGCTCCATTAAAGTGAATGGAGCTGAGTTGCAATACCACACACAACCTTGTGAACAGGTATGGCACTAAAAGCGGCCCCCACCTTCTGTTGCTGGACAACCCCTTTAACACCAGAGGCAGAACATTCTGGAGGGGGCGGGAGGTCTGAGGTTTGTTTGTTTTTCTTAGTATTAAATTTAAGGATATAAATAATTTGGGTCTCCAAAATTAGTATGAAGTGAATTATCAATTGTACAATGTGTTATTTGTAACTTTGTCAGTATCGGAATTTTTTTTTTTTTTTGCAGTCACAGAGTCCAGATTTGATCATGACTCTGCTGAAAGTGAGGAAGAAGAGGACGAGGAGGACGAAGAAGACACTAGAAACGCTAGCCCACATTCAAATGCTCAGACTGATGGTGAATATGTCCCTGATTCTCCTGTCATGTTACCTGTTGAGTTGAAGCAGGAATTTCCTAAATATCTTCCGGCGCTACAGGTAAAATGGAGGAAACACTAATAAAATAAAAATAAAAAATTGGTCTGATCTTACTATTATTACGTAACTGTTTTTCCTTATTTTTGCTAGGGCTGCCGCAGTGTGGAGGAGTTTCAGTGCCTGAATCGCATTGAGGAAGGGACCTATGGAGTTGTGTACAGAGCAAAGGACAAGAAGACAGGTCCATAAACTTTTTTTTAAGCATAGTTCTTCTGACATCCATATTTTCAGTTTCTTTTAGCTATAAGAGCAGTCCAAGGGAAGGGGGGAGCACGTAGCTCTTGCTGCCTGGTCGGCGCATATTGTCCCTTTTAAACTACATCAATTGCAGTTTATAGTCAAAAATAGTGTGTGCGCTTATATGGTCAGATAACTATGCTTCATATCTTGACCACCAGGGGGCACTATTCTGTTAGTCTAGGCACAATCCTATTTTGCCGTAAGTTTCCGTATCCAATCGTTTAATTTTCCTATTGCTTTCTAGATGAAATTGTTGCACTGAAGAGGTTAAAAATGGAAAAAGAGAAGGAAGGATTCCCTATAACATCCCTCCGAGAGATCAACACCATATTAAAAGCCCAGCATGACAATATTGTCAGGGTCCGGGTAAGCATCAGAATGGGTAATGTTGAAATCCTGTTAGTAATTGTTTATCCTCCTCTCACACATTTTAATGACCGTTGATTCCCAGCCATTCAACCATTTCCGGATTGCGGCTATTTCAGACCATTCCTTACAGTGACAGCTGGAATGATATGTACCAGAATATAGTTGGTGTATGTGATTCCAAATGTTTTGTGGTATAAATGTTACATATACATGAACGCTTCCCAGGGTATTTACTTCTTTTTTTTAATGATGGACTTGGCACCGCCAAGCTTCCCAAACAAGTTTCTTGCACCACATAAAGGTGGCCATGCAAAGTTACTAATCAATGGGAGATATGGTGGACAGCCAAGCATGCCAATTCAGCTGTTTCAATGCCTCCTGTTGACTTAGTTTGGGAGTGCAAATTTGAGTGTGACTAGGCATTACACACACACACACACACACACACACACACACACACACACACACACACACACACACACACACACACATACACATACACATACACATACACACACATATACACACATATACACATACACACACTCACTCACTCTTCCCACTTGTTTACTAGTTAGGCTTCATTTACAGACACCAGTGGCGTCTCAACAGAGCCCATTGGCTTTAATGGGTTCTGTCATTTTTTCATCATGGTTTCCGTCATTTTAATGGAGCCTCGGAGGCAAATGTGAACTAAGCTTAAGGCGCAACATACCATGTACTATTCAGGGGTATGGCTGGGAAAAAGTTATTCAACTTCCACCGCTTCTCTGTGTCCTTATACTTAAACTGCTTCTCTTTCTGCCAGGAAATTGTTGTTGGAAGTAATATGGACAAAATCTATATTGTTATGAATTATGTGGAACATGATTTGAAGAGCCTCATGGAGACCATGAAACAGCCTTTCCTACCAGGTGAATGAACTGAGGGATTTGTCACCTTATAGTAAATAAAAATATATATATATCTTTATAAACTGGTATTGATATAGCGTGCAAATATACTGACTTAGCTTATCACATCTGGACGCCAGGTCTTTTCAACTTGACCCATTTGATATCAGCAGATAACATGGGCAAGACCTTGACTACAATGGGGCCGAAGCTCTTTTTAACCCCTTAATGACCGCCGATAAGCCTTTTTACGGCGGTCATTAGTGGGCTTTATTCTAGAGCTCCGCCATTCTACGTCGCTGCTGTAGAATAAAGTAAACAGAGCAGGGAGCCGTGAAATCTCCCTGCTCTCAGCTGCCAGAGGCAGCTGAGGGCTGGGAGCGTCCCTGCTCTGCCGGGTGAGATCGATATTAGTATCGATCTCACCCGTTTAACCCTTCAGATGCGGTGTACAATAGCGAGCACCGCATCTGAATGGTTTTGGAGAGAGGGAGGGAGCTCCCTCTCATCTCACTGACACCCGGCGATAAAATCGCCGAGTGTCTGTGTCTTCTATGGCAGCCGGGGGTCTAATAAAGACCCCCAGGTCTGCCTGGAGCGAATGCCTGCTAGATCATGCCGCAGGCATGACCTAGCAGATGCCTGTCCGTTTTAAACGGACAGGCAGTAATACACTGCAATACAAAAGTATTGCAGTGTATTATAATAGCGATCGGAGGATAGGGAAGTCCCCTAGTGGGACTAGTAAAAAAGTTTAATAAAGTTAATAAAAAAAAAAAGTGAAACAAAAAAAATGAAAAACCCACTTTTTCCCCTTACAAAATGCTTTACTATTAAAAAAAACTACAATAAAGCAAAAAAGTTACACATATTTGGTATCGCCGCGTCCGTAACGACCCCGACTATAAAGCTGTTACATTATTTAACCCGCACTGTGAACGCCGTAAAAAATAAAATAAAAAACAATGGAAAAATTGCTGTTTTCTGTGAATCCTGACTTAAAAAAATGTGATAAAAAGTGATCAAAAAGTCGCATCTACTCTCAAATGGTACCAATAAAAACTACAAGTCGTCCCACAAAAAACAAGACCTTATACAGCTATGCCGACGCAAAAATAAAAAAGTTACAGCTCTTCGAATGTGACAATGTAAAAATGTAAAAAATGGCTTGGACATTAGGGCCCAGAATGCAAGCAGGGGGAAGGGGTTAATTCACATTGGGACTAAGGTTGTCACGATACGAGAATTTGGACTTCGATACCGATACTTCGTTTAGTATTGCAATTTCGATACTTTGCCAACCGTAATAAAAAAAAAGTTTTTCCATTTTGTGATGAGGCGTGAGGTGTGATGATGAATTTAACTATTTTATTTTTTTACATCGTACACATTATAAATGACGCAAACAAATTGTTGTGCGGGTTATTACAGCCGCGCCAATAACAAATATGTATATTTTATGTATTGAGACTTATTTTAATGTTTATTGTAAAAAGAAAAAAAAAAGGTATGTGTATTTTTTTTACATTTAATATTACTTTAGGTTTTTACTTTATTTTTAAACTTTAACCGGTTAAGGACTAGGCTGTTTTACAGCTAAATGACCAGAGCAAATTTCACAATTTTGCTATGCGCTTCTTTACATGACTATAACTCAGCAGGTGAATAAAGTTCATCTTTGAATTTTACACTCTTTTTAAAGGACAGATAGGGCTTTGTTTTAGTGGCATTTGTCAGTATATATCATTTTTATTTTTTTCTCTAAAGTGGGCAAAATTGGAAAAAAATGCAAGAATTTAGCAATTGCATCAGTTTAGGCTAGTATTTTTCACACACGGTATGGACCACGGACAAAATTAATCTCCTTTCACATTCTTCCACTTCTCCCGTGCATGGGGATACCAAATATGTGTGCCTTATTCGCTGTGCGGGCATGTGCCAGGGCTTGGCATAAAAGGAGGCTTTTTGGCCTTTTCGGTCCAGGAATTTTGCACTTGATTTTATAGCCGCATACTGTTTTCTGGGGGGCCTAATGCTGCTGAAACATTAGAAACACCCCATAAATGACTTCATTCACACAAGTAGACCCCACAAGGTTTCCTTCAAGAGGTTTATCATATTTTTTGACAGTCCAGTTTTCTTCTGAAAGTTTCTTGAATAAGATGGATCAAAATAAAATTAGCAATTTTTTAGCAAATGCGTCAGTTTATACCAGTATTTTTCACACACGGCATAGACCACGGACAAAATTCATCTCCTTTCACATTCTGCCACTTCTCCTGTGCACGGGGATACCAAATATGTGGCCTTATTTATCACATAGAGAAGTAGGAGGGCGGACGATAGAAGAAGATTATTTCACAAATCGCTTTTTTTCAAAGCTGGTTTTACAAAACTCAACAGAGTTTCTATAACACTTCCAAAATATCTGCTCCTGAAGCAGAAATCCCAAAATATTCATCTAGGGGTATAATGGGAATTTATTTTTTTGGGTTTTCTAAAATAAGAAATTGCAGGTTTATAAGCACATGGAGCCCTCCAGCAGATGAACTTTAGAGAATATGCAAACATGACATCCACCCCCCACCCATTCCCTCCCTCACCCTTGGAGTAAAATCAGGGGAAAAATAAAAACGTAATGTAGGGCAAATATATTTTCAACGAATTAACTAAAATCTAATAATTCAGAACAGTGTGGTATTTTTTAAAACATGGCTCAATGCACAGGCCTGGTTGTGAGGGACATGAGGGACAGAAATATCGGGAATCTTTGCGGTGCCCGTCTTTTCTGCAGATGCGGCACTTTTTCTGGGGGTTGCTTTTGGTTGGTGTTGGGGGAATCCGACTGATGAAGTGTCTTTCAGTCAGTCGCGTGACATCCTCAGACTGGGGGCATTCTCGGGTGTCCTGAACATCAAAAATGAGGCCTTCAATAATTTTTCCCTGGAAATCCAGGTATGTGTCTCTGCCTCTGTTTTTTTTGTAGAGCACAAATGAGTTGTGGATGGCCACCTGTAACAAATAAATGGCCACCTTTTTTGTACCAGGTTCTAGTTTTGCGTTTTACTAAATAGGGCTGTAAAACCTGGTCGCTTAAATCCACCCCCCCCATGTACTTGTTATATTGGGACACGCTCACTGGTTTGTGCTTGTCCGATGTTGCCCCTCTTTCCCTCACTGCCACTGTTCCTGCGGTATGAATCGTGCTTAGCACATACACGTCTTTGCGATCCCTGAACTTGACCGCCAGCAATTCTTCAGATTCTTCAGATGCATAAGCACAGGAGTCCCCCTTTACCATGCGCTTCCCCACTAATTGCTGTGGAAAACCAATTCTGTTTTTGCGCATGGTACCACATGCCCCAGTCCTTGCAGCATGCAAATGCCTAAACAGGGGCACACTCGAATAAAAATTATGGCAGTACAGGTGGTACCCCTTGTGAAGCAGAGGCTGCATTATCTCCCACCCAATCTTACTGCTGGTGGAAAGATCAGGGGGGCATCCAGGAACATTTATTGTGCGGTCCCGCCCTTCATAAATCCTGAAGGCGGTGGTATATCCTGACCCGCTTTCACACAATTTGTAGAGCTTAACGCCATATCTTGCCCTTTTGGAAGGTAGATATTGGCGACAGCTAAGTCTGCCATGAAAGTTGAGGAGGGATTCGTCCACACTTACATTCTGCTCAGGGGTGTAGAGTTGCAGAAATAAATTATTCAGGGAATTTATTAGCGGTCTTATTTTGAACAACCGATCCCGGTTTGCATCGGTACTTGGGGGGGCCTGTGCGTTGTCATTGAAGTGGAGGAACCTCATTATTGTCTCATAACGAGACCTGGGCATTACTGCAGAATATACTGGGGTGGCTTGGGCGGGTCTTGTTGACCAGTAAGACCTAATGGAGGGCTTTTTGACAATACCCATATTTAGGGTGAGCCCCAAATTTTTTTTTAATTCCTGCAAATTGGTGGGCGTCCAATCTCTGGCATGGGTGGATGAAGGTTTCTGCCTTATATATTGAGTGGCATATAAATTTGTTTCGTGGACAATCTGATTTAGGATGTCGTCCGTTATAAATAAATGGAAGTAATCCATTTGGACAAAATTTGTATGGTCCACGGTTATGCCAGGAGTGGCAGTAAATCCGTGGATTCTAGGCCCAAAAGATGGGGCAAGTGCCCATACAAGAGCCTGGACTGGAGGGACCAGGCTGTCCCGTGCTACAGCGCTACTTGGCCCTGCGCTTTCAAGTTCTGCAGTTTCAACTGCATCAGGGACAACGTCCCCTGAAGATGAACCTGAAGTGACGCTGTCATCGTCACTACCTAAAACAGGTTCCATCTCTGACGCCATCTCTGATGCGGTCTCCGACTCAGACCACAGCATGGCGTATGCCTCCTCGGCGCTAAACAACTTCCTCGCCATAACGTAACTAACACTAACACTAACTAAACAAATTGTTTTTTATATAAAACACACAAACTAACTGCTATATATATCTACACTACCGCTAACAAAAAAATAAACCGCTATTGCTATATATATTACATATATGTGGATATATATATAATTATATACTCCCTACCTGCCTATTCTAATAGAATAAAAGAAAGAAAGGTAGATAGATAGAAAAAAAGATAGATGGATAGATAGATTGTATAGATAGATAGAAATCTATCTATACAGAGAATGTTTTATAGTGTAACTGTATTTTTTTTCACTGTATTCTTCTGGCAGCAATTCTCCCGAGTCTCTTCTTCTCCTCAAACTGAAACAATGTTTGAGGAGAAGAAAAGAGGCAGGAGATTTACTGCCAGAAAAGTAAAAATAAAACAAATGTGGTCGCTGATACTCTGCCCAGTGCCCAGAGCTGTTGGTAACAGCGTGGGCACAGGGCTGTGTGCACGCGATCGCGTGCACACTGTTTTCTATGCAGAAATGCATGTGATCGCTGTGATTGACCCCCTGACATTCTGCCCAGTGCCCATGGCTGTTAGCAACAGCCAGGGCATAGAGCTGTGTGCACGCGATCGTGCGTGCACAGTCTCTGAAGTGCCGCCGTAAATAGTCTATACGGCGGACTTCAGAGACCCTGACCGCTGGCCGTATAAATACGGCCAGCGGTCGGGAACCTGTTAATGTACTGACATATATCTATATTACAGTACATTAGCATGTGTACGGATAGTACACAGGCAGTTGTTAGGACATATCTAAGTATGCCCTAACAGGAATTATGGTAGGACAGCCCTGGGGTCCTTCAATAGACCCTGGGCTGTCTGCCCATATATGGTGTGACCCTCTATCGCATCACAGGAATTCCCTTCTCCCAGAAAGCTGCAGTCCGCTGTGATCGCAGCATTCAGGGGAATAACGGCGGAGATGAGGTTTCTCTGATCGCCGCCGCTATGGAGCGGGGCTGCGGCTGTGTAATTCAGCCATTGCCCTGCTCCTGACAGGAAGTGCACACGCGGTCAGCATGAGGTGATGCGGCCGGCGCTGCACTAATGAGCGGCGGTTCAGGCACTGAAGACAGAACACAGGGGTGTTTTGCAGTGCGCCCGCCATGTTCTGTCTTCAGTGTCGGCAATCATTAGTGCAGCGCCGGCAGCATTACCTCATCCTGACAGTGCGCACTTGTTATCAGGACTCAGGAGCGCGGCAATGGCTGTATTACACAGCCGCAGCCCCGCTCTCATATATTCATGTGTTACTATACTGAGCTGTGCGGCCGCACCGCTTCGTATCGAAATACATGAAACAACGGTATCGAACCGTTTGGGGATGCACAGTATCGAAGTTTCGATGCATCGTGCATCCCTAATTGGGACTATTCCACACTTTAGAAGTTCTGCATCCCTTTTGTTCTGGAAGTTTGTGGGATAGGGACAATTTCCATACAAGCATTTATCGACAAGACCTCTAAACTTCAGACATTTTCACAGGCTGTATGCAAAAGACCATTTCAAAGTCGCCATCTACGTGTTTAGCGCACTTGCATATGTAAAGGCAGTGGCTGTAAGGACTGCAGTTCTGCTGGCGCAGACCTGTTCTATGCCTGTGTCACGAAATTTTTTATTATTCATTCAGACTAAATACTGAATTGACCTAAAGGTCTTTAAAAGCTATTGAAACCAAGTTTACTTTGCTGTTTTTTTGGTTTTTTTTAAGGGGCTTTCCAGGAAATTAACTTGACCGCCTACCCTTATGAAAGATCATTATTATCAGTGCAGGTTTGGTTTGAGCAAAAGTAAAGGGGCCACGGCACTCCAGAAAACATCATAGTGCCTTCGTTCTGCTGAGAGGTGGTGTCCTGGGGTTTTTCCATTGATCAATAAGCATATGCAATAAATGGAAAATCCTTTGATGAAAACCCCTTTTAAGCTGACATTTCTATATTGTCGAAATAGTAAACGGAAGAGATTAACGGGCAAAGCAGATTATTGCAATTTTTTTTTCGAGACATCCAGAATATCATTGGCAAAGTAGCAACAGTCATCTCTGCCACAGCCGAGTCTATTGAATATTATTCAACCGTTCTCATTGTCCTTTATTTACACGGGTGAAATGTTCCATAGTTTAGTCTTGATGTCATTGTAAGACTAGAACAGGTTTTGAAAAGTCGGCGTTTCTCAGAAATAGATTTTAATTCCTTAAACCCGATGACCTGTTTTAATCGTTCCAGTAAGTTTTGTCTCTTCTGTTTTTCCAACCAACATCTGTTACTTATTAGTAGTGAACGGTTCATTTCAAACTCAATTCATTTTAGAAAAGCAAATAAACCATCATTCACCCATCTCCTCCCTTCACAGGTGAAGTGAAAACCCTTATGATTCAGCTGTTGAGGGGCGTCCGCCACCTTCATGATAACTGGATTCTTCACCGGGACCTCAAGACCTCCAATTTACTGCTCAGTCATGCCGGTATATTAAAGGTATGGCTTCCGTCCACATTAAACGGGTTGTCTCATCAACGACATTGGTGGCATATAGTCAGAATATGCCACCAATATTCAATCGGTGGGGATCCGCCTGCCGTGACCTCTACAGATTGCTATGGAAGCTGGTCATTCCATTATGGCTGTGCAGGAGGCCTCCTGGATAAAGCGGAGCTGAACTTAAATGGGTTGCCCCGGGCACAGGATGGTCCAAAGGATATGTCATCCGTATATAATCGGTGCTTAAAGGGGGCACCCGGACCCCACACTGATCAGCTGTTCCGGCTGCCTCTGGGCGCCGGATGTTATGCATTGTTCAGTGCTTGAAGCAGATGGCTCTGTAAACTGAGTAGCGGCCGCTATACTGTGACTGGAGCCATCTGCTTCTGGCATGGACATCCGGTGCCTTGAGGCAGCCAGAGCAGCTGATCGGCGTGGGGTCCAGGTGTCGGACCTGATGTATAGGTCATCAGTATGAAAAACAGCCCCGTGCCCGGATAACCCCTTTAAAGGAGAAAAAGCGGCTTCCTAGTTCAGCTGCCACTTTGTTCTAGTGATCGGCTGGAGTCCCAGCAGTGGGACCTCCACCAATCGGACCTCCGCCAATAGTAGTGAGCACAAACTAGCTCTGCATCAGACACTGCTTGAAAGTCCTGGTGACTTTAGCCTGCAGAGCCACTGAATTATTATATGATCTTTACAAGGTTTAGTCTAGTCCGCTTTGAACATCAATGGGTAGTTTATTTAAAGGGGCTTTCTGGTACTAGGTCAATAAAGCTTAATCGCTGTATAAATGAACAATTCTACCTCTTTCTAATTTACTTTGTTTCTATTTCTCACCATTTTCAAGATCTTTTATTGCAGTCAGTGAATGAGGACACTGTTTACATTTGCAGACTGCAAAACTGTACATACCCAGTCCTGCTCTTTTTGGTAATCCTACACTTATGTATTAGGGAATTAGATAAATACCAGTTCCCTCATACATAGATCTTAATGGAAACACAATCATTATAAGCAGGAACCATCCAGTTAGAGCAGGCAATTCACTGTTAGTCTGACGGGGGCTGTTTTAGGTCAGCCTGTGTCTGCTGCTCCACAGACCGCAAGCTGTGTTTTCTATATCTGTGGTTGTGTCCTGAGAGGTTATTGTCAGAACGCTCCGGCTTGTGAAAGGATTTCAGTAATGAGAATACATTAGGGAGTTGTTGTTTTTTTATGGAGTGCTCTAATATATTCGTGTAGCGTCACTAAAGACGAATATCAACTTATGGGATCTACCGATCTTTAACCAATTTTCTGTTATTTTATATCCATTCTGGATATGCTTTGATTGGATTTTTTACTTTGCAGGTTGGAGATTTTGGTTTAGCCCGTGAATATGGATCTCCTCTTAAGCCTTACACTCCCATTGTGGTTACCTTGTGGTATCGCGCTCCAGAACTACTTCTTGGCGCAAAGGTAAGTGCACTTAAAATCTATGTACAACTTTACAACTAGATTTTTATATTTCTTTAAAGAGGATCTGTCACCAGTTTAATACTTCTCTATCTCCTACCTAATAAACGCTTTGATGCTGATAATTACTGTTTTTTGTTTTTTTTAAACGTTTATCATCGCCAAAAGTTCTGCTCATTTTTAGATTTATGCACATTTTTTCGAAATGCCCAATTGGGCGTTTTGTTTTTTTCGTTTCACCAAAAGAAAAGTATATGATGCTGACCAATCCGCATCATACACTTTTCTCTTCATTCTTGCCCAGCTTTATTCACAGCCCAGCGTGATCTCCGCTAGAATTGCGAGATCACGCTGAGACGTCACTTACTCTCGCAGTTCCTTCTCCGGTGCGATGGGAGATTGACCAGACTTCGCCTCCAGCCGTGCCAGGACTGCTGCTGAGGAGGATAATCGTCCTGGCAGGGCTCGAGGCGATGTCTGGTCATTCTCCAGCCGCTCCGATGAAAGACCTGCGGGAGTAAGTGTCGTCACAGCGTGATCTCGTAATTCTAGCGGACATCACGCTGGGCTGTGAATAAAGCTGGGCAAGAATGAAGAGAAGTGTATGACGCTGATTGGTCACCATCATACACTTTTCTTTACAACGCCCACTTGGTGAAACGAAAAAAAACAACGCCCAGTTTATAAAAAAATTTGCATAAATCTAAGAATGATCAGAACTTTGTCTATAATAAACATTTTTACAAAAAACAAACAGTAGTTATCAGCATCAAAGCGTTTATTACATTAGGTAGGAGATCGAGAAGTATTAAATTGGTGTCAGAGCCTCTTTAATGTATCCAAAATAAAGCCACTTTGCAAATAGTCTTACCTTGCTGTCATACTCCCATTTGTCCCCTGCTTCTTGGTAACCTATCGAATAGATGTAAGCAAGACGCAGGGGACAGATGGAAGGGAAGTATAACTGCAGTATCGGAGTATATACTTTTGTTTATAGTCTGAAACATTAAGACACAGAGGTCTGCACAGGAACTGCAGACACAAAGGTTTTATGTCGAGACTATTTGCGGGATTGCGCTGTTTCTCAATTTAGATGCTTTGGAGCATTAAAAAAAAAAAAGTTGATCTCAAAGGTTAGTTAAAATGAGATTTCATTTGTTTTTCTTTTATATCCTCTACACAGGAATACTCCACAGCCATAGACCTGTGGTCAGTGGGCTGTATATTTGGTGAACTTCTGACCCAAAAGCCTCTCTTCCCAGGAAAATCTGAGATTGATCAGATTAACAAGATCTTTAAGGTAAAGCTGGCTTTAATTGTGCCGCACCACAGACATATCCATCGACAGCCGTCCAGCTATAACCCCCGCTGATCACTAGAACAAAGTGGCAGAAGTTATAAGGAATGCACCGTGCAATTTTGTCGCCTGTTCCCTGCTATTCTGGGTGGCTGCTGGGACGGCCATTAATTTTATTGGACTTTTATGCACCCACTTAGAAAAAGACAAGCAGCCGCAGCAAGAGATCAAGTAGCATGGCGCTGTCCTGTCTCTACTGCCACTTTGTTATAGTGACTGGCGCAGGAGGAGGCGGGGTCACAACGCTATGACCCCCACCAATCAGACAACGGTGCCTTATCTTGGGACAACGCCACTAATGTCTGGTGAGCCAACCCCTTTAATACATGCGGTCATAGATAAGCCTAGCGTTTTGCCACTTGGTTTTATGACCATGTGTTCTCTCGCATTTATTACAGATGCTACAAGGTGCTCCTTGGAAAACTATATTTCAATTTCAGTCATTTGTAATACATTTTTTTTTTTTCTTCTAGGATCTGGGTACCCCAAGTGAGAAGATTTGGCCTGGTTACAATGAGCTTCCAGCAGTGAAGAAAATGACTTTTTCTGAATATCCTTATAACAACCTCCGGAAGAGATTTGGGGCTCTTCTCTCAGACCAAGGATTTGACCTCATGAACAAGTAAATCGTTTTATTTCAGTGTTTTTAATGCACGGTTATATGTGACACAAGTTTCCATTTATAGTAGGGGGGGGATCTGGAGAAAATTATTGTGACCAGTTGCTATTGCCACCTAAATAGTATTGTTTCCCTCAGGTTTCTGACCTACTGTCCTGCAAAAAGAATTACTGCTGAAGACGGTTTGAAGCACGAATATTTTGGTGAGACCCCCTTGCCGATCGACCCATCCATGTTTCCAACGTGGCCAGCAAAAAGTGAACAGCAGAGGGTGAAACGTGGCACAAGCCCTCGTCCGCCAGAGGGAGGACTCGGTTACAGTCAATTGGTGAGCTGCTTGTTGATCTAGTGCCTACTATGATTAGTACTGATCTAATATCTGCCAAGTAGCTTTACATGTCTGTTCTGCTGGGAGCATTAGGATTTCATGGGACAGCTTAATTCTAAACGGATGTAAAATCCAGACCTTAATTTTCGTCATGTGATTAGGATTTGTTAGTGAAATTAAAACGATTACAACTTTACAAAACATTATTACAATTCGCTCATTTACATCATTTTGTGCCATTTTCATGTTTACTGATGGTAAAAACTATAGACGAGGACTTTGAATTGCAAATCGTTACAGATCATGCTCCTTCTGCACTCACCTTTTTTTGTAGCGTTTCATTTTCGGGTGCCATCTTGAAGTCTTCTTTTGGTCCAGCGGAGTGGGCAGTGAGACTTGGCATTATGACTTAACCTAGTTCTCACCTCCCACTCCTCTAAGATCCTGCGTGAGCTCGCCGCGTCCCCTGTATGCCCTTAGTGACGTCGCATCTTCAACGCGCCCTTTTCTCGGTGTTCATTGACAGTTGGGAGGAACGTTCCTCACTGTCTTTAGAGGAGCTGCAGGGGGGGAAGGTTAGGGAGTTGGTCAAAGTGCTGATGTGCCCTATTGTTTGGAAAAATAGAGGCCCGGACTACCTTTGCATACAAAATGGCACTGTGTTTATATGGTACGGCAGTCTTAAAGTACAGCCGGCCATGACCGATAAAAAAAACTTATGGGACTTGGAATCTTAGAAAGGAAGGAGGAGAGAAAAACAAAATAGACTAAGGGGTATGACTACAATTTTAAAAGGGGTATTATGGAAAATGTATTTTATAACTGGAGGGTCGCGTTAACATTTTACTGGTTTTATGTTGACCCATTTCTGAGAGCACATTTCTTATAGTCCCCCGGTTTATGTGTATCCTAAATTTTTCCATCTTGATCAGGAGAGGGCTTTTGACCACCACCTATTAGGTAGACATTGGATCTTTAAGCAAAACAAAGTTCTTTCAGCACACTGGGTGCCAAAGATTACCCCATGGCTTGAGGCACAGTGACCGCACCTGAGTTAGTTCTGAAGCTTACAGAATTATAAATGCAGCTCTGGAGTTTTAATATCGGCTGTAACTCAGGATCACAACAAAATAAGTAATGAAATATATTTACAAAGTTACTCCAATTTTTATGTGGATATATATATATGTGGTGAACATGCCCATGATGGCCTATGTATTTGCATTGTCGATGTATATGATGGACTTTATAAAATGCACTTGTTTGTTTTAGCTTCTCGTAATCTCTTCCGTTTTATTTCAGGGGGATGATGATCTCAAGGAAACTGGGTTTCACCTGACAACCACTAATCAGGGGGCATCTGCAGCAGGGCCGGGATTCAGCCTCAAGTTTTAAGTGTGCCAAAGAAGAAATAGACTTTATTTTCGACTTTGGAATAAATAACAGAGGGCAAGGATTCAAGCCCCTGCAAACGACCCCAGTACAGGAGCAGATGCATCTGGCACCACATCATACATGAATGTTTCATTCCAAATGAGGACCTTGATTCATAACAGGGACTGACGTCTTTGACGTATTTATTTTTCACTATTGTATATTTGTAGAATTAAAATGCAATTTTTAATTGTTTAAATTGCTCTTGTTTTTGTTAATTCTTGTCAACTATTTAAATTTCCACTTCAGTCTTGAATATATGGGGTACAATTGTGGACACTATGCTGTGAAAGCGGTATTGGAGGTCCTGACCAGTTCAATAACTTGACCAATGAAATGAATGTGTTGTATTTCCTAAGAACTGACAATGGGCATCATTTGAAGGAAGGCGGTTTTGCCAATGGGACCCAGTTTGAGTCAAGCTGTTATTTTGCTGGTTCAGGTTTACATCAGCAGTGATTGTTTTCTCTAGCCATGTCGATTTTTGTAATTTAGCAGGTTCATGATTGCATGTCATTGGGATAGTGTAGAGCTATATGGAGGAGATTGGATCAATAAGGAAAGCTAAATTGCTTCCTGAATTGAGTCAGTGTTCCCCATCTCTAGGTAGAGATGTACTCGGTATGAAATCCCATATTGTACAATACCATAGGGTTGTCACAATATCAGAATTTGAACTTCGATTCCGATACTTCGTGTAGTATTGCGATTCTCGATACCAAAACGATACTTTTCCAACAATAATAATTTAAAAAAAGTTCTTCCATTTTCTGATGCGAGGCGCGGGGTGTGATGAGTTTTGAACCTCCACGTGCCTCACATTATTCATTAACCCCATCATGTTTCTCAAGTATAATGGACAACATTGGGTTAATTACTAATAATATTAGGCACATGGAGGTTCAAAATTCATAATACCTCGTGCCTCACATTAAGTGAAAGAAAGCGTTTTTATTGTTTTTACAGCGTGCGCATCATAAATAATGCTATAAACTTGTGCAGGTTACTACGGCTGCGACTATACCAAATATGTGTATATTTTATGTTTGAGACTTATTTTAATGCTTGTAAAAAATGTGTGTTTTTTATATATATATATATATATATATATCTCTGGCGATCCCATAGTGAATGAATGGGGCGGTAGTGCACATGAGCGACCCGCAGCTCGGTTCAAACGAGGGGTTCGGGACCCCCGTTCTCGTAAAAGGCGGAGGTCCCAGCTCTCGGACACCCACTGATCAGCAAGTTACACCTTACCCTTACGGATAGGGGGTAACGTGTTGTAAACCGGAATACCCATTTAAGGGTCAGGAGTCTACTCTGGCCATACTTTTTCAACGCGCCTTGGCGCTTTGTTCTCAAGTAAAGACTTTTCTGTAAACCGTGGCTGATGCTGTCCCTCCATTCAGACGACCCACTGATCATTGGGATTTCAGTTTTGTCTTGGAAGCTCTTCAGGTTGCTCCTTTTTAAGCCTTGCTGGATATTTCACTGCATAGCTTTCCTGGAAGCATCCAAGGCCATCATTGTTTATTCGGGGCTCTCTGTGATCTCAGTAGCATATATGCCCAAGGATAAGGTTCCTCCCCTCTACGCGTCACTGCCTATTCTAGTTGATGCCTCCTGGGCGGTCAGGCATCAAGCTTCTGTTGTAAGGTACGTAAGGCTGCTACCTGGATTTCGGTGCACACATCCACAGAGCTTTACCAGTCTGGGCCGTAGGGTGCTGCAGGCTGTACTTTTTTCTTTTTTTTTACTTCGTCTCTGTCACCACATTATAAGTGTCCTATCTCCTATATAAGAAGATGGGCGCTGTAATGTAGGTGACAGTAATGCTTTTTATTTAAAAAAAACGATCTGTTTTCACCACTTTATTAGCGATTTCGGTTTATGCTAATGAGTTGCTTAATGCCCAAGTGGGCGTATTTTTACTTTAGACCAAGTGGGTGTTGTACAGAGGAGTGTATGACGCTGACCAATCAGTGACCAATCAGCATCATGCACTCCTCTCCATTCATTTACTCAGCGCATAGGGATCCTTTTAGATCGCTATGTGGTGTCTTAGACGAACACATTAACGATACTGAAGTGTTTAGACAGTGAATAGACATTCCACGGGATGTCTATTCACAATCTCTGCACTTCGTTACTGTTTCTGTGGTAGTTACAGCAGAGGAAGCGTGATCTCGCGAGATTACGCTGTAAATGACAGGTTACAACGAGATCACTAGTCATACGCTCCTCTGTACAACGCCCACTTGGTCTAAAGTAAAAACACGCCCAGTTGAGCATTAAGAAACTCATTAGCAAAAATCTAAATACCTTTATAGCGCCCATCTCCTTATGTAGGAGACAGGGCACTTATAATGTGGTGACAGAGCCTCTTTAACTTCTTATTCCCACTCTCTGGGACTTCTCTATGAAGTCCCATAGTGCTGTGTCACCCAATGATACGACAAAAAGATTTTTACGGTCTGTATAAATTTTATTTTCGTATTTTCTCGTTTATATGAATTGGGGGAGACCGATCCCGCCCTCCTTTTGGTTTGTTGCAGGTCCTTTGGTTGGTTTTTCTCCTTGGACCATGGGCTTGTTTTGGTTTTATTTGTCTTCTGCTTTTGGTACAACCCGATTGAGCCACTGCCTTTGGGAGCCAAGACTTTTCCTGCCTAGTCTCAGCCTCCTAGCGGCAAGGGCTTATAACCATGGTGCTATGTCCCCCAATGAATACCACGAGAAAAAGATTTTATGGTGAGTAAAAAAATATAGATTTATATCTTAACAGAGAGTTTCTTTGTATGTGTTGGGAAGTGTGGGAATAATTGTAACAGTCTCCTTTTATTCTGATTAGAATCTGCTGACCCTGCACTGAATACAACACCGCTATGGAAAAATGAGATCGGCGTTTGAGACAAACAAGGTAACAAAGACTATAGACCATATTGTGAATAAATGCAGAATGCTGACTCTGCAGTTTCTTAACCTTTAATTCCTCTGCACATGGAGTTTATTTAATGAGTCACAATGCTAGCCTGGCAAACATGAACAGGAATATCCTAATTTTTTAGGAGATTTAATATTTAACATCAGATATTGCAGATGTAAAGGCCCTATTGCACGGGCGAATGATCGGGCAAACGAGCATCCATATGAATGCCGATAACTGCCCTGTGTAAACAGGGCAACGATCCGCTAATGAACGACCAAACGCTCATTCATTGTATCATTCATTCAGCAAAAAGTTGTTGGTAGTCAGCATCACATCTCCCTGTGTAAACAGGGCGACGTGCTGCCTAAATGATGGAAATGTATGCGGATGAATGATCGTGGTAACGACCGCTCGTCCCCATCCATAACCGATCATAGCTCTTTGTGAAAGGAGCGGCGATCAACAAGCTCTCTCGTTGATCGCCCCTCGTTTTCATGGCCGGTGTAAAAGGACATTTTGAAAAGGCCATCAATGTTCGATCGGTGGAAGTCCCTCAACTCCAGGAGCCAGCCCGCCGTTCATCAGAAGTCAAATTTGGCTGAGCTGTAATACCAGACAGCCGCACGTACAGATTAGCTGCCTGGATAAACAAACAAGGGGCCATAAAGCTCTAGCCGGCACCGTAGCCCCTTCATGCTTTTAAACAGGGGGTTCCAGGATTCAGACACACTGATACATTGATAACCCTTTAAAGGGGTTGTCCAGTCCCTAAACATAGATGATTCCCAGGACATCCCCACCTCCCATCCGCTTTTATGAGAGAGGGTGCAGCGCTCATACGAGTGCTGCTTCCCCTTCATTTCTACTTGCTCGCTGAATCGTCGACACAGATGTAGCGGCGATTCACAGGTATTGCAGCCTTTTCTCTTATTCACTTCAATAGTAGAAGGCTGCAATACCGGTGAATCACCGCTACATATGTGTCGACGATTCACAGTGAGCAAGTAGATAAGGAGGGAAGCAGCGCTCGTACGAGCATCCCCTTCAAAACAGCTGATCGGCGAGGGTCCCGGAAGTCGGACCCCGAACCATCAGCTATTGATGACCTATCCTGAGGATAGGCCATTCATTTTTAGGGGCTAGAAACCCCCCTTTAAAAAGAACATGACGAAAAATACATGCAATGTATTTCCTGTCCTGTATTACAATCCAAATTTTAAAAAAAGTATTTTCAATTGAGAAGACTCCACAGAGTACATGAGGTCATTCCTTGCAGCTCAGGATGTCATCTCCATACAAAAGCATTACTGTAAAGTTCTGGAAACCGTTCGCATACAAGCTGGTCACGGCAGGAAGTGTGAATCGCTTTAAGAAAGGGGTAGACTTATTTCTGGAGAATCCAACCAAAGATAAAATCCTCATAGAGTTTACATTTTTACATTTGTTTAGTGGAAATACAAATCCTGAAATAGATTTATTTACAAATTTATTTATTACGTTGAATTTTCACAAATCTGCCAGACACATTAACAGCAAAGCCTAAAATATTCTTCCATTGTATAATATGATAATGTAGCACCATAAGAATTCTAATTGACCACGCTACCTGTTTTGATTTCTTCACCATCCACATCAATGTCAATACATACACACAAATAACTGCTGCAATTCAAGCCAGTCAGGCGCTGTTCTTACGTCTGTATTAAATCCAACGTGTTTCTTCTGCGGCATAAATCTGAGGCTTTGACCTGCACTAGAATTAGCCCCATTGTTAGTCAATGAGGCCAATCATTGGCTTTTCTGTACGGAATCCGTGGTTATAAAAAGCATTCTATTTATTTCTGTCGCTGCTTTTTTTTTCACACTAAAGACAAAAATCAGCTCAGAAATTTTACGGAGCATGTGAACAGGGTTGCGGAAACTCCATTCACATGCACGGGATGCGGATTGCTATCTGATTTTGTTATTTTACAGAGCACCATTGCTTGTTCATTCTTGTTTTCTGCAAAAGCGACTGGAGGCTAATGGATCCATTATTTCCCTTTTGTATTCATGATGCTTACAGTCCAATTACAATCTATATGACTTCCGCAGGATTGGGCCATATAGAACTCTTCTTGCTCAGGGGTCGAGAATTGGGGAACGCTATGGAAGCCTACAATTTACCTTCCTCTGGTCAATGGCAATGTCAACAATATTTCATAAATCCACCCCAATTAGGGGTTTTGTATCTCCCTAGCAAATGTACATTTTGTAAGGGGTAATATGTGCAAAGCTCAACAATGTAATGATACCCTCAGTAGACAGAAATGCGTTGCATCATCACCAAGCATTGAGAGATTGACTAATGGCTGTGGTTGACAAACGTTGATGGGTGCATAGTCGGTCAGTCAAACCAATGGTCCCATGTTGTCCAAAAAAAATTGTAACTACTAGATTTCTCACATTTGTACTCTTATATTCCATGAGTACGTTGTCAGCACTCGATCCCTCTTCTTTACTATGCAGGTATAGAGGCCTTCATTGATGGCATTGGCAATAATGCTCATGTGGTCGTCATTGAGGGACAGGTATCCAGGATATGAGTATTCCAGGAGTTCATTGTCTTTGTACCAGCTGTAGACATAGAAAAATAGAAAACTAATTAGCAATGTTAGTAGTTCTTCATGACTATGTTTTAAGGGGCTAGTTATCGCCATTTTCACTTGCCCCACTAGAGTACGTTAGGACACAGTCAGTTGGCATGTAAGGTCTCCCACTATGGACTATCTTGAATTAGACGGAGGACCACTGATATTCTTACAAATGAAATGACTCTCTACTATCTGTGGTGTTAAGCAGACCAGCCTATCTTCAGGTAAGACTATGTCTAAATACTAAGGTTGTCCAAACCGAGCAAACCCTTTAAATCTTGGGTTTAAGTTATGACATCTGGTACCAAAATTCGTTCCAGACTGATTTATAGGAAGTGTTTATTGTGGTTTGGGATAAAATAAAAGGATAATACGTACATTTTCTATGTTCCTTTAGAGTTAGAAGATTGGTCAGATCATAATAATACAATAAATCTACTGTGTTATGTAATATACTTACTACACTTTGCCTTTCTTATGGATAATCTTTTTTCCACATCTGAAGGTCACATTTCTGCCTTCTGGAACCAATCGTACTTTGGTTCTGGGTGGTATCGGTGTTGGCATCCGCGTTGGAAATGGAAAGTCTAAATTGTACAATAATAGAGTTGTCAGGTGTAGGATATGTACAAGGCAAATTTCAGAAGTGCTGGTTTAGACATCCTACAAGGATAATACTGCCGCCTACCATTAAAGGGGTGTTCTCATAATCAATATTTATCACCTATTCACAGGATAGGTGATAAATAACTGATCGGTGAAGGTCCGACTGCTGGGAACCCCACCGATCACAAGAACGGGATTAACTTGCTGATCCTGGGAGCCCCATAGTAATGGAGCGGTACTGCGTATGCTCAGCCAACACGCCATTTATTTCTATGGGGCTGCCAAAGATAGCGGAGCGTCAGCCCCATAGAAATGAAGGGAGTGATGGTCGAGCATGTGCTACGAGGTCGAGGATGAGCAGTCGTTACTCTGATCGCTCGTCCCCATACATTATTATCATGTCGGCAGCGCGTCTCCCTGTTTACACATGGAGAGGTGCTGCCGACAACGATAATATTTTACTTTTTTAAAAGCGATCAGCTGATGGTCAAGCATTTGCATGTTCAACTGCTGATCGTCCCCCTGTTTACACAGAGCAGTTATCGGGAACGAGCGTTCTATAAACGTTTGTCAGCCCGATAATCGTTCCATGTAAAAGGGCCTTAAAGGGAATGTGCCGCTAGAAATTTTTTATTTTTTATTTTTTTTAGTTAAACAATTATTATTTGATTGTACATTGTTTTAATTTTTTACATTTTTTCACAAGTCAGGAAATATAAATTAGATTCTAACATTTCCATGTGCTGGGCACTAGAGGGAGCAGTTCCCAAAATTGCAGCATGGTCAATGTGGTAAAGCAACCTCACGCTCTCCTCTAGTGTCCACACACAATCCCCACTCCCTTATTCTGGCTAGTGCCAGAAGAAGGAGGGGGTTTGAATCGTCAAACCTCCTACACTGTGTGCCAACATTTTCTGAGCGACTGCACAGTGTAGGAGGATTAGATACAGGGCTCAGCAGACAGTATAACATAAACATACACGAACATAACTTACCTGCTCCTGACGCCTCCAATTCCTTGCGCCTTCGCTTCCTTGAACATATGGCCGGAAGCCGCAGCCGGAAGTCGTCATCAACTGTCCGGCCGCGGCTTCAGGTCCACATGAAAATGGCGCCGCACTTTGCTCTGCCAAAGACCTTCCTTTTGGTCTGTGTGGGAGCGGTGCATGCGCCGTTCCCACACAGACGGCGTACGCTGCAGTGAATGGAACGGCTCCCGTTCGCATTCTCTATGGGGTTGTATGTGCCGTATTCCATCTCTGTATGTCTCATTAATCGAGATGGAAAAAAAAATGGCAGCCCCCATAGAGATGTAAAAGTAAAAAGTAGAACACAAAATTTATTTTAATATCATACTAAAAGCAATTGGAGAAAAAAAAATATATTTTTTTATGACCCCTTCCCTTTAAGGGCTCGTTCAGACGAGTGTAATACTCGTCTGTGTGCTGTGAGTGGAAATCAGTCACAGCACAGGACCTATTGATTTCAATGGGACTGTTCACACATGTGAGTTTTCACACAGAGAGAGTCCGTTGCGTGAATCTCACTGCATATCCTATATTGGTGCGGTTTTACGCACCCGTTGAAGTCTGTGTGCATGAAAACCAAGCACAGCACACTGATGCACATCCATGTGCTGTGCGTGATTTGCGAATCAATTCCATTGAAACCAAAGTGCTTTGCGAGTGCGTGAAAAATACACTGCACTCGCAAAGCACACTGATCCAATAACGCAACGCACACACGCGTAAATCTGTCACGCTCGTGTGAATGCATCCTTCGCCTTCTTCACTCTCCCCTCACAGTGTTCCAGGAGAGAAATGAAGACTAATTGTTACAGAGCTGCAACAGAGTATATATAAATATATATAACTGATATATATATATTTATTTATTGGTTATATATATTTAACAGATAATTTATATAAAAAATTACCAGAGTTTTTTCCCCCCACATTTTTAGTGATTTGTCTGCTCATAATAAAAATTAAAAACACAGAATGAATTAAACTAATCTAGAAAATGAAAGTCTCATAAGTCTTGTAAAAAAAGTAATAAAGTAGTTGTGATATTCAAAGCGGTTGCAAAGATATTCTCGTTTAAAAAAGTGCACATCAGAAATAGAAAACTTGACCGGGACACAGGGGCATCAATACCCTTGGGCATGAAATGGTTAATCCCCCTTTGTGCATTTTAGAACATATTGACAATCTATGAACTACTGAGAAAAAAGTAGTGATATTCGGATAGATACCATAGCAGAAGTCACAGCTGTACGGACAATACTTCTTCATAGGTTTCCTCCTGGATTCACAGTACCCTTTATGTGCCCAGCTGGCACACACTAAGTATCTATCCCTGCACCCTGCAAGAAAAAAATGGAATCATTTTGCTAATCCAATCCATTTTATACCTAAATCATTTACAGAACTTGTATGACTTGTACTCACCATACAGACTGTAGATTCCCCACATGTCATCTTGGGAGATTATTTTCTTCCCAGTCAATGTGGCATTAATGTGCATCAGGGCATTGCTGTTGAGAGAATGCATCAATCCCAGGGAATGCCCTATTTCATGAGCGGCTACATGCACCAGGTCTGTGAGCCAAACCACTACAAATCAAGGACTTGGCAATTAGAAGATATTTAATCATTTCACCAAATTTACTACAAAAAAAATCGAGACACGGAAATCTTTATCCAAAACAGAACTCCTGGGTTTGATTATCATTTAATCCATATGGCAATAATGCTAAACATTTCCTTTACCTACTCTAGATCTGGTGACTCCTCAAGTCCGAGTAGGATTGTTACTTCTCTATGATGATCTGCCTAAACCTTGTCTATAGGTCTTGTAGAGTAAGCCATATGATCGAAAGCTTTCCAATATTGACAATTATTTAACTTCTGGACCGTGAACACGACCGTATACATTTTCTTTATATATAGATAGGTTAGTGGAGCTGCTTTTACTTTAGTCAGAGCTCTGATGCCCCAAATAACTGAACTGCTAATTAGAAGAAATCTGGTCACCCATCGGGCATGTTCATTGCCATAGGGAGAGAGATAAGCAGCCGCCACGCAACACGGACTCTACTTATCTCACACATGAAATACGGATCTTGCATGTTAAAGTCTAACGTGAATGATCCTTGTTTCCCCCAACAGCAGACATTGTGGCTGACCCTGTCCCGAGAAAACCGACGAGTTAGAAGAAATGTCGACATACTTTTGGCCATGCAGAGTATCAAAAAACTAGACTTCACAATGTAATGCATAACCGCAATCTAAGAACCATACTCCATAAAAGGTCAGGTTGGTTGTGTAAAGCCTATTTCCTGTCACATGGACTATTTTTGCTCCATGCAAATTAAAGTGTGATTGTAACCAGAAAGATGCATGTGGACAAATACTGTATTTTTGTTTTCGGTCTCCAATATTGCATGCAGGTCTAGTGGCAAGAGAGATCAGCACTTTTCAATAAAGCCTATACCAGTAGTCTCCAGTTGTTGTGAAACTACAACTCCCAGTCTATCAGCTCTCAGGGAACACTGGAATTGTACTTTCATAACCGCTGAGGAGTCGCAGGTTGGAGACCACCAATCTACTGTATATCCTAAACATCTTCACCGCTCAAAGATTCACCAAATAACATAACCATTACCTTTTTTCCAACTAAATCTGGTGTTTCCCAAAATCCAGTATTCACTGTCATCAAAATGAATCTCTCCAGTCTGTGGAAAGTAGGCATGAGCCAGCTCCCCAGTCGTTCCATCAAAGCAGTAATGAATACGAGACTCCAAACAGTCTGTATGATTTATACCATAGAACCCTGATAAGATATAAGACACGTGTGTATTAGATAATGAAAAGCTGGCATCCGATATGTCCATATCGAGGATATGATGCCTAATAAGTCAGAAAAATGTCTGCATTTCTTCCAGAAACAGCACCACTCTTGTCTGGAGGATGTTGCTGGTATTACATCTCAGCCCTATTAAGGTGAACTGGGCTGAGCTGCAATACCAGACATAGCCATGGGTAAGAGTGGCGCTGTTTCTGGGGAATAAAAAGTGTTACTTAACCAAGGACCATGTAGAGGGTGTATAGACTGGTAAAGGGTCTAAAGACACCATCCATTGGTGTCAAGGAGATGTTTTCCCATCTATAGTCCTATTTGGACTAACATAATAGTAGTTGAATAAACATTAACTGAGTGTTCGTTGAATCCGTGTCCTGTTCCGCAGTGTATTAGTTTTGCACAAAGTTTTCCTTTAAGTTTAATGGCGTCCATATAGGCCTATGAACTAGTCAGTGGTCCATCACTTGGTTAAAATTAGCAAATAAATCTAGCAAAGGCTGTGTGAGCAGTTACGTAGCCTCCTGTTCTATCAGCTCAATGCCCTAATGGATATGAAACCTCAGGCTCCTGAGTAATGAGAAATATCAGCATACCAATCTTCATATCGCTTTCTTGATCTGCTGGGACCTCCTTGAAGTTAAAGGGCGTCACGTCACTCCACATACGATATGCATCCGCTATTCCCTTTCTTGTATCACTCTCATTGATTAAGTTTCTTGGAAATGATACAATTCTAGAATAAATCAGAAAGAAAAGTTGACGAATATTAGACAAAAATTGAAAGGGCATGTTCACCTTTGCAACCATTTATTTATATTACTATAATGCATCAAAAATAAAAACAAAAAATTAAGCAATTTTGCAAATAGTTTTGATTGGAAATCTTCTGCCAGTTTGTGTCTACATCTCCTATGTACAGATCCATTATACAGTTTCCAATGTGCCCATACCGTACCTCCGTGTGTCTTCAATTTCATAATAAAAAATGGTGCCATATTCCAATGCATGCAGTATTGTGGAGATCACGGTGCAACATGGATGCACTAGACTGCGGCCCACGGGGTGCCTTTAGATCTGTAATATTTACTTGTAGGGACTCCATGTGTCTCCATAAAGAGTTTGATCACTCGGCAATGCTTTATTCTATCCAAATTCAGTGGCCTCTATAGCTACTGATGTTTATTTATCTCTGCTCTATATTCGGTTATCTGAAATGTATAGAATGCACAGCTGTATCACAAAAATAAAGTCACAATTCACGCTTCAGATCAAGATCTTCAAAGACCACATTCTATATCCTACATCTTTTTTATTCTTTCGAACATGTGTCTTCCAGATCTCCAATATTTCTTCGAGATTTTCTTCCAAATAAGCTACACATAAAGAAGTTTTCCCACCAGAGACATTTATTGCATATCGACTGGATATGCTATAGATTTCTGTTAAAGGGGTGCCTGACCACTGGGACCCCAAATGGAGGTGCTCAGTTCCAGGCAAACAGGGGGGCCCACGGTCACTTCCAATTAGAGCAAATAAAGATACTGAAACAGCCGAGTGAGAACCAAGTGGTTGGACCTTCAGCAATCAGACATTAATAGACTTGGCATATTGATTGGATATGCCATAAAAGGGACACTCCGGCCAAAACGAAACGTTCCCATGTGTACCATTATGGTATTCCATGTGTCAGTCTGACACCTGTTATTTATCGCTATAGATCAGACTGGGACGGTTGCTTAGCAGCAGTGTGGATCCGGCTCGGTGACTACTTTCTCTACTTGAGTCTCAGGAGATATGTCACCCATCACAGGCTTCAGCAGTTCACTAGTTTTGCACAAGGGGGACAGAAATTTCTATCTTCAGCTACCACTAATACTTATATTCCTGTTACACAGGGATAATGTAGAAGAATATAGCGCAGCCTCCCTGTCTGTATACTTATGGTTTCTGAGCTTATATAGGAGAATATAGAAATAATGATAATCACAGTGTCCTCCAGCATTCAGAAATGGTATAGTCTTTAGCTGGTCATGTGATGCTGTGCTGAAGCATCATGGGATTGATAGCAAAGCAGAGAGGAAGAGAAAGCTGGGGAAATCTAAGAATCAAGATGGAGGCTTTTTTTAAAGCACAGACAAGGCAGCAGTTCAAAAAGTAAGTAGAGTATACATAAAAGAAGTGTAGAGTGTGATATACAGTCAGGTGGGGGGTGCAAGGATGGAAAGTTGTTTCCACTGGAGGTCGTCTATAATGGAGAGGAGAGGGGCTGCCGTGACAGACCACTCCCCATTTCCATTGACCGGATACAATGTTTTCTGATGTTATCAACGAGGGCAGGAATTTGATTTCCCCATCGATGTGCTACATTATTACTCACTTAGTTCCCACTTGTGAGGGTAAGGCCACACGTAGCGGCAGTGGTTTGGCCAATGTGTTATAGCAACAAATATTAACATCATGCAGTTTTAACGCAAATTAGCCGCAATGTTCACATGGTTTTTGACAGCAGCGCGACAGCAAATCGGCCGAACTGCGGACGTAACTTGTTGCCTTACCCTAATAGGGCAAATTGGGTAATAGAAGCGTATTAAGAAATTGGGAGTATTATTATTGCATGTTGTGATTATCTTGCATCTGTTGGAATTCATTGCATCTGATGTTACGAACCAGATGTACATTAATCACATAAAGATTTGTGGCTGCTTTCAAGAGATGGATGATATTGTTGCAATTTATTTTATGTGAATTCTCATCTCTTAATAAGGTAAGTTTTACAGGAGCGTTAAGTTGTTTTGCCTTGTGGTCCGATACTGTGCATGTTGAGGTATTGGGGTGTTCAAAGCAAATTCATTATATAGACGTATTTTTTTTTCCCCCTCTTACACATACCTGTATGTCAGATTGTAATGGTCCCATTTCAGGAGTCCGGGTGTCAGGGTGTAGCGTTTCGTTCTCAGGTGATATGGCAAGCGAAGAACCGGAACTGGAGCCACCACAGAGTCTACCTTCGAAAGAGTTAAATGTCAGACAAAAGAGCTTCCAGATGTAGATGTAAGAACGGCCATTTATAACATCGCAGTGTATTTATATTCCTGTGAACAATCCAGCTTTGCTTTTCTCCAATAGTTTTTGATTAAGATTTTAAGTAAAAAAAAACAAGCACAATTTAAGAAAGTTGTATCATTTTACAAAGGTGCAAAAACTGGTAGGGATATCACAGTATATAAAACTGCAATTGGAAAAAAGCAGGAGTAATAATATAAATACACATTCAAGTGACATGTTCAAGTAATCGTATAAACCAAGAAAGTGCCCTGTTCACGTCAGCGTTCTGCTTTCATTCAACCTTTCCGTCAGTGGGGAACCGATGAATGGAAACTACCACTTCCGTTTCCATTACCATTGATTTCAATGGTAATGCTTCCATTTCAGTTTTGTCTGTCTCCGTTCCATAAAGTTTCTGGTTTTTTTCACGGAAACAATAGTGTAGTAGACTACGTTTTTGTTTCCGTAAAAAAAAAAGACACTTAAAGAGGCTCTGTCACCAGATTTTGCAACCCCTATCTGCTATTGCAGCAGATCGGCGCTGCAATGTAGATTACAGTAACGGTTTTATTTTTAAAAAACGAGCATTTTTGGCCAAGTTATGACCATTTTTGTATTTATGCAAATGAGGCTTGCAAAAGTACAACTGGGCGTGTTTAAAGTAAAAGTCCAAGTGGGCGTGTATTGTGTGCGTACATCGGGGCGTTTTTACTACTTTTACTAGCTGGGCGTTCTGACGAGAAGTATCATCCACTTCTCTTCACAACGCCCAGCTTCTGGCAGTGCAGACACAGCCGTGTTCTCGAGAGATCACGCTGTGACGTCACTCACTTCCTGCCCCAGGTCCTGCATCGTGTCGGACGAGCGAGGACACCGGCACCAGAGGCTACAGATGATTCTGCAGCAGCATCGGCGTTTGCAGGTAAGTCGATGTAGCTACTTACCTGCAAACGCTGATGCTGCTGCAGAATCAACTGTAGCCTCTGGTGCCGATGTGGCCGACACGATGCAGGACCTGTGAGTGACGACACAGCGTGATCTCTCGAGAACACGCTGTGTCTGCACTGTCAGATGCTGGGCGTTCTGAAGAGAAGTGGATGATACTTCTCATCAGAGCGCCCAGCTAGTAAAAGTAGTAAACACGCCCCGATGTACGCACATAATACACGCCCACTTGGACTTTTACTGTAAACACACCCACTTGGACTTTTGCAAGCCTCATTTGCATAAATACAAAAATGGTCATAACTTGGCCAAAAATGCTCGTTTTTTAAAAATAAAAATGTTACTGTAATCTACATTGCAGCGCCGATCTGCTGCAATAGCAGATAGGGGTTGCAAAATCTGGTGATAGAGCCTCTTTAACGGAAACAAACTGTAAAGGAAGCGTTATCATTAAAATCAATGGTAATGCAAACGGAAACTGTAGTTTCCGTTCGGCTTTCTGTTCATCGGTTTGAAGATTGAACGGAACCCGAACGCTGAGGTGAATTGACCCTTCGTGTTATGCATAAAAGAAAGCGTTAAATTCTAAAATAGAATAGAAAATAAAAAATGGGGAAAGGAGGGGGAGGAAGCATCAACAGACATAGGAGTAATCATAATTCAGTAACCAAGGAGGCATGAAGATGTGGACATGGTTAACGAATCCAGAGGCGCCATAATTTCAGACCCAGGGGCGCTATAATCTCTCGAATTTGGAGTTACCAATTAGAATGCTAGTGAGTCTTTCATTAAAGGGGTTGTCCACTACCGGACAACTGATGACCTATCCACCAGATAGGTCATCAGTACATGATCTGTGGGGGTCCGACACCCAGACCCCGCACTGATCAACTTCTATGGCTGCCTCCTGGCACCGGACGTCCATGCTGGAAGCAGATGTTAGTACTGCAGTATTCAAGTGAATAGGAGCAGAGCTGCAGTTTGACGGCACGGCCGCTATGCAATGTATGGAGCCAACTGCTTCCGGCACTGCACATTGCATACTGTGCAATGACATGTGGTGCGGGGTCCAGGTGTCGGACCACCACCGATTGTATACTGATGACCTATCTGGTGGATAGGTCATCAGTTGTCCGGTAGTGGACCACCCCTTTAAGGAACTTGTTGTGTATACGCAGTTTGACGTCTCTTAATGGGACTGACTGCTTTTTCCACGAATGCGCTATAGTCCTCTTGGCAGCTAGCAAGACATAGGAAAATAATCTAAATTGGGAATGAGTTCATTCTGGAGGTTTAAAATGGAATGGAATTGCTAATTTTGGATATTTATGTAGCCTCACTACGAATAAACTCTGAAGTAATCCAATTACACAGCTCCAAAATCTAGTGAGCATGGGACTAGTTCACCATGTATGGTACATGTCTCCAGGGGACGCACATCTGCAGAAACAGGTCGCAGGGTAGTTTGGGACCGCATGAGCAATCCTGCTGGGTACGAGGTACCACCGCATCATCACCTTGTATGCCGACTCCATGGTCGAAGTATTGATAAGAGCAGTGTGATATCACACCAGATGGCGGGTTTAATAACCGTTCTGAGGTCACAGTGCCTTTTTTGACATATGAGTGGATATCTGGCATTGGGTGGGTAAGTAGCCATTTATAAAGTGTGCAGCTTTGCTTCTTATATAATTCTTAATGTACTGTATCTCGTCTTGTATCTTGCCTTTTTCTCAAAAGGGTCACGATAGAACAATCTGTGGCGTACCTGGCAACAGTCCTGTTTTTTATAGTACTGACCCACAGACCACGCTACAAAGCCAAGTCCCTCCCCTTTTCTTAATACCAATGTTCACGCCACTTTAGCACTGGAGGCGGGCGACAAAATAAACGACTCCTTAGATATTTAGAGAAAGGGGACAATATCAGGGTAAGTGCTGCTGGAACTTTTTTTGTTCCTTTTTTATTTTCTAATCATGCATATACTGTATCTGCTTGTGTTATGCTATGTTCTCACTTTTTTGTTTGCCGCGTATACAGTTTGTAGTGTACATTTGGCCTATGCCTTGAGAGAGCTCCGGTTGCATACGCCAAACGTATCCATAGGAGCCCATTGACCCGACGTTGCCAAAATAGTGTCATTTTGGTATACGCCAAAACTTTTTTGCAACTCGACTGCTGTAGTCAACTACACTATTCAATACAGAGGCATGCTGCAAAAAAAACCATATACTTCACGTTATATGGTTTTTAACAATGGGATCCCATGGCGACATATGCCGCTGTATACAGTGGCATAAACGGGAGGCTTCAATCGGAGGTATACGTCTGGTGTATTTCCCAGCATACACTGAAATCGCTGTACGAATTAACCCTTAGGCCTTATTCAGACGACCGTGTTTGGTCCGTGGTATATGGACTGTGTCTCTCCCACATTTCGTGGACCGCCCACAGTTCAGGGAGCCGGGCCTCTAGCATCATAGTTATGTATGATTTTAGGAGTCCCTGCCTCCCCGTGTGAATACTTTTCCGTACTGTAATCATGTTTTCAATATTCCCGCGAGAGACCGAGACTCTTAGCATTATAGATAACTATGATTCTAGGAGCCCGGCTCCCTGAACTGTGGTCGGTCTGGGAAATGCGGCCGACACACAGTCCGTATATCACGGTCCGAACACGGCGGTCTGAATAAGGCCTCACTGACCTATCCTACACACTTTGTTTAATTGCAGTTTTGCAGAGTGATCTTTGTTTTACTATTTCCAGTCTTTGCTTGTTATGCAGCCTGGCGGTCTTGTATTCATGGCAGGCCTGGGAATTCTCCTATATTTGCAGAAAGCGTGATGCTGAATCCTAAACTTTCATTAAGGGAAATCGTGACTCAGCATAAAGCCTCATATTTGGAATATGGCTCCGAGCAGAGAGCAGGAAACTGTGCAGAGGTTCCTCTGAAACCAATTCGCTCTGACATATTCACTACATGCATCTCATATGCTACATCGGCAATATCCGTTCCTCGATACCACAATATCTTGTTCCTGCCCTTTATAGCACGGCTTGATCTCTCCTGAACAACAACCAATTTAATGAAAAGTCCATACAATATACGTAACGATCTTATCACTTGTGACGCCATTGAAATTTGATGGAGCCCAATTTCCACTGTGACAACCATTCTCATGTTCATGAAACGAGAGAGGGGCTGCAACCATCATCCTGTTTTGGCCCCACCGTCCAACCCCTTTAAACCATGTAACCGTCTTCTTGCCAAAAATCTCCCTGACCCACCTCTCTCCCTATTCTCACATATTTTACTTTGCTGCTCTTCTTCTTAAAATATTCATAAAATACTGTTGTCTTGCCAAAATCCTACTCAGATTGTGTTATGCGCTATCTACTATCTAATTACTGCACTTTCCCCATTATTTTAACATCTCTGCTTAATTCCTTGTGCAACCTTCTCATGAATCCTGTTGCCTAAGTGAGAAAGACCTTAAACGAGTCTGTTGCTTAGAGATACAGTGTATTGTATAACCGATTGAACTTCCTGTGACCACTTCACTGCATGTACTCAAATGGTGGTCACTGAGACAGGAAGCCAAACGGTTGCTAGGCAACCTGAGCTTACAAACCCTGCGAGATACAATATGGGAGGTTGCAAGAAGAGAAATAAACACAGATTCTGCAGTTATGTAAAACTACTTATATTATGTGTGGCTTCTGCTTTAAATGGGTCACCTGACCACTGACATTTATGGGGTATCCATAGGATAGGTAAGTGTCCAACGTTTGGGACCCCCCCCCCCATCAGGAGTACAGAGGTCCCGTGATCTCCGTTGCATCAAATGTAAGGAAAGCGCAGGTTGAGCATGCACATTACTCTCTCCATTAAAGTCTCTGGGAGGTTTCCTGTTGAGTGAGGGTCCTAAAAGTAGGCCCCCCGCCTATTACACATTTATGACTATTGCAACTGATATTATTGCACAATTATTCACAATTATCTTGCCGTTCCTCCGTACGTTATTTTGACTGAATATTTCTGTACCTGTCAAACGGTCGGCACTCTCCTTTAATAAGTCTAAAAATGTCTGCCCTCTTACCAGGGCAATGACACAAATCCTCCGCTCTGTAATTTTCCCTAAAATAAACATATCATAGACAACTCTGTCTGCGAGTTCTCTTACGAGGAGATTACGTAATTGGCTGTGCGGAAACAGATGGCAGATTCCCACTAATACGGACTAATTTCCTGCCAGCCTCCAACAATACTATGCAGCTGCGCACATGTAATCTGAATGCATCATATGCTCCTAATTTTTATCGGATAAGATATTGTTTCATTAAAATTTTTATATATTATAACAATATATTTTGCAATGTTATCCATCCAGCTCTGCACCCGCGTTTAAAAGATGACGTTGCTGATATATAATACCTTCCCATCCTTCCCAAATATGTGATTATGGTCCAAAAAATTCAATTGGACATGTCTGTACTTCCAATCAGGGGATTTGATAATTTATGGAGTGCGGGGAAAAACTGGACAGTTGCCTAGGACCCCCGGTGCTCAGAGGCCCCCCAATAACATAGGATTACCATCCTATTAGCAGACTGCAGTGCCATAAAGTTCCGTTTATAATCTAACAACACGTACTCAGGGAAACTGCAGTGCTTTGGTAGGTGGGGATTCTCATGTAATCTAATTATAGGAGATTTAAAAAAATGGGTCAGTTTTTTTCTTTCTTCGGAAACAGCGCTACTCTTACCCATAGGATGTGTCTGGTATTGCAGTGCAGCCTCATTCTCTTGAATAGGGCTGAGCTGCAATACCAGACACAAACTTCGGAGTGGCGCTGTTTCTGGAATAAAAGCCGATCCCTTGCCCTTTGTCTAAACTCAAAAAGGCCCCTTTAAATGGCACTGTACTATTATTATGCACTCCTATTTTCCCACTTTCTCTAAATTATACCTGACTTGTTGCATGGGTGTTCATGGCTTTTATGAACTCGTATCGGACCAATAACTTGCCAAGTTGTGAGGCTATATATGGAGAAACAAAACTGCCAAAAGGGGTAGAGCCGGCCAAGTTGCCCTCGCCTGACCTTTCCCCCTACATTACTGGTTGTGAATTTGGCACAAGATAGGGAAAACCATTGAACCACACAGACCAACCTCCATATATGCATGTTTGGTTTGCCTGTTTTCTTGGCTCATCGTGACCCAATAAAACTTGGTAACCCGATGTATTGCAATTCATTGACCATGAGGAAGCCACTGTATATACTAAAACTGTAGCTAAACGTTTGAAAAACTTTGACATGTCATAGTGACATGTCAGAAGTTTGGATTGGTGGGGGTCCGAGCACTGAGACCCCCACCAATCACTAGAATGAAGCAGCCGCTTCGGGTCTGTTCGGCTTTTTCCGTAAATAAATGTATCGGTGTCCGGACTCCGTAGAAAGTCTATGAGCCCGTACACCGACACATCGGCATTCCGGAAAGAGCCGAACAGACACGAAGCAGCTGCTTCATTCTAATGATTGGTGGGGGTCTCAGTGATTGGACCCTCACCAATCCAAACTTATGACATGTCAGAAGTTTGTCAAACGTTTAGCTATACTTTAATAGTAAATCATGCAATAAACCACTCCTGTCATGTAAATGTAGCTCCACATTCAAGAAGAGAATTCAAGTGCTAGATGTACAAACTACCCCATTGTGTAATGGTCCCTCGGAGAATTTAAAGGAAATCCAATATTTGGAGTGAATATATAAAATTAATGTCCTCAGTATGTGTGGCACTGTTCCTGAAAAGAGATCTGCGTGTTCCTGTAACCGGACAGTCTGTAATACTGCAAGACTGCAGATTGCCGTCTGTTCTTCAACACCAGAAAGTAATAATATTGCCAGCGAAGGTAACCTAAGGGTAGTTCTTTTCAATTTCATCCATTTACATATAGTGAAGGCCTTTCCCTCCCTGAATTCTGGCCGGTAAGAAGTGCTGATATTGGAGTATTTGATGGAACTTCATGGATGAGGTTTGCTTTATATAGGACTATTTTGTGCACCATATACATGGGCTCAGGTGGGATTTTCTAAACTTGGGGTCACGATATTTGTGTATTTGTCTTAACGGCACATTTGGTTTGAGTTCGGCAGTACATTGACTGCATGATGCCACTGGGTGTTGTGTACAGAATCATGCAAAGTGTAAGCATGTGACATGGGAGAAGATGTCGCCAGTAACCCTAACTTTTATGCAAAGTTTATAGGGGGAGTTGGGTCCCTAAATCATGTTATCTCTATATGGTTCTGTCCAGACATATAAAGCTCCTGGGCCTTAATGCAAAATCTGAAACAGGGCCGTCACCTACCATGTGCCATTTATACTGCTTGTCTTCTTATGTGACTGAGGGGTGTCAGGGGCCTTTCAGGCACCAGGGCGGGAATTCAACTGCTAAATCTGCTACTGCAGGTATGGGCCTAATTTCACAATTACGAGCAGGGGCGTAGCTAAAGGCTCATGGGCCCTGGTGCAAGAATTCAGCTTGGGCCCTCCTCCCCAACACCACCAGACCACTGCGTACTCCTATGCCCAGCCGCCTTGCCTGACAGACCCCCATGAATGCCTCCACAGCATAATGCCCACATACTGTATAGTGCCCCCCATAGCTGCCACATACATTATAATGCCCCCCATAGTTGTCCTATACAGTATAATGCCCGCCATAGCTGCTCCATACAGTATAATGCCCCAATACAGTATAGTGCCCCCATAGCTGCCCCATACAGTATAATGCCCCAATACAGTATAGTGCCCCCATAGCTGCCCCATACAGTATAATGCCCCCATACAGTATAATGCCCACCATAGCTGCCCCATACAGTATAATACCCACCATAGCTGCCCCATACAGTATAATACCCACCATAGCTGACACACACAGTATAATGCCCCCATACAGTATAAAGCCCCAACCATAGCTGCCCCATACAATATAATGCTCCACATAGCTGACCCACACAGTATAATGCCCCCATACAGTATTATGCCACCCTTAGCTGTCCCCTACATTATGATGCCCCATATAGTGTAATGCTCCCTCAGCAGCTGCCATATGAGCCCCTCTCCCATACCCAGTATAATGCCCGCAATATGTACGTACCTAATAGAAAAATAATATTACTTATCCCCGTTCCCACGACGGGGTGAGATGATTGTTCTCCTCCTCTGCACTGTGCTGTGAGTGACTCGGCGCGAACAGGTGCGATGACGTCACTACATCGCACCTGCCTGCACCGAGCCGCTCACAGCACAGTGAATGCTTGAGCGAGACTCCAGCATTGCACTGAGCTGTATTTTCGTCCTAAGGACGCACAATACAGTTCGAAGCGCGCTCAGCGCTGTGCGGCAATGGGGGCCCTGTGGGCTTAGGTCACAACTGCGACCGTTGCGACCGCTATAGCTACGCCACTGATCATGAATCCCTGTTGGGTGTCTTTGCACACAGTAGCTCAATATGAGCAATTCCATAATATACATCTATTACCTGAACCTCTATTCTAGGTGTAGCCCTGGCCTAACGGTCCATTCACATGTTGCGTTTTTTTTTTTACCACAAACGCATTGAAAAATGCACCAAATCACTGGAGGCGTTTTTTTGATGCGGTACTAATCAAAGTTTTTTTTGCGATGGAATCGTAGCATTTCCGCCGCAAAAATCACAACATTTTCTATTTGTTGCAGGTTTTACATCCCCGTTAAACTCAATGGGGAAAACCTGCAACAGAAAACCAGCGATTCCAAAGCATAAATTGATATGCTGCGGTTTAAAAAAAAAAGCAAAAACGCACCACAGGTCAATTTATTAACTCTTTTTTTTCTGCAGTTTTTTTACACAGCATGTGGATGGGATTTGCCCAAATCTCATCCACTTTGCTGCTACTGTATTATGCTGTGGATTTTCCGCACTGAAATCCGTTGCGGTAAATCCTTAGTGTTTATGCAACGTGTGAACATCCCTTAAAGGCTCCTATTAATTAACTGCAAGCAGAGATCTTGGAAAATGTGAGGAATTGATACAGAAAGTAAATTAGTAAATTGTATAACTTTTCATTTATACAAAAACATTTATTTGTTGAATCTGTTACCCTTTTGAGGGTCCATTCACACGTGGCCAAAAAAAAAAAAAAGTTATTGAAAAACCCACCATGTAGTTTTCAGATGCATTTTTAAGTGCACCTCAACTGCATTGTGTGAATGGACCCTAAGCGCATACCCTTGGGTCTGGCTCTTACCTGGGTTTTCCATGATATTAGTGATGAAGCAGTAAAAATTCCGGCCACCAATACCAGGGCGCCAAATATTCCGAGCAGTGGCCAGGTGAATCTCCCTCCTGTGCCGCCAACATCTCCATCTCTCTGACAGTCCATGGTACTTGGTTTGGATGATTTGGTAATATGCACTGACTCAACAGTTGTCTCTGGTTCCTCTATAAGCAGCTGCTTAGCTGAGCCCTGGCGAAATACTTTGCATAATTCCCCCTTGTGCTCTGCAGATTGTTTTATTTTTGCATTTTCCTTATTTGATCCACTGATCTAATGTTGTGTCTCCCTTACCGGGTTGTTTTGCCTAGTCCTGTAGGTTCAGGAGATTGTATCTAGAGATGGTGCAGTAGGGGGTAATGCCTGGATTGACTATTCTAGTTCCTACCTCATCATCCTCTCTCTAAGTTTCTCTAACTTCTTTCTTGCTCTTACTTTCGTTAAAATCCAGCCTGGGAGTTAGAGCTGCCAACTATCCTTCCAATTGAAGCCAAATGTTCTCATCTTTCACAGGCAAAAGAGGGTTTGGTTTGGGACTGAGTTGGGGCGAGTGTGGGGGGATCACGAGCAGTACAGTCCACTTCATGCTGACTGGCTTAGCAACAGGAGGAATAAATCTGCCCTTGACAGTTCACTGTACGGCGGCCAAGAAATGGGAAAAAGAAAAAAAAAAAACGCACAAAAGATGAAATGTAATGGCGAAATGACTTATGTAATCTATAGAGACTGGCAATGTATGTGATGCTGTAGGTTATGTGTCTGGCTACAGATGTGTCTAGCATATAGGTTTGTCATGTTGCCAACATTCTAGAATTGCGTTCATGGACATTTTAGATTTGATTCACAGCCAGAGTGTCCCATTAAAGAAGAACTCCAGGTTTTTTGTTTTTTCTATCATTCGATACCTATCCCTCCAATATATATACCCAGCGAGTTTTATCTTATTTAGTTATTTCTTTCTAATCTGAATTCTTCTCTTCAGTTGGGTCATGTGACCTCACTCTGACCTGATAAAATTTACAGCAGTTAATGTAATTGAGAGTCAGACTCTTCACTGCCTCATTTTATGGACTGTACCAAACAGGTTCTCCACAGAGGGGATCCAGAAACTTGTTACGAATTACTGATGAGCAGATACATAATTGTCTCACAGCTATAAGTCAGGAGGCTGAGCTGCGGCCTCCTTCATTATAACTGTGTGATAGTTATGTATCTGCTCATCAGTAGTTAGTAACATAAGTTTCTGTATCCCCTCTGTGAAGAACATGTTTGGTACAGTCCATAAATCAGGAAGCAAAGAGGGTGACTCTCAATTACATTAACTGCTGTAGAATTTATCAGGTCACATGACCCAATTAAAGAGACAAATTTAGATAGAAAGGACTAAATAAGCTAATAATAGCTGAGCATATACATTGGGGGGATAGGTATCTAATGATAGAAAAAAAAATCCTGGAGTGCTTTAACATAAAGGCGTCTGCCTAAACATAGCAGGTGGTGCCATGTGCCGCCATGAGCAATGCCAAAGTGCCACTATAAACAGACCTAGTGGGCCACCATAAAGAGCTAGAGAATCGTCGTCCTAAACATTCCCAAGAACCAATGAACAGTTCCAGAGTGCCACCATAACAGTGCTAGAGTGGTTACATAAACCATGCCACGTACCCCCAAATAAACACCCATGTGCCCTATAAACTATGTCAAAGGGCCACCATGAACTGAGCTCAAATGTCACCATACACAGCGTCATGTGCTTCTATAAAGACCCGGTGTGATCCTATAAACCGTGCCCCATGATCAATGTCAAAGTACCATCATGAACAGTGTCAACTATAGATTACTCGACAGCGCTGATAATATTTCAATATATATATTGGTCAAAAGTATATGGACACCCCAACATCATCAGCTAGCTGGACATCACATTCCAAAACCATGAATCTTAATATGGAGTTGGGCCCCTTTTACAGATATAACGGCCTCCACTCTTCTGGGAAAGCTTTCCTCAAGATTTTGGATCGTCTGTGGTAATTTGTACTCATTCATCCAGAACCGTATTTGTTATGTGAGCCACTATTGAGATGATCTGGCTTACGGTTGGCATTCCAATTCAACCCAAAAGTGTTAGATGAGGTTAAGGTCAGGACTCTGTACACCCACTCGAGATCCTCCTCACCAAACTGCTCACCCCATGCCTTTATGTAAGGAGAATACAGGTATGCATTTCATACAGACATCAACTATACATTCCTATCACATATGCATAAGTGGGCACGGGGCACACCCAAAAGAAGCATCTGTGGCTGATACTTATGGTGGCATCTGTGGCTTGCAGACTGTTAAGAGGCTTCTATGTACTCCAAACTGTTAGGTGGGCTTCAATGACTTGCACACTGTTATGGGGGGCTTCTATTGCTGGTACGTAGCTATAAGGTCTTTTGTGTATGGCACACTCCTATGGCAACTTCTATAGCTTTCACACGGTTTGGGGGGGGGGGGGGCTACTATTTCTGGTACACTGTTATGGTGCCAAGACCAGGAATTGAATTTAGGAAATATATTTGGGCAACACGTTTCGAAATTGAAAGAGTTACTTCCTTAGGACTTTTATGGGGCATCTGTGGCTGGCACACTGTTATGGGGGCATTTGTGGTTGATGTACTGTTACATAGATAGCTGTGGCTGGCAGACTCATTTTAGAGGTGTGACTGGCTCGCTTATGCAAGAAATTGGTGGTGCAATTATGCGATTGATAATCACTACCGATGTTTTATACCACACTAAATGACAGGTTTAATATGTGCTAAACTACGTGATAAAAGATGTAATTTCCCTTTAAGTGATAATGTCGATTTTGGATAGTTCTCACTCAGAAATAGGTAAATGTAGTTGGGATTTAGTGAAGCTGAAGTCACTGATGGATACAGAACAGGACGCTTCTGATTAGAGAATACTTTGTTTACAGAGAAGTCAGCGACCGTTAATACATCATGATAAAGTTTCAGGCTCCTTATACCTATTATACGCCGGCTTTACAAATCAGGTTCCGTTTGTCAAGAGCAAATCTTTTTGTACATATTGAGATGTCGATTTAACACTTTTGGCCTTTGAAGCCAATTTTACTTTATCTCTTATAGTTATTTCATATTAAGGGACAAAGGCAGAAATTTTAAAGGGGAGTTTCCGAGTGTATTGCGGAATTTACAGACTGTTGGTAACCCTGGTTAACACCCAATATTCCTTGTGGTTTGGTATAGTGCAGGGGTTAATTGAGGTGGCTTAGGGTAAAAATATAACTATCATTTATAAATATTTAATTTAACTAGGTCCAACATTCTTTATGGGGGTACAGAGGCAGAGCTTCATATCCTCTGCTGCCCTTCATACCGCCATTGAGCTACATAATAAAATTCAGTCTGCCTGCAGTCACCACTAGGGGGAGCTCACTGTATAGAGATTTAAACAGCTCTTATTGAACTCAATAATCCTTATGCGGTGCGCTCCCCCTAGTGGTAGCAGAAATAACTTTATTTAACTTATAATAATACTTTATAACTGTAATATATTGTGTTAAAGGGGAATTTTGGTAAGAAGAACTTATCACCCATCGACTGTGAATGTGATACATGATTTGTGGTTGTCCGACTGCTGGCCCCCCCCCCCCCCCCCCCACCAAAAAAATAGATTTCCACACCTGTATATGTGCCCCCAGCAAGATTCTTATTGGGGCACTGCGGAGGTTGGTCCAAAGGACAAAACTGACAAAAGGCATAAGATTGGCCATTGAAGTGTAATGGATCAAAGACATTTTGTTGTTGGACTTTTGTTGAATTTTCAGACTTTAATTTTTTTTTAATGATCATCACAGGTGTTTTCTTGTTGCTTGGGGAATGAACACGACATTGCTCTCACCATCATTGATCCAGGTCACATGCCGAGAGAAATGGTTGGAAATTCAACTTACCAAATAGCTCTGGCCTCATGGATGCATTTAATACTGAAGATTTCCCCCCAATTCTACAGGTAAAATAAATATAGCCCACCCACTGTGCCCCCCCGCTATACATCAGTGCCTATATACATTAGATGAGTCAGCTGAACTGCCCAATTTTGGTGGGGCCAGACAACCAATGTTGCCAGCCGTCCGTAAATTCCTGGACAGTCTGTAAATATAATGGTCTTTTTTCCAGTGTCCATAAAAAAAAACTTGTTGCGTGATTTTTTTAAAATTGTTTGAGTTTGTGCCATTTATTAGGATTGTAATTACCATTGGTTTAGAGGTCACAGTACCAGGGAGGGGATGAAAAATCTATCTGCAGGATCGGCCTCACTCACAAGTATCAGCTGGCTCTTTATAGATGGTATTGGCAAAGACACTTCTCCAGATGGTATTGGTCTTATTTGTAGTAGAGGCAAGGAGCACTTCTTCATGAGGCCGAAGTCAAGAGAAGTGAGAGGCGTCAAGGGGCTCACCCCAAGGAACAGGTCTACTTCTTTGACCTGAGTTGCCGCATCGACCATAGAGAGGTCGTGCTCGTCATCCTGGATAGAGGTGGTTGATGTGAAGCCCAGGTCTCCTCTGTCTACTTGGCATCCAGATATTATTTTTTTCGGCTTGAGTTCAGGGGGAGGTAATATTATAGGGGTCACTGGAGTGACATCAACAGCACAGCTGAAGCACACAATGTTATTTATCCATTTTCTCAATTTCGAAACAGATGATTTCTGTTTCTTTCCAGCAGCAGATGTCCCTGACTCCTCTGCCTCTCTAGATGGAGACAGAGGGTGATCAAGGGTGCACTCAGGCAGTTGGTCCTATGTGGAAGAGAGAGGAACAGAATTTAGGGTTAGTGAAATAATTAGTGACCTCCACATGTCAGAGACATTTCCATAGAGCAGAAAGAATTATATAAAGTAAGAATAAGTCTTCTTCGGGACAACTCGTGGTGGAGACATCTACTGGAGGATTAGTAGACACTGGAGGAGATAGACATCATAATGAGCAGAAACGGGTTGAAGTTATATCAGGACATGAGCTCTTAGTTTTGTATCCTATAGACATTTATAGAGCCTTAATTTATGTAACGTATGGATTTACATTTACAAACCAAGATTCCTTTTGCTGCCCTGTAAAACGGTGAAATCAACAAACTCCTCTATCCTCTTCTCTCCTCTCCTATACAACCCACAGAGCATTATGGGTAATACCAGGCTTTATATAGCGGTGATGGAGATGACATCACGGTTAGTACCAACATAAATTGGCAATGACTGGGATTCCATGGTAAGCAGGTAGCTCTGTGGACGGGGCCCAGTTTGATAAACCGGTAACACATCCTCGGTTTGTCTTGTAGAAATGAATAATGGAGACGTGACTTGTACCTTCTGATTGGAGAGGAGTTTATACTAGTAACCAATTATAAGCAAAAACGGAATGTATTTGGGGTGATGTGTAATAACTTTTGGGGAGGAGACACAGGATTAAACCCCTCCCCCAGACCCACCATGTGACACTTTTGATACATCTGATTGACATAATGGAAGTTACTGGATTGGTTGCTATGGGCAACAAGACCAGTTTTTATGTTAGGGTATGTTCACACGCACTATTTACGGACGTAATTCGGGCGTTTTTGCCCCGAATTACGTCCGAAAATCGCGCCTCAATAGCGCTGACAAACATCTGCCCATTGAAAGCAATGGGCAGACGTTTGTCTGTTCACACGAGGCGTATATTTACGCGCCGCTGTCAAATGACGGCGCGTAAATAGACGCCCGCGTCAAAGAAGTGACCTGTCACTTCTTTGGCCGTAATTGGAGCCGTTATTCATTGACTCCAATGAATAGCAGCGCTAATTACGGCCGTAATGGACGCGCCGTTCAAGCGCCTGCAAATGCCGTTACGGCTGAAATTACGGGGATGTTTTCAGGCTGAAACATCCCCGTAATTTCAGCCGTAACGGACGCCCTCCTGTGAACATACCCTTAGACTGTTTTCATAAATGAGGCCCATTGACAAGTCCAGTAATGGGGGGAGTTGACATCAGGACATGGACATGTTTCATCTCAAGGTCTCTGGGTCCAGGGAAAGGGGTCTGCGGGCAAATACAACATCTGTAAATCTTATTCCTGCCCCTCTGGAAACAACTTAAGGGCTTATTCAGACGAACGGGATATACGTCCGTGCAACGCGCGTGATTTTCACGCGCGTCGCACGGACCTATATTAGTCTATGGGGCAGTGCAGACGTGCGTGATTTTGACGCAGCATTGGTCCGCTGCGTAAAAGTCACGACATGTCCGTTCGTGAGCGTTTTTCGCGCATCACGCACCCATTGAAGTCAATGGGTGAGTGAAAACCACGCATGCCACACGGAAGCACTTCCATGCGAACAGCGTGATTCGCGCACCAGCTGTCAAAAGGATGAATGAAAACAGAAAAGCACCATGTGCTTTTCTGTTTACAAATATCCAAATGGAGTGTCATAATGATGGCGGCTGCGTGAAAACCACGCAGCCGTGCATCATATGATGCTGCCACACGGAGCTGTCAAGTGCCTTTTGCGCACGCAAAACGTTGCGTTTTTTGCGTGCGCAAAAGGCACACGCTCGTGTGAATCCTGCCTAAATGTGTATCATCTTTAGATTTTAATGAAAAAAGGGTTCCCAAGGTTTTCCATCCTTCTACGTTACAATTCAGGAATCTATTTATGTCTTCCCTAAAAAAATAATCCTAATATCAATCAGTAAATAAATTCCACTTACAAGGGATCTGAGCATACTTTGTCCATAGAAATAAAACTCACAAAATCTCCAAACTCCACTATCCGCTCCTTCTCTTCTATACAACCCACAGAGCATTGTGATGACATCATAAGTGTTTGACATTACGGTTAGAACTGTAGTAAATGTCAGTAACTGTGTCTCCATGACACCTGAATAACATGGTGGTTGGGTCCTGGTAAAACACTTTGATAAACTTATATCTTGTAGAATAAATGGTAGAGACGTGAGAACCTCGTATGTAATGTCCAATCTGATAACCGCAGAGCAGGGTTGCCAACCACCAATTTATTTTTTTCTGGACAAGTTGGCTCAAAATCACGGACAGACAGAAATTTTTACGGACAGTTTTTGAAAATTGAGAATAACCTGTTTATCGAAGTGAAAACATTAATATAACGAGGTTAGCTATGTTAATTGTGAATTAGAAAGTAATAATAATTAAAAATTATAATAATGGATTCAGGCCGACTGTGCATTTTTACTTTTTCCTGGTTCAGTTCAAGGCTGAGGCACTAAAACCTGCAGACAAGACGTTCTCCGCTGTAGGAAGATCGGTGCAATTTATAAAAAGAGTGGGACATGGATCACCGACAATATAGCTACATACTACATATACATGCACTAAAAACACACTCTATATATACATACATTGCACACATTCATTCATACATACATACATATATACATACATACTGGCCACACGCTACATACACACACTGCACACACACTAGTCCTTCTGAATGAATTAGAATATCATCAAAAAGTTAATTTATTTCAGTAATTCAATTCAAAAGGGGACACTCCTATATTCTATAGATTCATTACACACAGAGAGATCTATTTCCAGCATTTTTTTCTTTTAATGTTGATGATTATGGTAACAGTTAATGAAAACCCAAAATTTAATCTCTCAGAAAATTAGAATTACATAAGCCCAATTTCAAAAATGATTTTTAATACCAAAATGTTGGTTTACTGAAAAGTATGTACAGTATATGCACTCAATACTACTCTGCATGAATTACTGAATTAATGCGACGTGGCATGGAGGCGATCAGCCTGTGGCACTGCTGAGGTGTTATCAATGTGGCGTGGCATGGAGGTGATCAGCCTGTGGCACTGCTGAGATGTTATCAATGTGGCGTGGCATGGAGGCGATCAGCCTATGTCACTGCTGAGATGTTATGGAAGCCCAGGTTGCTTTGATAGCGGCCTTCAACACGTCTGCATTGTTGGGTTTGGTGTATCATCTTCCTCTTGACAATACCCCATAGGTCAGGCGAGTTTTCTGGCCAATCAAGCACAGTGATACTGTGTTATATCAAGTCAAGAGTCAGCCCAGCCGTCTGCCAGGAGATTTTAGAGCACTTCATGCTTCCCTCTGCTGACAAGCTTTATGGAAATGCTGATGCTACAAGGAGGCAGCGGGCGGTGTGTGGCGCTATTTACAAGGGGGCAGTGTGGTGCTCTTCACAAGGGGGCCAGTGTGGCGCTATTTACAAGGGGGAGCACTGTGTGGTGCTATATACAAGGGGGGGGAGGCGCTGTGTGGCACTATATACAAGGGGGAGGCGCTGTGTGGCACTATAGGGGCTGTGTGTGATGCTATCTACATGGGGTCTGTGTGGCGCTATCTACAGGTGGTCTGTGTGTGGCGTTGTCTACAGGGGGCTGTGTGTGGCGCTATCTACAGGGGGAACTGTGTGGTGCTTTATAGTGTTTGACATTTAGATTCAGGGGAAGAGTGTTTGGTACTTTTTTTTTTTTCAGGGGCGCAGTGTATCGTGCTATTATATTTAGGGGTATAGTGTGTGGCACCATGGTAATTTTATCTTCGTTTATAGGTGTGGATATGTTGGAAAAGTAAGGAGCCGAAGACATCGGAGTGGAAAATTCTGCAGAAATGGGTCATGGCCGGGAGAAATAATCATGAAGTCTGGACCCAATGGAGAAGAAAAGAGGAAAAAAAAAACTACTAGAATGTGAGAAGACGTCACCTGTGAGACACTAGATTTATAGAGAATCTGTTACCTCTCCTGACATGTTTATTATAGGAAATCCTTGTATTTCACATAATGTCTTTGTGCAGTCCCGGACTGACAGACAAATGGATGTTACCATTCTCCTTGTCAGGAGGATGTGTCCCTACACAGTGTGATACTGTCTATGATGGTTGGAGACTGTCAGTATGTAGGGACACAACCATGTGACAAGGGGAATCGTAACACACAATTGTTAATCCTTGCACAAAAAGGTTAGTATTGACAATAGTTACAGCGTGGCAATGGAGAAGGGGGGCCCAAGTTTGGGTAAAATCCCAGGGCCTATGGTCTACTTAATCTGCCACTGCTTGTGGAGCCAGGGCAGGGCAAACAAGACCCCAGCAAATATGTGGTGTTAGGGAAGAACAGCGGTGTGATCCATCCGAGGCTGAAGAGATTCGGAGAGTATAAGATACCGCTTGGCCAAGGTTGAATCCTGAAGCTTCAAGCAGCAAGAGCCTGGGGAGACATTGGTGATAAGAGGTGGAAATCCTGGTGTGTATCACAGAAGCTGCATATCTAGGCAGGAAACTGGAGCCAGTCATGCTGGAAGCCATTGAAAAGTCCTCAGTCGTTGCAGTTGGAAAATTGTGTGCCACCTCCTACACCTGCCTTAAAGGGAATGTGTCGCTAGAAATGTTTTTTTGTTTTTTTCAGTTAAACAGTTAGTATATAAGTGATTACACATTGTTTTAATGTTTTCACAAGTCAGGAAATATTATAAATTAGATTCTAATTTATAACATTTCCATGTGCTGGTCACTAGAGGGAGCAATTCCCAAAATTGTGGCATTGGCAGTGTGGTAAAGCAACCTCATTGCTTTATGCTGCAAATTTGGGGTAGACACACTCGCTCTAGTGTCCTCACACAATCCCCTCTCCCTTATTCTGGCTAGTGCCAGGAGAAGGAGGTGGTTGAATCTTCAAACCACCTACACTGTGTGCCGCCATTTTCTGAGCGAATGCACAGTATAGGAGGATTAGATATAGTGGTAATCAGACAGTATAACACGAACATAATACACACATCACATACACAAACCTAACTTACCTGCTCCCGCCGCCGCTGCCACCTCCGCTCCTATAACTTGCGTCTTCGCTGCCTTGAACATATGGCCGGAAGCCGCGACCGGAAGTTGTCATCTTACTGTCTAGCCGCGGCTTCCGGTCCACATGAAAATGGCGCCGGATTTCGCTCTGCCAAAGACCTTCCTTTTGGTCTGTGTGGGAGCGGCGCATGCGCCGTTCCCACACAGACGGCATACGCTATAGTGAATGGAACGGCTCCCGTTCGCATTCTCTATAGGGATGTATGTGCCGTATTCCATCTCTGTATGTGTCGTTAATCGACACATACAGAGATGAAAAAAAAAATGGCAGTAAAAGTAAGAAAAAAGTAAAAAGTACAACACAAGAACACAAATAAATAACATTTTAATATCATACTAAAAGCAATATTATATAAAAAAAATAAATTTGTGACACCATCCCTTTAAGGCTAAATCAGAGGACCAACAAGCCCCATCATTTGAGCATGCAGAATTCTTGGCAGGGAGCTGGAAGAAGGATGGTGGCTGGTAGGCTGTGATACGACTGTGCCATTGAAAATAAATGCAGGGTGCATTCTTTCCGTGAACCATGGTCATATTGGTCAGTATGAGATATGGTTACCATTTGGCCACCAACTGGGACTAAATCAAGGCTGCAAATCGAAAATTATTGCAAAATACCTGGGCTGAGCTGAGGAGATACAAGTGTGAGCCTGAGCGCCGGCAGTGTGTGTATGAGAGGACTCAAAGGGGTCAAAAAACTAGGGGAAACAAACAATCGGGCACCAGTGACCTTCTGGGGCTCCAAAGCACCACTGAATAACAGGGACTGTCTGTAGCTCTAAACCAAATAGGTTAGGAATAAGGGTGATTAAAAAAAGTATTCTGTGGAATGTCACAATTTGGGAAATGGACAAGATTGAATCACAAGATTAGTAAACAAGGGTTGTGTAGTGAGGGCGCTGATAATCGTATGCAGAATGAAGATGTCCGAGATGGGAATATCAATGGAAGGCTTCTGCTGGGGAGCATTATGTACATAGAGGCTCTTACTCAGGAGCCGGATGTGGTGAGAGTTTGATAGAGTCCTCATCATTTTCGGTCTACTGACCAAGACGATATAAATATATATTTGCCTATAGAAGAAGTCTTCTGTTCAGTGTCCTCAGCATGGACAAGGGACCTGTAACAAAAATGCTGGTTAATTATCAAGAAATTGACGTCTACACAAGACGTTGTCAGGTATGAAGTTATGGGTACCAAAAAAGTCTTAGGATAAAGAAAGAAAGGCCAAGGTTAATTAGAAAGCTGCTGAGTAGGAGATTATGATTTTAAAAAAAAAGGGACAGATGCAGGAAAAGCGAGGTCAAGGCAGCGTTAGTCATCATGCCATGTAAAGTCACCATAATATGAGAAAGCTAAAGAGGATGACTTGGCCATTTAGAAAATGTAGAAGCAGCTCTGTAATGTGAATCATCTACAGGGTGGGCCATTTATATGGATACACATAAATAAAATGGGAATGGTTGGTGATATTAACTTCCTGTTTGTGGCACATTAGTATATGGGAGGGGGGAAACTTTTCAAGCTGGGTGTTGACCATGGCGGCCATTTTGAAGGCGGCCATCCAACTTTAGTTTTTTCAATGGGAAGAGGGTCATGTGACACATCAAACTTATCGAGAATTTCACAAGAAAAACAATGCTGTGCTTGGTTTTAACGTTACTTTATTCTTTCATGAGCAACACCGCAGAAGAAATGCCTCCCGATCTGACCCCCTTAGACTTTTATCTTTGGGGTCATCTGAAGGCAATTGTCTATGCTGTGAAGATACGAGATGTGCAGCAACTGAAACTACGGATACTGGAAGCCTGTGCTAGCATTTCTTCTGCGGTGTTGCTATCGGTGTGTGAAGAGTGGGAGAAGAGGGTTGCATTGACAATCCAACACAATGGGCAGCACTTTGAACACATTTTATAAGTGGTCAGAAACGTGTAAATAACTCCTGAAAGAATAAAGTAACGTTAAAACCAAGCACACCATTGTTTTTCTTGTGAAATTCTCGATAAGTTTGATGTGTCACATGACCCTCTTCCCATTGAAAAAACTAAATTTGGATACAAAATGGCCGACTTCAAAATGGCCGCCATGGTCAACACCCAGCTTGAAAAGTTTCCCCTCTTCCATATACTAATGTGCCACAAACAGGAAGTTAATATCACCAACCATTCCCATTTTATTTAGGTGTATCCATATAAATGGCCCACCCTGTACAAACATGTTTCTATGAAGCAGGGGAATTTGTTAATTAAAACATGGGGGATGGGGCTTGAGTTGGGCACACCAGTACAGCTACACCAAGCTGCCCTAAAACCGTATTTAATTGCAACACATGATGTGACAATCACAAGCCTACAGAAGTCCATGTCAAGTTTTCAAGATTGCACCGATCATGCAAAGCTCATAGGACATTAACCTTGACTTATTGGAGTTCACCTCAAGTAAGAACACAAGCCGGCGGAAGCGGTGTGATGAACTGGGCAATGTTCTGCTGGGAAACCTTGGGTCCCGGCTTTCATGTGGATGTTAAATTGACACGTACCACCGACCTAAACATTGCTGCAGACCAAGAAGTGACTATTCCCTAATAGCCGTGCCCTCTTTCAGCAGGACAATGCCCCCGCCACACTGCAGACGTTGTTCAGGAATGGTTTGAGGAACATGACAAAGAGTTCAAGGTGTTGGCTTGGCCTCCAAATTCCCCAGATCTCAATCCGATCGATCATCTGTGGGATGTGCTGGAAAATCAAGTCTGATCCTTGGGGGCCGCACCTCACAATTTACAGGACTTAAAGGATCTCCTGCTAATGTCGTAGAACCACAGGAACCTTCAGGGGTCTTGTCGGGGTCCGTGCTATATTGGCATCATGAGGGGGACCTACACAATATTAGGCAGGTGGTTATAATGTTATGTGTATATAATGTAGAATCATCATCTAGGAACTTAATACCAAAACCATCCCCTGAATAACTGGACAGGATACAGCAGCGTTTTCATTCTTGTGGATTAATATTTGCACAGAGCTGGTGAGGGCACAGAGTGGAACTTCTTATTCATTAACTAAACATTTGTGCAGAGGCAAAGAGGGCGACTGAGGCCAAACTCGCTGCTAGTGACCCAGGCAGTCAGGTCAGTCTCTTTCAGGCACCACATAATCCCTGTATATAGATTGCATTTACCTGATTTGTGTGTTATGGGCTGGCATAAAGTAGTCTATACAATGTCTACATAATACTGCTATGCCTTTAATATAATAAGATTAATATATGAATAATAATAATTAGATTTTTTTTTTTATTGTCCTAAGCCGTGGATTCCAGGCCATCTGTGGCACCCACTTTAGCAGGAGGTGCCCCGTGCGACCACAAAAATCCAACACTCCTAACACCGGCCCTGTTGATATGGTAAGTTCATGTATAGCAGATATATAGAAGAACTATATATAATATCCTATAATATAGTGGTGCAGTAATAACTCTGAATGCCCTGAATAACTTTTTATAGTCAAGTTTTGGACCATGATGTTTTTAGACACCAAATTAAAATCCAAATGTAGAAAAAGAGATGTACCCAGGGTTGTGGCTCCTAATTTTTGTTTGACTTTTTTACATTTCCATGGACTGTTACCTCTGCGGCAAAGGACTCTTGGTTTCTTTCTTGACGTGATCATAAACTTTAAGGCAGAAATCCAGTACTTTAAAAAAAATGTTTTTTCTTAATTTTCCATTTCTATTAGGGTGTCCATTCAAACTACAATATCTGTAATGAGTAAGTTGTAAAATTGGGCTGGAAGATCCTTGGTGGGGTTATGTATGACGTCCTCTTCTGATGGAGTCGTTTATAACCTTCTCCCATATATGTAGCCAAATTGAATTTAGAACTTAAAACCTTCTACCAATGTAATTCCTTCCAGACTGACCTGTCCAGCTATGGACTTGTAGGATCGTTTCTCCGTCATATTAAAGAACTGCTAGATTGTCTCATGCTAGAGGAAACAGATTGAGGAAACTATTGCCTAACATAATATAGAACAGTGAGGTGGACTCCAGGCCTTTGTACAGCTGAATGTTGGTGGCCCCGTAAAAGTCTTTCCAGGCTGTCAATGTTCTTCTATTAATACTTCAGTTTTAAGCTCCAGGAGAGGTTTTCTGGAAATGACTTAGAACTTGGAGACTCTTGTAATAAATCATAGAAAATCCAGTACTTAACTGCTAAATAGGGCTCGATGATTAACTTTATATGGAGCAAACATATTCTGCAATATTGATACTGTAGGGTTTTGGACAATGGAGAGCCACGGTGGCGTAGGAGTGGATATAACAGATGGTATTCAGCAGCAGCAAATGTAAGTTCAGGTTTTTATTAGAAGATTGACCAGATATCTTCACAATACATTCGGTAATATAAAATGGAGATATCTTTAATGTAAGTGGTGTAGTCCTATGGATTAAAACCTGGCCCTTATATCCGAGGGCCCTCAGGCTCCCTAACACATTGTATGATCTTACCTTGTTTTTTTTTTCCCCTTTTCTCTTAATGGGGGGAAATTGGACCATGCCTTGCTAAGTTTTTTGGCCATGTTTGGATCACTATTTGGACGCCCTCTTCCTTTGATTGAACTTGATGGCCATAGGTGCAATGATATAACTATGACCATCACCCACCTTGACAGAGGAGAATGTCTCCGGCAGGGGTGTGCCATTAGGAGGGTGCAGAAGTAGCAGTTGCGCCTGGGCCCTGGTGCGCCCAAAGGCCCTTCAGTCTTATAAGAAGACACCGATGTTATAAATGGCATATTGTAGGTTCAGGGGCCATGTTACAGATTTTGCATTGGGGCCCAGGAACTCCAAGCGATGACTGTGGACTCAGGGCAAAAAAATATAAAATGTTTTTTAATTAAAAATAAAAATACACGGTTTATTTTTTTATTGTTTTACATCTAAGACACCTACTGCTGCCAAGGGATCTGGAGGAATGTCTTCTCCTACCCTTTACCTCTCCAGACAAAAAGGACTTCAGTGATTTTTCGACTGCCGCTGCAGCGTCTGCTACCAGACGTAACCAAGCCAATGAGGTAGTAATATGGAAGTGGAAATAGAAGGTTTGGCACACAGGCCGGCCTGTTCTATCTATTATAAAGGAATGCTGTCTAATAAAAAGACCGTGCTTCTTATGTATCAGGAAACCTACTGTAGAGTGAACCAGAATGAATGAGCCTTGTGTTCTTGTGTTCATTCTTTATCTGGTGTTACCGCCTGTTCTGTCAGCTTGTGTTCCCATGTAGGATCTGTACCCCCCATGCCCGGCCTCCGTGGTAACTATAAATACAAAAAAGAACAATTATAACGTTTTGGACTTATTAATGCAAACCTTGTAACTGATCGATGTGCCTATACCGTGCTCCGTTTTCTATTCTCCTTATGCCCAGAGCAAACGATGGTGCCACTTACAATGCCCACATCATGTTTCCTAGTCCCAGGCACTTCGATAAGATGTTATGAATATTCATGCAAGTCCAAAGAATGATGGATAAATGTGTGATAGGTGTGGGTCCCACCTCCAGGACCCTTACCTATCGGGAGAATGGGGATCCCCATGACCAATGTTTGCCGATTCTGTTCTCTCACTCTCCCCATAGACTTCTAGGTTGCCATGCTTGTGTGGCCTTCTCCATTGAAGTCTATGGCTATTACGGAATGAGCCGAGCAAACGTTATTACCCAGATAGTGGTTCAGAATTCACTAGACCAAAGTAGGTGCACGAATAGGGTCCCAACCCAATCGTACTTAAAGAAGTATTCGGCACACAGAATATGGTTTTGAAATTCTTCAGATTTATATTACAGTTGTACTTGATACCAGAGGCTTAGTGCGTGCGACGTTTCGGTCAGGAGACGACCTTCATCAGGCACTTTATCCTACTGGTCACTGGCGTATCCAGTCGTTTGGCACTGTCATCCGTATGGCGGCTAACCGCTATTTTTGGTGCTCAAAGTCTCTGGCATCAAGTACAACTGTAAAATAAATCTGAAGAATTTCAAAACCATATTCTGTGTGCCGAATACTTCTTTAAAAACGTTATTACCCAGTTCAAGATTGCTGGCCACCAAACCACCTGACATACCCACCTCATAAGCCTTGATGCTACAGTTGGCCTTTTTAGGTTGATAGAGCAATACGTAGCGCTGACAGTTGTTCAGGGGGTCTATGGAGAGACTTCTGTGATAGTTTGAAAGGCGGAGGGGTGCAAATAAGCCTCAGGCCCCGCACTCCAGGGATAGAGTTTGTGGTGTTAACCAGTACCAAAATGGGGCCACTTTATATAGATATTCGTGGTACCTGTCCTGCAGCTTCATTATTGCTTTGTGTATCCCTCATAAGAAATGGGGCGGGGGATCATAAAAAGTGACAACTATTCTAAACTTCATTTTGTGCAGTTCTTGCTTTCCTATTTCTACAAAGAAAGGATATTGGTGTTCTCCGAGCCCTGGTGAATGACCTCCGAAGAATAAGAGATCAAACAACTGACGGTGATCTGTGTTTTAGCCCCCGTTTTCTGGTGGATATGGTTCCATAATAGGAAGTTTATTGAAGATTCACAGTTTTGCATATTTTTAATAAAGATCTTCCAGGTTAAAAAGCTCTTTAAAGCTCCAGAGTCATTTATATAGATATCTGAGTTGAAGTTTATTTTAGGTTGAGTGTACCTTTAAATCTCTGTTCGATCACGAGATCTAGGCAAAGAGTCGTTCTGTACCTGTCTATCAAGTAACCAAAACACCTTTTCTTCTTACAGACCTGCCGTTTTTAATGAGATATGCTTTATAAACAGACGGTTTTCCAGCTGGCGGGGAATGTGGAATATTTTACACGAGCTGTTCCAAAATAAGACAAATTTAACATACTCCCAATTGTGTGCCAGAGAGAAGGCGGGATGCAGTCCGAGAACTAGGTCAGTGACTTAGGGTGAATTTCCATTGACTCATGCTGCTGCCTACTTGTCTTGTACAAATCACTTCTTTTAACTCAACCGCTCATGTTAATGGAGGTTGATGCCGAATGTATATTTTTATTAATGACCTGTACGGTTTCCTCCTCCAGTTCTATACACATTGGCAATGTCTGTGAAGTCAACACAGTGTTACATTCATGATGTAGTTGTCAGTTTTGTAATTTCAGGCCGTGCTGGCATATGTACCAGTCCTGCCACCCATTATGGAGAATGCGGTAACAGATGTAAATATATTACTGCACGGCTAAATGTAGCAATTCAGGAGGCAAAAAACATGAAGAAAATGGACTATTCACTATTATTATTATTATTTGTTTTTACCTATATGGGGACGTAATGCTTATTTGTACAACACAACCGATGTATATGCAATGTAGCAGTGCTGAGTTTGTTATTTGACATGATGTATGGTCGGGGGCGTACATACCACAGAGACAGACCATGCGACTACTATGGGGCCCTTGGAGAGAGGGGCCCAGTTCTGGTTGGTCCTATATCATTTGTTACTGGGTGGAAAGAACCTGTGCAGGAGTCCTCTCAAGAGGGGCTAGGGAATTAGCCCCAGGGTCATGAAAAGGGCTTTAGGGGCCCTTCTGACCTGGATGGGAAAAATTGGCACCTAAATGGTGGGAGCATTTTAATCTTTTCTACGTGCGCCGCTGTGTATGGTGATATTTATAATGTTTTTTGTGTTCCTTATACTACCCTCCATACCTACCAATGAGGGTGCAAAAAAACAGTTAATTGTCAAATACTATACATAGTGGTATATATAAAAGATCATAATGGACCCCTATTATGGTGTTAGGCTTTGCCACCCAGGTCAGAAGTACAATTTTTACAATGAACCTGAATGTTGGGCTTCTCAAAAACTCCCCACGAAAAACTGGTATTGCCAGGGCTGCTGCAGGGGAACCGTAGTTTTACATGTCGGCCGTTTAAATGAATGGCCGACCGTGTAATAGCTGACCGGTCCGGAGCGGTCCTGGCTGGGGGATCTCATGTTGAGAACTGTCCTTTATGCTGTAGTAGGGCATATGTAAAGGAGTTGTCTTATTGAGTCACGTAGGCAAAGTGTGTACATAATATAGTTGTGACCCCTGAGGCTGCCAATGAGGCCCATGGAGAATGTTTGTTTGGGGAACGGGGTTGAGGTTGATTTGATTCCTCCTTCCCATGAGTTACGTGACATATAAAGCACGTTTTTAATGGTTTTTTTTCCTAGAACCTCAGAGATTGTCCAAACCCATAGGACACGAATAGATAGAAGTAAATGTTACTTACAAACTGCTTAAAGGGATTGTCTGGTTTGGGAAATGACTTTCCATGGCAAGAACTGATCCAGGAGGGGGGGGGGGGGGTCCCACGATTTTGTGAAACTGCAAGGGGACACTTAGGGTAAATGTTTAACTCCCCGCCACGACTTCTGGACGCCACGCTGTTCTACAGAACGGAGCATAGATAATCCTAGAACCTATAGTAATCTAAAGCTCAGTTCAGTAGATTCACATGCTCTCCAGGTGTTGCAGCCGTAATGTGGACCATAAATGCTTTACTATGAAGTAGAACTTACACTTCTTTTGCAGACGGGGTTAAAATTCGTAAAAAAATAATCCCTGTGCAGATCGCAGTTTCAAGGTTGTGAGGTTTCTGCACAAAATTTCTTTCTTTGCTTCAGATAAGGGATCCAACATTTATACTGTGATCTGGGAAGAAGGGCTGGGACCGGGGAAGTAGGGCTGGGACCGGGGAACGAAGGGCTGGGACGCGGCACGAAGGGCTGGGACGCGGCACGAAGGGCTGGGACGCGGCACGAAGGGCTGGGACGCGGCACGAAGGGCTGGGACGCGGCACGAAGGGCTGGGACGCGGCACGAAGGGCTTGGACGCGGCACGACTCTTCAGCTCCTCCTAAACACTGTATACACAGTGAGAAACCTCAAATGAAAGGGTAACGCTGTACAAGGGCAATAAAAAAACTTGTTCTTTTGTGGTAAACTATAATATTATATACTATAACATATTATACAGAAGCAGATTATATCATGTTATACAGGCTGTGTTCACACATTGCGATTTGTTGCAGATTTTAATGCAGATGTTTGAGCCAAGGCCAGAAGTGGTTTTAAACAGAATTGGAAATATAAAGGAAGAACTTGTACTTCTCCTGGATCCACTCCTGGCTTGGGCTCAAAAATCTGCAACAAATCGCAATGTGTGAACATAACATTAAAGGAAATAACACAAATATTTTCTGTGCAAAGATAACTTCTGGTAACTTACGAGCAAGACCTCCATATCAATGGGGCTATAGAATAACTACCCCCACAGCTCCACAGCCTCAAGCAGGGGAGGGGAGACCAATCAAAGCAGCGGCCGATTATACACATAACATAGCTGACCGGTCAACGCTCAGACTGCATGTTTATTTCAATGGGGGAGAGGGATAAGCTGCTGCCAGACATCTCTGGCAGCGCTTATCTCCTGGAAGAACAAAGGATCGGGCATGCTGAAATCTCACATTTTATTGTCAGGATGGCCTCATACACTTACATTAGAATTATTTTTTCAGATGGGTCTAAATATAATACTGAGCAAATATTTGCAAATCTGACCATTGACATGTAAAAAAAAACGTACCGTAACAGGAGATTGTCCCGAGTAGACCTGCAAACCAACCAGTTGTAGATCATCTTGCAATATAGCAGAATGACACCACCTCAAACCGCTCACATAATCCCCTGTATCATGGGCCATTGAAGTACCAGTGTGTCTTTGGTGGCGGCATGTGGACAAGCTCTATTTGTGCCCAAGAATGCACTCCACCACCCCCAGGCCCCTGACGCATGGTAGTGGGACAATCGTTCATTTAAAGTGGATCTTTCATGAGAATATGCTGAATGACCTAAAACAATATAAGAAATATTATATGAAGGAATTCAGCGGACATTTTATTGACCGCTCATGATTGACAACCGCTGTGTATACAGACAGAAGCGTTAGTGGCCATCACACATCGTAAAGGGGGCTGGAGGAGGCATGGAGAGGGCCGGGTAATTTATAATTGTGTGGTATAATCGCTAGTCAGACCTGTCATGAAAAGATGCTGGCCTTTAATAGATTTGACGACCAGTGTCTATTCCTTTGTGACAGGCACCGCTGCTTCACCAATACACTTAAGGGAAGTGCCCATCATACCCGGGCACCTCCAGCACTATCTGCAGCTCAGACATAATGCCCAATTGGTTGTACAAAGAAGTTGAAATGCATTGTTGTTGTTTTTTTCTAATCAATAAATTGGAACCTCCCCTTTAATGGCACCTAGGACGGCCACCTCCTCGTACTGGCACTGGGTGTGGAGTTGCAACACTTAAAGGGTTTTTTCGGGATTTTAAAATTGGTGGTCTATCCTTAGGATAGGCCATTAATGTTAGAGTGGTGGGGGTCTGACTCGGACACCCACTGAACTAATATTAATAGCCTATCCTTGAAATCCTGCATAACCCCTTTAACAGAAGGGCTGGGTGGTGGAAGGTGAGGGCAGAGGACATCAATGAGAGAACTGATCTATACAAATTGTGCCCAATTCTTCTGGAATTGGACAATTGGACAATTTTTTTGACCATTTACACAGTTGTAATCCCACTTTTTATTTTTAGGAAAATGTCTCCATAAAAAGTATTTTGGACAAAATGTACTAGCATAAACGAAGAAGGAGATTCTTTTATTTGGGTATCATATCAACCAATACAATTTTTCTATTTATTTTTTTTCTTACTTGCTTTTAAAATAAGGCCCAGTTCACACAGAGTTTTTTTGACGCCTGTTTTTGATGTGGAAACCGTGTCGGAATCCGTGCCAAAAAATGTCCGAAACCGCCTCCCATTGATTTCAATTTCTAGTCATTCTATTTATTGACTTCCATTACTTCAGAACCTGCTGGAGTGTTAGAAGGTTTCGATGGTTTATTTGACTTTTATAGAAGTCCACGTGACCTATAATGAAGCTTTAGTTTGCCAACCATCTGTATTTTTTGAGATTTTGGTTTGCTGTTCCTGGATTGCACTGCTGTTCTCTTGTCAGGAGGTTAAACTATTAAAGAAAAATAATTCTGAATAAACAACACATGTAAAGCAGCTGGTTCAATAAGAGCAAACAAATCTATCAACACGGACTTAATGAAGGTCAGGGAAAAAAATTACCGTCTTAACTTGTGAGGTCCTCCAGGCCCAGAGGTCCTCAATGTATGGGATGGACACATGGAACTACTGAGTAGAAGCTAAAATAATTGACTTTTAGTACTGAAGTGTGTTACAACTTTTATACTAATTATTGATTAGATTTTAGGGCCAGTCATTTTAGGGAAAAGGTCCCAAAAGGTCAATATTATTTTTTGAGAAAACCCCATGGCCAATGACTTCTGATAGCTGTAGATATACAGTATTTGCCGTTTTGAAAATGCATGTGCCACCAAAAAGTACCCTAAACTCTATGATGTATACAAGAATATCAGGAAAATTTATTTGGGAGATGACCACATATGGGCCACATTTGCCTCTGTGTGGTCATGATCCGAACACACAAGTCTGTAGGTAGCAAGCCACTTGCAAGTAGAGCAGGTGGTGTCTACCACACAGAGTACCTTCTTACTTCGGAGCCAGTGATCGCCGCTGGTCCGGCCTCTCTAACCTCTGACTGTCGGCCTTTATCTTAATGTAAAATTACATGGTTCCCTGCTTGGCACACCCTATATGAACTGGAATGGCCACCATGTTAAGCTACATTTATATAACAGCAGGAGTCCGAGTACGTGGCTGGACCAGTGATATCATTTAGAGACTAGTAGACTAGTAGACTAGTAGCTAGTTCTAATAATTCTAAGAAGTCCCTGGCATCAGTACTACACAACAGTATCTGCCAACAGCTGGGAAGCCACATGCAGGGGGCCCAAGAGCCACATGTGGCTTTTTAGCCACTGGTTGGAGAATGTTCGTGACTCTTATAAAGATTTGTCAAAAGTCGTAATATTAATGAAAATCAGGAGCACAACCCATGAGCAATCATTCAGGTGCCAACTAAAATGTTGTACTTATGACATTAACATAGAGGTAGGAAGCTTAATGAAGATGGATCCTCCGACAAAAAGGTGATCAGGGAGCATCCTGCTGCTGTGTCTCCCAGTGATCATCTGTAATTGGCGGGTGACACTAGCAGCAAATGTACAATTTCCCTGCAGTGCCACCACAGGGGAAATTAAGTATTACACAATTCCTACTATGATATTTTTCCGGAAATATATGCATTGGTGTACGGAGTCAATAGAAAGTCTATGAGCCCGTACTCCGATACATCGGCATACCGGAAAAAGTCGAACAGAC